>NC_041822.1:22236171-22541697 GCF_900964775.1 Scleropages formosus
CCAGCACCACCGTAAAAATACTGAAAAGACGAACGCGCCCGAATCTGTACATCCAAAATAGCTCCACGTTCACCGCAAAAACTTATTTAATTCCCTAGGCTAAAGGCTCAACTTCCTCTCAGGCATCTCGCCAATACTCCGGCGCCCGTCGGCTCGCGCGATGGCGCACCCGCTGCGCTCGCTCCGTGTCCACGCAGCTCGTCCTCGCGCCAGTGTCCGACGCGTGTTTTTAGCCGCGAGGATCCTGAGCCTGAGCACGAAAGCCGCGCGAGCGCACAGGATGGAGTACCAGGTGCGTGCGGTGGGACCTGTTACTGACAAACGATTGAGTGGCGCATGATTGACGCACGCGCTAACTGCTCTTTCACGCGCCCTGGGAGTCTGTCCGCTGGGGGGGCCTCGACATAATAGCTGAGTTCGCCCTGCTGACTGACTGATCATTGATCGTATTGACTGAATGATGACCTTTGAGGTCCTGTCACGCAGTTTTTAGGTGATTTTACTGATATTTCTTGTTTTATTTTAGATTTAGATCGTTTTATAGGATTTATTTATTGAAGAAAGATTTTAATTGTTGGAAATGGTGAACGGAGAAATTTTTGCCTGTAGAGTTGGATAGTAGTGTGTGGAACCAGACACCAGGCTGATGGGCTGGTAATCCATTCTGATCCTTTGGGAAAAAAAAAAAAAAAGAAGAAAAATTGACTGAATGATTAATCAATGACTATGACTGATCGACTGATTGATTTCGAGCGCAGGTTTCTTGTCATTCCCGTTATTTACGTTTGATTTGTTTTTGCGGCGACGAAACACTGGCAGATACTGATGACGAGACTGTGATAACACTATCTCTCACAGTAAAAGTACAGTAAAATTAGGGTAAATGACAATACCTTTTATTACGTTTTTGACGTTTGGAAATCTGCTGGCATTCTTTAAACGTTTCTTCATCATGTAACCGCAGAAAACCCTCCTTAAAACACTTTTTTTTTTTGTGTTGCACAATATTCAGTTCAACATTGGATTGGTATCGATGTCTCTGCTCTGAATAATATATATGCAAATTAAGCATTTACTCTAAACTGGTACAAGTGACTCTGTAAGGAGCTAAAAAAAAAAACGTCTTAGATTTATTCTGAACGTGCAGTGACACTTATATGTGTGTGTGTGTGTGTGTGTGTGTGCGCGCGCGCGCAGGATGCCGTGCGCGCGCTCAATTCGCTGCAGACCAACGCGAGCGCGCTTGAGCACACGTGTGAGGGGCGGAGCCAGCCGCAGGTCCAGCTGCAGGCCATGCGGGACTTCCTGCGGCGATCCGGACTCACGGTACGACCCCTGCCTTTGGTCCTGACCACTGGGTGACTCAGCAGTGTGTGTGGTCCTGAGGCTGACCTGTGTGACGTCAGGATTGCTGGCTGTACCTGGTGCTCCTTCACCTGTCACTGTGGGGGTGTGGCTGTGGTCGTGGCCTCAAACATTCTGTACTGTCTCGTATTTCCTCATCAGCTTTACCACGATTTACTCATTTATACAACTGGGAAGTTTTGAACTATCGAGGGCACTACGTGCACAAGAGGGATTTGAACTAACAACCTTCCGACTGCACACCAGGCCACATCGCACCTATCTGCAGTCGTACCGCAATCCAAATAACGCAACAAGGGTGTTTCACGGGCGGTGTACTCCGTCCCGACGGACGTTGACATGGTCTGCTTCAGGCACGTGTTCTCGGCCCGAGAAGCGAGGGGTGTGGCCTTTTTGAGCGTCAACACTGAACATCACACAGGCAACACTCACTCTGACATCGCAGCAGTACAGCAAATGCCACTGAGTCTAACAACCCTTCCATAACCTGAAGGTTGCTGGTTTGAGTCCCTTGAAGGACCCTGGCATTACACTCTAGACTAAGGGATTCATTAAGTATTGTCAGTTATAACACTGAATTATTTAACGATTATAATTTGTAACAGTTCATTATTATAAATGTTATATATAATAATAAACCATAGACTTTTAGCTATACTCTCTCTTAAGAGGTTTCTTGAGTGGGTATAATTTTAATACTAGCTAAAAAGCTGCAAAGTAATAATAATAGTTAATATATAGTCACAGTGTCTGTGATGATGGTCTTGGGTCTGTTCTGCAGGTGGAGGACCTTGACAGCCTCAACATCATTCACGTGGCAGGAACAAAGGGAAAGGTTAGTGTCGTTAGTCTGAAAATGTATTATTAATATGTCACTAATTTATATGACAAGTAGAAGATCCTTCCTTTAAATGCTCTGCCTGTGGCTCATTATTATTATTATTATTATTATTAACAACAATAATAATAAAGTGTGAGGTTTGTACTACTCTATTTACAGTGATTTACCCATTTATACAGCTGGGTAATTTTTACTGTATCATTTTAGGGTAAGTACCTTGATCTATGAGAGAGCTGTGAGAGCTCTAACCGCTACGCCACCTGCTGTGTCTATATCTTCAGCATGAGTGCTGCTGTGTGACCTCAGACTGTGATTCTCATGCCAGTGTGATTCTCCAGGGTTCCACGTGTGCTTTTACTGAGAGGATCCTCAGGAATTATGGGTTCCGCACTGGATTTTACAGGTAAACGTGGTGTGACGGGGCAGTGAGTCAGGTGTCACAGGTGTTTATTACTGTAGTTCACTGATCTCACTCACAGTTCCTTTCAGTTATGAAGATATTAAAACAGTCATCTGCTGGTAGCGCTGAGTGTGTTGGGACATCACTGCTGCGTGGTGGACTTTGGATCGCCGTCCTCTCGTCGAGCTAATAATTAACAGTTATGTGTGGATGGCGGATAATTAATGAGTAATGCATCGTTATTCCTTGCGCTCCAACTTCTGAGATTAAACTTCTGCAAGTTTATTTATTTATCGTCTGTAGGTGTGTATGACTGCTGTCCTCGGATTACGCAGTTCACAGTTGGTGTTGGGTTCCATTTCTTTTGTTTCCATGCAGTTCCCCCCATCTCGTACAAGTGAGGGAGCGGGTTCGAATTGACGGGCAGCCAATCGGCAAGGAGCTCTTCACCAAATATTTCTGGAGTGTTTACGGCCAACTGGACGAGTCCAAGGTCGGTTTGTTATGGTGGGGCCGGGAGGAACCTTTGTTCTCATGGCAGTAAGTGTCTATTGTGTACAGTTGCATTTCCAATATGCAAATTAGAGGAAGCGCCTAATGCACGTATAGAACATCCTGGATGGACACTGTAATGTATACATACATTTGAAGTCACACAACGGATTCCGGTACCATTATTAATATGTGTCATGCTGTTGTTGTTATTATGTTGTTTAGATAATGCTTTTCTCCAAAGCAGCTTGAAATTTTAGGCTGGGACACTAAGTTTCTTATATTATTTACTCACCTGGTAATTTTTACTGTATCAATTCAGGGTAAGTAACTTGATCAAGGGTTGTATAGCAGGAGGAGGGATTTGAACCTGGAACTTTGACAGCAAGGTGACAGCTATAACCACTATGCCATCTGCTGCCCCTTTTAAACACATATGTTTAAAATTGAGGTGGGGAACAGCTATTAATTCTGTTTCTTACTCTACATTTTACTGACTTTATATTGGTGTTGTAATGGTGGTAATACAAAATTAAAAATGTGTATATATATATTTTTTTTTTGCAACACTGGGTCACAGCAACAAAATAGCAACCTAAAAATATACATGATCCTGTACCGTTGTTTACCTATGTCCTGAAACACTTACTGTCTACTATCTGAAGAGGAATCAAGCAAGTATAATATGAATTTCATTCATTGTGTTTAGCAGCAAAAAAGATACCTTGGGCCATCTGTATACTGTTTTTTCAGAGGGAGTGTTTGGGTATAAACTACAAGAATAAAGTATTGCTATTTAGTTAATAAAGCTAAAGGAAATACAGATAACACACATCCTAAGTTTCAAATGCATTGTTAGGAGTAAAATTAATTCTGTTTTGCACAATTTTGTAGTTCACTTTTCACATGAAAGGTCACGCTAACGAGAAGACCTTTTGTGTGTCATGTGATGGCACGCTCGACTAACTGGCCATGTGGCTTCTTTGCACCCAGTGTCTCAGCCACTGATGGCATCCGTGAGGTTTTGCATTAGGGATCAGCATTTGGCCTCACTTTAAGGACAATGTGATTCATGGTCCACTGAACTGTGTGTGTGTGTGTGTGTGTGTGTGTGTGTGTGTGTTTTGGACTCTAGGATGCCTATGGTGGCAGCATGCCTTCCTACTTCCGCTTCCTCACCCTGCTGGCCTTCCATGTCTTCCTTCAAGAGAAGGTGAATGGTGTGGTGAACCCACAGCCCAAGAATGGTGAAGCACTGTGCCAAAAAATATAGCGTCAATAATAATTGTAATAAGTGTTGAGGGAGAAATTAGGTGCGGGGAGAAGTAATCACACAAATGTGCTATGCATGAGCAATTTTGAACATGTAAGTCTTAAACCTGGATTTAAAGGTCTGTACAGTTCTGGTTCTGAATGAGATTTTTTTTCTGCCTTTAAGTGTTAAGGCAGAGATTTTGCATCCTTAGTTATAAATTGGGTGAAATTTTTGTCTTTTAGGAACAAATTTTTTTCATCATTTCATTTACTGTAATTAGTTAATGGTTATGATAATAGAATTTGTTTTAGGAGATTTTCTTTTAGTAGCTGATTGTCAGGAACTGGCTGTGTGAGAGAAGCTTGTATGTGGTGTGATGTTATTAAACAGTCTGGTCATGCTCCGTAAAAGGGTGATTTTCTTTTTTGAATGAATGCCCCAGTGTTGACCATGATTCTGGATTTTGTCATGGTTGGCTAACAAATGGCAGATGCCCAGTGTGGCTGCTTTTTGTGTGTGTGTGTGTGTGTGTGTGTGTGTGTGTGTGTGTGTGTGTGTGTGTGTGTGTGTATTTTTTTCTTCAGATTTTCATGCCTGACAATAAAGGTGACTTTGTCTATCCTCTTGAGATCCAATAAAAATTATTTACTTTCTTTTTTTAAGTTTTTAAAAGCATGTTTTCCTCAGTGAACAATAATAGAAAACCTGAGTCTCAGGAGTTTATTGTACATTAATTTATTCTGAGTTTTCCTGTGACTATGGCAGGTTGATGTGGCGGTGATTGAAGTTGGGATCGGCGGTGCTTATGACTGCACAAATATAATCAGGTGAGCAATATCCCACAGAAATGCTCGTCCTGGATGGTCCGTGTCCACGGTAATTGGGCACAAAAGTGGGGTTGAAAGAACTCGGCATCGCCACCTAAGCTGTAAATACATCACGCTCTCGAGCCTCCTTTATGTTTGTGGCAGTCAACACATTCACATTCATTTGTTTAGCTGATACTTTTCTCCAAAGCAACTTACAGTATTAAGGTACTTAGGATGATTCACCCAGTAATACAACCAGGTAATTTTTACTGGTTCATTTCAGTATGAATAAGGGGCAGTTGTCAGTAATCATGCGTGTATATTGTACATAGTCAGGTTTCAGTCATCTGAAAAATACCATGAAAAAAATCACCGTGGCGTGTGACAGTGACAAGGGCTGATGCAAGGGGTGACTTGTTCCTCCTAGGAAGCCGTGGGTTTGTGGAATCTCATCTCTGGGCATCGACCACACTAGTATCCTAGGAGATACCATTGAGAAAATAGCCTGGCAGAAAGCTGGCATTCTTAAGGTGAGTGTGTGTGAGTGTGAGACAGAGAGAGCGATAGACCTGGAAGGATGACTTGTGAGTCTTGTCCACCCATCCCCCAGCCTGGAGTCCCAGCCTTCACAGTGGCGCAGCCCCCCGGGCCCATGGTGGTACTGCGGGAAAGAGCTCGGGAAATCGGGGTAAGAGTGTCTGTGTGTGTGTGTGTGTGTGTGTTTGTGTGTGTGTGAGTAATTATATAATTGGCTCTGCCATTTTACTGGTTTTATAGAGGAAGCCGTATTATTTATTATTTATAACAGCTTTCTTCAAAGCAGCTTACCATACCAGGTTTGTATACTAATCTACTCACAGTGATTTACCCATTTAAATGAGTGGCTAATTTTCACTGTATGAATTTAGGGTAAGTACCTTAATCAAGGGCTTTACAGCAGGAGCAGGGATTCAGACACAGCTGCTTTGAGTGCTAGGCAATAGCACTAACCGCTGTGCCACCTGCCGTCCCACGCTTTGCGTTATCTTTGGTGTTTTTCAAGAAATGCCTATAAATGTGAAAATGTGGGATTTTGAGTTCTTTCATGCAAATTATACTTGAATACCTGTTGGTGCTTTTTTAAAATCAGATATATCAATCTCAGCACCATGGAAATAGACAATTTATTTGTTTATTTTTTGCTGTTTTGTTTGTTTAAATCTAACTTTTCCTGCATCGGAACGTTACTATTATTAATTATTGATACAGTTTGTTATGAGAAATGTGAAGGTCATTAATGGGTGAGACTGCTGGGTCGTGGCTCTGGTTCTGTCGTCACCACCTCTTAGGTATGTTTCAGTAGAAGGAGTGGGCGGCCGTGACCCTGAGTTGCGTCTGCCCCCGCTCATAGCTCCTCCCGCACCCCACAGTGTCCCCTCCTCGTGTGTCCCGAGCTGGACGAGTACGAGTCTCCAGGGCCGCCGCTGCGTCTGGGCCTGGCCGGACACCACCAGCGCTCCAACGCCACCCTTGCCCTCCAGCTGTGTCGTAACTGGCTGCAGCGCCGCGGCATTCTGGGTATGTACTTGGGGGAGGGGCCTCTTTGTGGGTGGGGCTCATGGTAGCTGCAGTGGAAGTGTTCCCTGTGTATCACACACACACACACACATTTTCAGAACCGCTTGTCCCATACGGGGTCACGGGGAACCGGAGCCTACCCGGTAACACAGGGCGTAAGGCCGGAGGGGGAGGGGACACACCTCTCTCTAATTATGAGGTTTGGATGTGTTGAGTGCTGAGAGATGTTAGATGTTGGTGTCTTTGCTTTTTTATTTATTTATTTATTTTTTTCTTTAGCTGTGTGTTTCTTTGCCCTCCATATTAAAAATTAGGGATTTGCATATAATTTGCATTTAGTTCGTTTTGCATACAGTAACTGTTCTATTTATGTGTGATGAAAAAAAAAATCTTTATAAACATCATGGGGTAGTTTTTGGCTCTGGGAGTCACGGTACAGTATTTGCTTTGCTATCTGGTATTTGTTTATTTGCAGTCCGAGATAACCAGTGGCCTTTGCCCTCAGCTGATAGTGCTGTGGTCTCCATGGCAACCGTGTTCCATCCCAGCGCCAAGATGATGAAAGGTTAGTTAACACTGAAATGATTACTGAACGTCTCTTAGTGTTAGGGTGCAACTTTGTGATTACAAGTTCCTGCCAGCTGTCAGTCAGGATCCTGAATATTTTTCAAGCAGTTTTCTGTACTTCTCTTATTAACAAAGTCTATTAATGGACTTGATTTACACAGCAAAAGTTGGCACTATTTACACTGCAGAGTTTAATTGCCCTGACAAGTAGCATTGTGTCATGGAAAAAGATATGACAGCGTAAGTGTTGTGTGTGTGTGTGTGTGTGTGTGTGTGTGTGTGTGTGTGTGTGTGTGTGTGTGTGTGTGTGTTTTGTTTTTTAATTAGAAATGAATGAATAAATGAATGTGTGACTTTCTGCATCAGTGAGTAACACCGGGGTTTCACTGTCGCTCGGCACGCCATCCAGGGCTGGCGGAGACGGAATGGCCCGGACGTAGCCACACCATCAGGCACGGCCCGCTCACCTACTTCCTGGACGGAGCTCACACCACGGGCAGCGTGTTGGCCTGCGTGCGCTGGTTCCGCAAGGAGGCTGCCACATTGGAGAGGACAGTGGGGTTGGTGGGGTCGCGAGGGGTGGAGGGGTGGGAGTGTCATCCCTTACCCCGCTGTCCCCCCGTTCACAGTCTACCCTCCCTCTGATCCTCAGGGGTCCAGTGGTGCGGGTGCTGCTGTTTAATGCCACGGGGGAGCGCGACTCTGGCGCGCTGCTGAAGCTGCTGTGGGTGAGCAATGAGCAGCAGGTGGCGTAGTGGTTGAAACCGTCACCATGCAATCAAAGGACCTGGGTGTGGATCCCTGTTCTTGAGTAGTGCCCTTGATCAAGGCTCTTACACTTCACTGATAGAGTAAAAATTACCCAGCTGTGTAAATGGGTAAATATTATAAGTAGCTTAAAAGGTAAGTACTGTAGTGTTCAAACCTACAATTTCATGTCCCTATGGATAAAAGCATTAGCGAAATCAATAAATAATATTATTAATAAAGAAATTGTGCTATATAAGTGTGTGTGTGTGTGTGTGTGTGTGTGTGTGTGTGTGTGTGTGTGTGTGAGAGTATATATGGATAAATCTGAACAAATGTGTCAGATAAATGAATAAATGTAAAAGAGGTCCAGAGGAACTGGCATGTATTACCCATGACCATCAAAGGCCTGGATGTATGACATGTCTGCAAATATTAATCTCTCTCTATGATTCCCTCTCCTAGCCGTGCCACTTTGACTTTGCTGTGTTCTGCCCCAACCTCACAGAAAGTGTCGCTTCATGCAGCATCGGTAGGAGAAGCATTTTGTCACTGGTTCTACTCACAGCTTGCGTGAGCATGTGAGGTCTCAATGCAGTGCTCACCATGTTGTCATACTTCTTTCCATTACATTATTAAATAAAGTCCATCCATCCATCCATTTTAAATGACCACTTGTCCTGGTCAGGGTTGCGGTGGTCTGGAGCCTATCCCGGAATCATGGGGTGCAAGGCTAAGGGGGGGGGTACATGGTCCGAAATGTTTCACTGCAGGTTGATAACAAAGGATAAGTTTGCTATGAAACCAATTCTACTTTGTTCTCAGCAAGTCGGTTCAACGTGCGCAAGACACTGATACCAAATAATCAAAATAAAACAAATTTCAAACAACAATGAAATTAGGAAAACAATATGAGCTCACCACAGCGACTACGAAAAGAACGGCTCCTAGATCCTGACAAATTGCTGAAATAAAGTATATTTAGGATAGCGATTGCACCTGTACCCGTATTTATTACAATTTAACTGTAATTTAAACAGGAATGTGTTTCGACCTCAGTCCTTCCTCAACGGGAACAGACATTAATGGAATGTAAATAAATAGGTATCAATGTCCTCTGACCCACAATTTCTTGTAAAAAGGAAAATCATGACCTGGTTTTTCATTGGTCAGCCTTTGTCCAATCAGGTGTTCTAATCTATACTGCTCTCTGCCCAGTGATTTTGCTTGTTACATGAAATTATAAGTCACTTCATACTGTCGGTTCCCCGTTTGCATATTTTGTTAACGTCTGTACACACCGAGGAAGGCGTGAGGCTGAAATGCGTTTGTGTTTAAATTTTGTTTTGTAATAAATGCGGTATATTTTACACCAACAATGAAATCATTTGACTGTTCATTAACAAATCGCACCGTATGGCCCCCTTCTATAAATCAGATATTCAGACAGAGCTGCCTCATCTTGCCTTTTCCTGCAGATCAGCAGAACTTCAATGTGACCTTGGAGAACATGCTGACCCGCTGTTTGGACAGCCAGAGCAGCTGGCGGACCCTGAGTGGTCGTGGCGGACGGCTGGCCGACGACCAGCTGGTCTTCCAGAACCAGCTTCCCCTGGTGGCGGAGCAGAGGACTGACTCCCTGGTGTTCCCCTGCATCCTGAGCGCCCTCCAGTGGATCAGCCAAGGAAGAGACCCGGTCCTGGGTGTGCCGGATCAGCGAGTGGCCGCGGTGCAGCCTGGGGTGGCAGCCAGGGCCCAGGCACTACAGGAGGCGGCCAGCATCCAGGTTCTCATTACTGGCAGCCTGTACTTAGTGGGCGGGGCATTGACACATTTGGTACCGTCCTTGGCTTCTTAGCAGGACACTCACCCTGATGTCCCTCTCATAGGAGCTATACCCTGGTACTATTTACACTGAAACATGACCTTTTCAGATTACTGTCTCCACTTGATGATCAATAAAAACATCACTGTGCCTTATGGGATTTATTCCCTGTGGGGTCTTTTTCCCGCTCTTGATGATTTTCTTTTTCTCCTCGTTGCTCCGCATCGACATTCAGCTGTTCCTGATCTGCGATAAAGTTTTCTGTGCTGGATCGGAGCCCTTTTCTGTTAAACTAATTTTCAAAAAAAAAAAAAACATTTTAGTTCACTGAAGCAGTAAACGGTGTAAAGTGTCTTGGGTACATCCTCAGGTTACATGGAAAGTTTGTGGGCAAGCGGGTAGCATACTGATTAAAAGTGTGGCTTTTAGAACCAGTGGTCAAAAGGTTCGAATCCTGCGTCCAGCTATAGCACCCTAAATTGCTGCAGTAAAATCGCTCAGTGGTTTAAATGGGTAAATAATTGTAGGTGCATTAACATTATAAATCACGTTGGAGAAAAGCATCAGGGAAATGGATACATTTCAGTTAACACTGCTCTTCTTTTTCATTTTTTCCTCAATGAGCCGTGTTTTTTTCCAGAACATTAGGTCTTAACCTTTACTTCCTTTTTAGCTGTTCATGTCTGTACTATGTCTTTAATGCGCCCTGCTTTGCAGGCTGTTTTCCGTTCTGTCTGTGCATTGATTTTTCCATCTAAAATATACATAACAGCCACCGTCCCTGGGAAATTGAACATACGGCACAATTCAAAATTACAATTAATTACATTCTCAGCACGTTGTACTGTTTATAATACTATGACATACTGTTCATAAAGCATCAGTATTTGCTTTGGCTCCGTGTGCCACTGTGGTGTAGAACCGTGCTTCTCCTTCTCACCCTTATTTAGGTTAATCAAATTAATCTTATTAACCTCTGTGCCCCACACATGGTAGCAGCAGGTACGTTCACTCAGTCTGATTTTTAACTAATACTTAAACATGGATATTTAATTACTCTTGCTGGTGCAAGATTTACAGCTACTGCATCTGTACTTAGAGGTTCTGGGCTTGAACCCCACCTTCTGCTGTAGTACTATTGTAGATTAAGGTAATGACCCTGAATTGCTCCAGTAATAGACATTCAGCTGTACAAAAAGGTAAAACATTGTAAGTAAGTTTGCAGTGTATGCTGCTTTGGAAAAATGCATCAGCATCATGAATACATGTAAATATCAGGTGAGCTGGTAGTGTAGTGGTTAGAGCTGCTACTGCTTTTGGACCCAAAGGTTGCAGGTTTAATTCCCACTTTTAGCTGCAGTACCCTTTAACAACATACTTACCCTGAATTGCTCCAGTGAAAATTACCCTGCTGTGTAAATGCATGAATAACTGTATGTAGCTTAACATTGTAAGTCACTTTGGATAAAAGTATCAGCTGAAGAAATAAATGTTATGTAAATATAATATGCACATAGTATTAATGTACTTGGTCCCTAGAAATATTGCTACTTTGTGAAAAATTTTTAAACATAGTTTTATTGCACTTTTGGTATTTTTCCTGCTACATCTCAAAGCTAAGCAATTGCCTAAAAGGGACAGAGGTTTTGTGCATCCATTTGTGTGTTTTCCCAATATTTAATAATTCAGTTCATTATGGATTTATGCAAGAGTTGCAACTACTTTTTAGGTCTGGCCCAGTGAAGTGTAGTGAACAATAAAATGTTGAATGAGTATAAAGAATTTGTGCCTGAAGACATTGATATGTGTACTTATTGCTTTCCTCCAAAGCAACTTACAATTATTTTCTCGTTTATGGGTTATTTTACAGAAGCAATTCAGGGTAAGCACCTTGCTCAAGGATACAACAGCTGGAATTGGGATTTGAAAATGTAATCTGTGAGTTTTGCTTTTAACTAATGTTAAAATAATTATGCAAATTTATGCAAATTTTTAACCACAAGGTGGCAGTGTGGTGCATTTTGTATTTTCTTTATTGACAATGGATTTAACTGTTGCTTACCTGCTGAAATACATGTGCAAATGATTAAAGAAATTGTACGTTTTTTTTAAATATTTTAAATTTGTAATAGTTTGATCAGGAGTTAAATAGATTAAATCGATGAAAAGAGACTATCGTTAGACCGAATTTGCTGTTTTTTCAGTTGTATTTTTTCCCGCCTTTTTCCAAGAGTTGTTTTTCCTCCACAGTTTTTTGTGTGGTTCAGTAATGTTGTCTTTTTTTGGTGTGCATAAACGCTATGCAGTGTCGTGGTAGGTGTCTATGGTGAGGTGCCTGCTGAGACGGGAGATGTTCTGGTGAACGATGATCAAGTGCATGTTCAGATCTCCTTAAGCTAGGCTCAGTCTATGCTTTATTTTGAGATCTTCAGGCAGCGGCGATAAGCTAGGAGCAGGTATTATATACCCATGGATGATGCGCCATTAGGGGCTAAGCACCGAACCGTGGACCCGTCTCTTGTTTCAAACAGAAAACCTTGTCACATACCTGACGGTAAATCAAATAGCCACGTTCTCCAAAGCGTTGTTAACCTGGAGAAGGAAAGGGTGGGTATGATAAACTCAAGGACTTCCTGTGGAATATATAAGTCCCCATGGATGCTCCACCTCCCTCCCCGGTGAGAAGTGGCAGGGTGCCTCGAGGTGTATCTGCGGCTTTGACCTAAGAAGATTTCACTCCTGTGGATCCGATTAGAGAGACGCTCAGCTCCACTGCAGGCTCTTTAGGCCAAGATAGTGTCCCTCAGACAGAGCGGTGCGGTGCGGTCAAGCCCTGGTGTGGAACTCGGGCCCATTGACTATACCCCCCCCCCCCCGCATCGAACCCATCTGCCCAAACTCACCGCCTCCCCAGTAATCCCACGTCCTTGTCCGGTCAGGGTGCTGCACTGCGGTGGTGTAGGGCTGTGGCCCTCCATCTCCAACCCTTATTTGGGTTAATCAAATTAATCTCATTAAAGCCCCTCCCGCCCCTTGCTCGTCCTCGGTGATCTCACACAGGGCAGGAAGGCCGCCTCATTACATGGACTCCTGGGTACGTGCGAAGAAACATCTGTCATCAAACATGCATGTCTAACAGTGTGCTGTCCATGTGCTTTCAATGGTGAAAGACACAGGCAGTGATCTTTGGAGATTTATTTTTTAAACATTATTATATTAAAATGTCTCTGTCTTTATCTGGTGCTTTTCTCCACAGCGGCTTAGTTATACAACTGGGCAGTTTCTACTGAAACATTTTAGGGTTGGTACTGTACTCAGGGTAGAGAGGGGGGATTCAAACCTATTATGTCTGCAGCTAAAGGCAGCAGTACTAACCACTATCCTATAAGGTACCCTGCTTCAAGTACTCTCAAGTACTCTCTACTCTTCCTCAAGTCCTGTATTTCCAGAGTGGCCCTCCATGACCCTGTTTTAGGAAAAGCTGCTATTTATAAGAGGATGAATAAATGAATGGAAATATAACATTAAAATACTAAGTAGAAGTAATAACTTTCTTACAAATATACACACTGGCTGAAACCGCTTGTCCCAAGCCCAACGCGGCAACACAGGACACAAGGCTGGAGGGGACATGCCCTGGATGGGATACCAGTCCATCGCACCTGGATGGTCCCAGAGAACATTGGTTTGATTCCCGCTCAGTCTGTGTGGAGTTTGCATGTTCTCCCCATGTCTGCATGGGTTTCCTGTGGGTGCTCTGGTTTCCTCCCACACTCCAAAGACATGCTGTTCAGGTTCCCCATAGTGTGTGGGTGACACAGAGAGAGTGTGTTCCGGTGATGTATGGATGAGTGACCCAGTGTAAGTAATGTATGTAGCAGTGTAAGTCACCTTGGTGAATATGGTGTGTGGGCTGTTAACACTGCATAGAGTTCATTGGAAGTTGCTTTGGAGAAAAGCATCTGCTAAGTGAATAAATGTTAAAGGAATGCAAAGTATTTTTTTCTTTACTACAGCTATATCCAAGGTTTATACAGAACCTTACGCTTAAATAATAATATTAAGGGATACCTATATCGTTATGTTATTTTGGTCGTGCCAATAATGAAGCTGAAAGTGACCAGAAGAATATTGGTAACTCTACTGTGAACTAAATAAAAACATTAAAAGTGATACACTGTGATGGATTAGCGTCCCATCCAGGGCATCCCTCAAGCACTATGCTACCAGGATTGGCTCCATACCACCACTACCGTGTGTGTGTGTATGTGTGTGTGTGTGTGTGTGTGTGTGTGGCAGACCTCTTCCTGTAGGGTTCAAAGCGATGGACACGACCCTGAGAAGTGACGGATGGAGTCGTGATGTGATGCACAGTGATGAACAATTTTGCTCACATTGTGACGGCATGAATCTGATGCTTTTTTGAGGTTTGGCTCCTAAAGGTGTGATGGTGGGGAAAGAGGTTTTGGTTCTCTTGTCCTCTGCTTGCTGGAGTTACTGGAGAAAATCAGTCGACAACACAGAGCTGTATTGATAAGATGGGGCAAAGGATGGAGGGGATGAAGGTCGAGACCCTCTCACCCCCTTGCTGAGGTGATATGATGGAGCCTGGGGGACAACAGGCTAGAGGACAAATCACAATGTGACCCCTCTCACACGTCCCCAAGGAGTGATTATTATCCATTAATTATTGCAGGCTTTGTGGGTGGCACAGTGGTGCTCCTGTCTCGCAGCACCTGTGCATTGGGAGAGAACATGGGTTCGATTCCCGCTCGCTCTGCGTGTAGTTTGCATCGTCTGTCCGTGTCAGTGTGGGTTTCCGCTAGGCACTCTGGTTTCCTCCCACTGTCCAAAGATATGCAGTAGCGATAGACTGGTCACACTAAGCTGCCTGTTGTGTGTGAATATGTTGCTACCCTGCTTTAGGGATGGGCTCCGGATCACCACGACCCTGCTTAGGACAAGTGGTTATTAAAGATGGATTAGAAAATACACACACACACATGTGTATGCGTGTGATTAGAAAATATATTAATTAAAAATAATAAGAAATTAGTTGATGCCTATTGTCCGAAGAAACATATAACGTTAGATACACTAGAGTGAATTGCAAGAATCTACAGATTCACACAACAGAGCAAGGCCACACCCCCACACACACACACTAAGGGCAATAAATGAATACAGCAGGTCACCATGCTGCCCTGTAGTTAGTATGTTCTAAAGAAGCACACGGGGAAGATGTGTGTGTGGTCTCTCCATGCCACTTCACAGTGTGTGGTCCATGTCTTTCCATCTCAAGGCTGGTACTAGGAACACTGATTGATCGATGTGGAACATTGATTGGTTCCGGTAATTGATTTAGTCCATCTACCCTCCACAGACCGCTGCTGCCGTTTGCATTGGGATTTCAGGGTTTTGCGGCGCCTGCAAAGGGCCCACCGCTGCTGTCACCCTATGATTGTCAGTGTAGGTCATAAATCCGCTCTTCCGCCCTTCAGCTTAATTAGTATTAACTACCAATTAACCTTTAAAGCATTGGGGTTTTCGGCGCCTTCAGCCTCATGTGCCACTTCCTGTCGGGTGCCGGTGACCACACCTCCGAGCGAGTGTTTGCACATGACTCAGCAGGACCCAGGCAACCCTGCTGATGTGGAGGAAGCGAACAGGACAGGTCTGAGCACCCCAGTTCATTAACATACAATGCTAAGGAGAACGGTCGAGGAACAGGTAGTTCTTTATCTATTTAGTCAGCGCTTTCTCCCAAAGCGACTTACAATGATAGTATTTTTACAGCGATTTACACATTTTTGAAGCTGCATAATCTCAGAGAAATACAATGTGTGCATTACATTAGGAGAAAGAGAGAGACATGGTTGCAGACATGTGATTCTTAAGTAAACTTTGTTCGCTTCTTTCCCCTTTATGCACCGATGTTCATCACTTGAGTTGGCGCATAAAACTCAGAATAGACGATTCCTGATCACCCTCCTAGAATTTTCTTTTAAAGGTACACAAACATTTCCGTACATTTTACTGTAACAGTTTGGAGTAAGTACCTTGGTCAAGGGTACTACGCCAAGGCAGCCGCTCCAACTACTACGCCACCTACTGGCCACTAAAAGCATACCATGAAAGGGCTTTTTGCCAGAACAGGATGAGCTCAGTGAGGAAGCTCGACCCAGCAGGGCAAACAGATGGTAAAACTGAATGCTTACTCCAGTAACATTTGCCAGCAAAATAACGGTATCAGACGAACCAGCTGCACTTCCATAATCACGTGTCTGTGTCTAAAACTCTTCATCGGTTGTTCAGAGGGCAGCGTAAGCTAGACGAATATGTCCAAATAATACATTTTAGTGGGGAATGGTCATTCTGCTGGAGTTTACCTATCTTGTACCATGGTTCCCAGCTTCCCAGCAAGCCTGGGCAGTGGGCAGGACTGGTCCCTGAACACACTCCTCATTGGATTTCCCTCAATAAGTCCATTTGTTTAGCCGCCCTATAATAGGCTAAATACACTGTTTAAGCGATACTAAATCCCAAGTGCTGCATGAGTGTAAAGGCCAATTTGTATGGCGAGAAACTAAGCGCTTCACTTTAAGAAGAGAACAGAGGAGGGTCGATTAAATGAAGCAGAATCATTATTACTGTCCCCAGGCAAATGTTACACAACACATGTACGATGTAATATTACTTTTAGTACTTTTAACTGTCCTTCAACTGATGCTTTTGTCCAAAGCAACTTAAAATGTTAGATAATGGAAATTTCATTTATGTACTCATTTATACAGCAGGGTTATTTTTACTGTATCAGTTCAGGGTAAATACCTTGTTCAAGGGCATTCAACAAGGGGCGAGATTTTAATGCCAAACTTTCAGATTTGAAGGCAACTGCCAGTGGCGCTGGACTACCTGCTCCTGTCATATGAAACCGCCGTACAATTATGTGCTTTGTTTGCCATTAAATTATTTTTTTTTAATTACCGTTAGCGCGCCGCCTTTACAAAAGTCTCTTTTTCTCTTTAAATTTGCATGCAGGCCAGATCATAGTAATAATTGGAAGGTGATGAAGTATCAGTGATGAAGGATCCATATCCAAAGCATCCTCTTATGATTTTTTTCAATTTAATTTTATATATTTATTTCTTTACATTTTTGGGTATATAATGTCATACTGTAAGGGGCAGCTGGTAGCGTAGTAATTAAAGGTATAGCATTTGGACCTAAAGGTTACCGGTTCAAGTCTCATCTTCCCTTGAGCAAGGTACTTACCCTCAATTGCTCCAGTAAAATTACCCACCTACATAAATGGGTGAATAATTATAAGTTGTAAAGAAAATTGCCAGCTAAATGAACAAATGCTTTTATCTATCTATCTATCTATCTATCTATCTATCTATCTATCTATCTATCTATCTGTGTCAGTGTTATATAGTGTATCATCTGACTGTGCTCAGACAGGTAGTCTATCTTTGTCCTGTGCCAGCCTGGACCAAGTGTTTTAATTAAACTCTGTCGCCCTAATCCGGGAGAGCTGTGGTTAAGCCCGGCTGCCATGGGACTCCTCGACCCGCCGAGGTGTTGTAGTGGCTGAGGATAATCCCTACGCTCACAAAGGGGCCCGTCCAGCCATTGATGGCCCCCAGCCTAGCGGGAAACACCGAAAACTCGGAGCGGAGCGCGTACGGATTCCCCCGCCGTCTAATGGGCCTTTTCCCTCAGCGGGGTCTCAGGATCCACTCAAGTTCCTGACACACACTTTGGAAATGCAGCTCTGCCGTATGTTTACATAATCACATGTGTGTATTCAAAAATGGTCAGTGGGTTTGGATGTGGGTTTGAATCGGTTTATGTTCTCCAGTTGCTCATGTAAGTTTCCTCCAGGTGCTCTGGTTTCTTCCCACAATCCACAGACATGTGTTTTAGGTGAACTGGTGACTCTAAAATGCTCAGTGTGTGTGACTGCGTGAGTGAGTGTGTGTGTGTGTGTGGCTGGCCTGCAATGGGCTGATGTCCAGTTAAGGGTGTACCCTGGGCCACGGCCTATGCTTCCAGGATAGACTCCAGACCACTGCAACCCTGCACTGAACAAGTGTTTGATGAAGAGGGGTAAAAAGTGGTAAAAAAAAAAAAAAAAGTTAAATTGCTAAAAACTGCTAATTCATTTCTGGGTTATAATAATAACTTAGAATAATAAGTTCTTAATATATAAATTAATATGGAGCAGTGACACAACCACCCATTTGTTTCAGTGGCTTATAAATTCAATATTGACATTGACATATATTGATACATTCTATTAACTGACATTAATTAAATTTATATTATTTTTTTATTTCATTAATTTAATTTTTATCAATTTCATTTTCGGTGAAGGGCAATAATGTTTCTCTCTGTTGTTGAATCGCATCACCTCATTTCAGAAGGCCTCTCTCGTGGAGTCCAGGCCGGTTTTTCCAGCCCCAGCGTGGCAGCCACCTCCCCCAGGAGGGGGGGGGGGACCACTCAGCCTCCTCTGGACTGAGATCTCTGTCCAAAGAGCTCTCCCGTCACACAGGAGGCATGGAGACGCTCTCCAGTACCCGCCGCTGACCAGCACAAGGCGGCCCTTCGAACCCGGGACACGCAAGAGGGGCGCTTCATGGACTGAGGATGTTTTCTCCGCGCTGGACTAGTCCAGAGAGCCTGCCGGACATGGGGCGCTGGACGGTGCGCTCAACTTTCTGTGGGACAGCCCTGCTGAGCCTGACGGTCATCTGCTGGGGTACGTCGAACCGCTGACTTTCGCCTCCCCTTTCTGTTGCTCTTCCCCACGGTTGCACTCGACGGATTCGTTCCGGCTGAGCTGCTCGGTGGCATCCTCCCCCTGTGGAACTCAGTGTATGTGAGTGTGGGTAAGGTGCTCCCATTGAGGATTTTAGCTGATGGGACTGAGCTCAAGTGCCACCAGTTGGCAGCCCGGTTGTCTGTCTGCGACCAGGTCTCAGTAAATCTAGTCCTAACCAGATCATAATTACAGATCCCCTTCTGGGGGTGGGGGGGAGGTCTCGAGCAGGAGCGACAGGTTGCACTGGGGGTGGGGGGGGGGGTGTTCCGCCAAAACTCAGACTGAGAGCTCAACAAACAATGTGAGAAACCTGTCGACAGGAAATATTTTAACTGAAAAGTTCTTTAAATAAATTATTTACATCAACAGTTATGGACCTAGAAGGGTCTCTTAATTATTGTTTCATATTCACATTAATATTCACATCTTAACTTGCCGGTGATGCTTTTTTTGCTGCTGAATGTTACAGAATCGCGAGGAGCCGCTCTCGGGGAAAAAGGAAACGTGGTGCATTTCCCAGTTAGTTTTTCCGTTGACGGTTGCGGTCCATATTCGGGGTCCCATTGCACTCGCCGGTGATGCTCAGGGGTGGGCGGTGCTGCGGGACCCTGCCCCCCCCCCCCTTCCTCTTCCAATGCAAAACTGGCCTATTCTAAATCCCCGCCACCCTGATTGTTAGGAGATTCGTTAGGGGTGGCAAACTGCCATTTGGGGGTGGGGGGGCATTGTTGGCTGTCACCATGGCGATGGGCCTGTGCTCTGCTGTGTTCAAACTCCGAAGCAAAACAGAGGTTTAAAGAAGTCAAGCAGCTAAGATGAAAACTGACGCCTCATTCAAATGGTCAGAGGTTTGACCGCAAAGGGTTTGACCGTTGCTGTTTGAAACAGTTCATCAAGCATTGGTGAAAAAGCTGGCATTACAAGCTCATTTAAGAACGTTGCAGCTCCTTGTTTAATCTCAGTGAAGTGGTAAGAAAAGTGAAAAAGAGGAGGTATTGGAGGTGAGGGGATAAGCCCCCACCGGACTGTTTATGAAAGTTCTGATCCTATATTAACGATCGTTCTCCTCTACATATTTACATTTATTTATTTCGCAGACACTTTCTCCAAAGCATCCTCCAACGAACTCTGTGTAGTGTTATCAGTCCACACACCTTATTCGCCATGGTAACTTACACTGCTAGATACGCTACTTACACTGGGTCACTCATCCATACATCAGTGGAACACACTCTCTCTGTCACTCACACACTATGGGGGAACCTAAACAGCATGTCTTTGGAGTGTGGGAGGAAACCAGAGCACCCGGAGGAAATCCCTGCAGACACGAGAGAACATGCAAACTCCACACAGACTGACTGGGGACCGAACCCCTGTCCTCTCACATAAACATAATATTTAAATATATTGTGGTCCTGGTTTGTGCTGTGGGTTCCTCCCAAGATCCAGCGTTGACACTTTTGTCAAATCCAGCGGTTACGCAGCACCACCTCCAGCCCCCAGCAGGGATTGGTTCTCGAGTTCCTCCAGCAGGGGGCGCTACAGCTAGCCTCCCGCCGTGGCCAACAGCAACATCATACATCATTCATTCCACAGTGTCATCTCTCCCAGGCGTCATGACTAGGTGTTCCGTTGGAGTGGGGGACTTGTGCACCAGAGGACATCCTGTGGGGGCTTCCGATCAGCCTTTCACTTGTTTACACCCTCGGCTTGTCCTCCCCAGGGGTTTGACACGCAGGGTTGGGGAGACGCTGGAAGAAGGGGCTGCGTTGTAAACAAAAACAAACAGCCTTTAAATAAACATGCACATGCCCCCCCCCCCCCCCCAACATGATCCCTTCCTTTTGGATTGGATGCTGAAGGATCTCCATGGAGGAAGGTGTCTGAGACTCCAGAGTGGTGTGATGATGGATGTTCTGAGCAGGCTGGTCCAGGAGTGTTTTTACCGTAGTAAAGGTGCCGGTGAGAGTTATGCGGGACTCTGCGAGGTGTTTACGTCAGGCTGTGGAAGGCAAGATTTACAGCTGGAGTCACTGCTCGACACTGAACACCCCCCTGGACCCCCACCCCAGCGGCATCTTTGAAGTGTGGCTGGAAAGCAGAGAGCAGAGTCGTCTCGGCTGTTATGCAAACACACACACACAGTCGGGTGCAGACACAGATGTGTGTCAACTCATGACACTATGAAATATTATAACTGGCCTCTGATTGACACCTGTGATGATCCTGATAAAAGAGTTGATCTGAGACCAAAGAGGACCAACAGGGTCCAGAGGGCAGAAGACGGTTCCTACACAATGTCACTGACTGGTTGTTCTATACTATAATAATAATAATAATTATTATTATTATTTATTTTCTATGAATTTTTAAAATACTTTTGAAGCATTCTGTCTCTTGATTTCTGTGCCTGGAGCTCGAGAGCACTCTGAGATAACCTTTATCTGGTAATGGGTTTTCTGACAAGGGAGTTGATGACATCAGACATCGGGAATGTCTTAGGGGCAACAGGGGTCCCCTTGGCAGGTTCTGCTGAGGGTCATGCCATTATGGACAGATAAGACAGGTGTGGGGGTCTGCAGCACTGCCTCAGAACACTCCCCCCACACCTCATCCTACACGGAGGACAAACCCTTTGAAAGTTGCCGTGGACAGAAAGTGGACAGATTGACAGGGCTGGTGGAGTTGAGGTGTGATTTACCGAAAGAAGACCAAGTTGGGATGTGGTGGACAAAAAAGTAATGGACATTGTGGGGGTGTGATGGATTAAGGAAGAACAGAGATGGGATGTACTGGACAAAGAGAAGACAGTTCTGGTGGACTGGGCAGTGAAAGGACATGATTAGGGTGTAGTGGACTGCAAGAGGACACTGTTGGGATGTGGCTGACAGAAAAAAGATGCGGTTGGGATGTAGTGGACAGCAGGTCGACAGAATTTGGGACAGAAGTTGTTGGCAGAGAAAAGACAGGGTTGAGATGAAGTGGACAGCAAGTCAATAAAGTCGGGGTGTAGTGGAAAGTGAGGACAATGTTGAAATGTAGTAGAAAAAGGGCAGGAATGCGATGCAGTGGACAGAGTTGGGGTTTTGTAGACAGTGAGAGGACAGTGTTGGGATGTAATGGACAGAAACAAGATGCAGTGCAGATGTAGGGGACAGCAAGTCAGCAGAATTGTGGTGTAGTGGACAGAGAGGACAATGTTGAAGTGTAGTAGAAAAAGGGTTAGGGTTGGCATGTAGTGGACAGAGTTGGGGGTTTATGGACAGCGAGAGGACAGTGTTGGGATGCGGTGGACAGAAAAAAAGATTCAGTTGGGATGCAACTGGGATGTGCTGGACAGCAAGTTGACAGAATTTTGGGGTAGATAGTAGTGAAAGGACAGAGATGGGGCGCAGTGGACAAAGAGAATACAGTTCTGGTGGACTGGACGGTGAGAGGATTGGGTTGGAATGAAATGGATGGAGAGAGGACAGTGTTAGGGAGTACTGGACAGAGTTGGGCTTCCATAGACAGCAAGAAGACAGTGTTGGGATGTAGTGGAAAAGGACAGCGAGGGGACAGTGTTGGACTGACACTGGCATGGCAGAGCTGCGATGACACACACTACCACTGTTCTTTGGAGACACAATACAGCCTGTCTGTGGGGGGAGTGAGGGAGGGCCGCTTGGCCTGGAAGCTGTTTGCGTCCACGCAGTGGTCAATGAGGTGACATCACACCCTTTTTGGACAGTGAAGAGCTGCCAAACAAAGACACCAGGAACGGGCTTTAACCGCCTTCTGTTTGTGGGGTCGTCGCCCACCCGTTAATTTTGCCATTGAAATGCTAATCGGTGTAAGACGTGTTTGAGAGACAGCGACTGTACCTGGGCCGTCCGTCCCATTTTCATCTGGACGCAAGTGTCCTTCTCTTTCCTGAACCCGTCCCACACGTAACGCGGTTCGTTCAGTCCATGAAATCACCACCTTCGGCAATTTCCTGTAGTCTGGGAGCCGAATTACCATTCTTTCCGATTGGAAAAAAAAAATTGGTTCCCAGGAAAAGTATGATTCCTAATTTACATTTTACTGCCATATTTTTTTGGTTCCGATTCATCTTGCTCTTCCTTTGCAGCCTTTCGTACTTTCTTTTCAACTTTTTTAGGAGACATTCTAATCACTAAGCTCTTCTATGTTTAAGGATGTTTGTGGGACAGCTGATAGTGTAGTGGTTAGAGTTGCTTTCTGTCGACCTGAAGGTTGTAGGTTTAAATACCATCTGCAGTACCATTGAGCAAAGTACTTACCCTAAATTACTCCAGTTTGGGTAAATAACTGCAAGTACCTCAACATTGTAGTGTGTTTTGGAGAAAGGTGTCAGATGAATTAATTACTGTAAATATTTATGATATTAGGGTAGTAAAATCACTCCATACTCCTTTCACTTTACAAAACAAATATTACACCGTTAGAGGCTCCACATGGCATTATTAATAAATGTTTTATGATCTACATTTCATCATGACATAAAAGCTCTGTTTTTCACTGAGGAATTTTTTGAGGACAATTTAATTATTTATTAATTTATCTAAAACTTTTCTTCAAGGTGACTCACAGCATTGCACTACTTACACTGATTTACCCAGTTATACAGCTGGGAAGTTTCTACTGTATCAGTTCAGTATCAGTATCCTGAAAGGGAGCTGAACCTGTGTCCATTAACAGCTCTAGCCACCAGGACACCTGCTGACCCTACCAGTACAGAGTGTAATACCCTAGATTTGACCATACTGACACCTGTGAGGGGCAATAACCTTGTGGGTTTGAATGCCATTGTAAAAGAGAGTAAAAAGCCTGTTGGATAAATTTTCATCAGCCATTGCAATGCAGTGTATTTTATTTTATTCTGGACAGTGCACAGAAATCTACATTTCAGAGGTTTAATTTTATTATTATTATTATTATTATTATTATTATTATTACATTAAACATAGCTGTATATGGAATGGATGGCAATCAGGAGAGAAGTGGGTCCAAAAAAGAGGCATTCTGAGACTCTGAATGTTGAGAGGGATTCAGTAGCTCTGAGGGACAGAGGGTTCTCATTCAACCACATTAGAGCCAAAACCAAGAAGCTTTGGGCTTTTGATTTTGGAGCCCTTGTGTGTTCCCACATGTTTGTAGGTATTACATGCGCACTCATGATGAATTGTTCAAAGCCCGAATTGTGAGCTCTGGTAGACTTTTAGGTAGTTTCCAGGATCCTGGGAAGTGATTCCACGCACCGCTGTCGTCGCCCCCTGCCTCCCGCTGACAGGCAGAGGAGTCACGGGTCAGAGGTCAGGGGTTAGTGAAAGAGTTAGTCAGGGGTTTTTGCTAATCCCCACGCATACCTTATCGGGCTGCCATGGAAACCAAGGGCCGCCTGGCACGGGGTCGAGCTGTTGCCAGGGCCACGTGCTCCGGGAATGGAACCAACTCTCCTGCCTGCGCTCCTCCCTCAGGAGGTGGCGGGGGCGAATGTGCCGCGATGGGGGAGGGTGCCAGTGTTGCCTGTCAGACACAGAAAGGAGCATCGGAGCAGGAGAACAGAGCAGAGCAGAGGGCGGATTTTGTCCAACCCCACCCCCCGTTCCACATTAGCCCGCTGTCTTGGCCCCGTGACCTCTTGGGTGGATGACCACGGAAAAAAGGAAAAAAATCACATAATTGACCGGGCAGTTGAAAATCAGACCGGACTTCCTTCACGTGACTCGAAAGGGCCGTGTGGCGGCACGCAAGCTTTGCTGTGAAAATTGAGGGAGTCGCACCCGGTGCCCAGCTCTCGCTCCTCAAAGGCTGATTTACCGTAACGAGCGGTGTAAAACTCCACCACTGGAGCAGCTGAACAAACCACCGAGGACTGACGATGGAGACCTGCTCATGTTTCCCGAGAGAGATCACCGTCTGCGAGGGGGTCCCTAGGCGAGGGCATGTGGTACCGACTCAGGATGCGGCGGGTCAGTTGGGCCTGCATTGGGTCACCCTTACAGGACCACTGTTCCTGTGTACTATTAATCCGTTTCTCCAAAGCGATGCACCACTCATAATAACCAAAAGTGCTTTTCACCAACAGACAAAGCGCTTTAGACACAGACATGTGACTCTCAGTTTGCCCAGTAGCACCATTGTTGACACCAGTCGCTGTACAGAACGGATAAGAAATACAAAGGCAGTGGTGACCAACTCCACAATTTACGTAGCTCTTCGGAGATCTGGTGAGAAACAGGTCTGGAAGAGATTCCTTTTGAGATACTTGTTGAATGTTGAAAGGATTCAGCAGCTCTGAGGGGCTGAGGGAACTCATCTCACCAAATCGGGACCAGAACTGAGAACAGAAGGACCATGTGTGCGCCACCTCCAGTAGGGGCAGAGCTCACAGTACCGCTAAGGAGGTAAATACACCACATAGGCTAAGGTTGCCAGGAACACGGCCTCCATTGGCTGCGCTAAGCCCGGTCAGGTGATAGCAGTTGAGGTCAGAGGTGCCGTAAGTCAGAAGCTCGAACTGCTGGAGCCATGAGCAGCGAGCAAAAGCAGCAGGGTTAATGTGACCGTGGTCCATGGGACGCCTCACCCCCGTGTCACAGAATTATTGGGCCCCCCGTTCCTTGCTCCCCTCTCCCCAGTCCCTCATGGGTCATTAATATGTTCTGCCTGAGTAGGAAATTTTGGAACAATACCGTGATCAGACTGCAGGACGGTGGAATGCGGCCACTCCACATGCTGCCACCCGATTGGCTGGAACAGCAGCACACAACAGAGGGCCAAAAACCCCCTTCCTCACAAGAGTCGCTCGGCTGCCGGGAAACGATCAACACGTCAGTCACGTCCCAGACCTCAAAGAATGTTCCAGAACACCTGGTGCTGCTCTTTGTTAATGACTTTGGATAATTGGTACAAGTTGGCCAGCAGGTGGCACAGTGGTTAGATCTGTGGGCAAGCAGCATGCTTGATCAAGGTACTTACCTTAAAATGACATGGTAAAAATGGCCTTGCTGTGTATATATATGTTTATGCTGCAGGGCCATTTGTTTACATACAGTGTTTATATATATATATGTGTATAAAATTATAGAGATATGTATATCAGAGTATTATGTTTTGTTATTGTATTAATTTTTTGCTGGCTTTCTTGGTTCTTGCTTTAAAATTTTCTTGCCAGTAAATGCTGACATTTTATAAATGATGGGACTTATTTTGTAAATTCTGATAAATAAAAATAAATAAACTGTTTCCAAGCAGGGGGGTGCGGTGGCGCAGTGGGTTAGACCACGGCCTTGCTCTTGGGTGGGTCTGGAGTTCGAGTCCCGCTTGGGGTGCCTTGCAACGGAGTGGCGTCCTGTCCTGGGTGTGTCCCCTCCCCCTCCGGCCTTACGCCCTGTGTTGCCGGGTAGGCTCCGGTTCCCCGCAACTCCGGATGGGACAAGCGGTTCAGAAAGTGTGTGTGTGTGTTTCCAAGCAGTTCCTCAGCAACTGGAAGTGTGTTGGATAGTGCTGCTCACTTTGGAGCAGAAGGTTGCAGGTTCAAGTCCCTCTACTGCTGTTCCACCCATTAACAAGGTAAATTACTCATGTAAAATTTCCAAGCTTTATAAATTCACAAAAGGTTGTAGATACCTTAACATTGTAAGTCGCTTTGGAGTAAAGTATCCCCTAAAATAATAAGAGTTTTGGACTAGAACATGGTGTAGTTGATGATTTCTAAAACCTTTTTTTCCCAGAATGCACTGGGAAGGGAAGAGAGCTCGAGATGCCAGCCACAGGTATTCATGACAGACGATGTGAACTGGGCTGGAGTGAAACATCCGCCGTATTCCACGGTTACCGTGGTCCTCCCCGTCGAAGGTCCTCGGGTTACTTCGAAATTGCTGCTCGATTTACTCCTAGAAGGTCAGATGAGGTGAAGCGCTGCCCAAATGATGACCTCAATTAAACTGCAGAGCTGGGGCAGAACCGACACTGACCGCTGGAGCGGATCGTTACCATCTTCAAGGACCGTTTGTCTCAGTAGTCACACACGTGTCAAACTGGCAAAATGCTGAGTTATAATAATACTCCCTCACAGTGAAATCACTGCCTGCGATTAGAGCGTCAGCTGAAAACAAAGTACAACCACGGTCAAGCGGTGGAAGGACCCCCCTCCGTCCCACGAATCCTATTTGTCTCTGCTTGGGTGGACGCGGTCAAGGGCTGAAGGGCTGAGGGCTGCGTCACAATGGACCAATTTTCCTCCCCTTTCCAGAGTGCGTTTCCATACACAAGCGGCGCAGATAAAAAAGGAAGGAACGATATGGTCGGCTGACTCATCTCCGGTTGAATGTGAGGGGGTTGGAGGTAACACCCTACTTGAGGTTATTGGTATGAGGTGCAATGAAGTGCTTCCAGAAACCTGTGTCCTCCACTTGCCCGCAGGAGGTCCTGTGATGGTGTCCATACCCCGCCGTGTCCTGTAAAGCTGATTTATGCTGGCGATCCATGAGCTTTGTCAGCTGTTCGGGTGGTTTTGGGTTTCAGCGGAGGTCACGGGCAGGAAGGTTGGAACCCAACCACCAGCGTGTGCCGGCGGTGCTCACCTGCTCCGGGTGCATGCACAGCTGCGGCTTGTGTTTCTAGCTAGGGAAGTGGATACCGAATCAGGCTGGGTTCGCGACCGTGTCGCGGGCAAGTCCAGTGTGACACGAACCTCCACCGAGCATGCTCAGTGCTCTCGAACCGCGGCGACTCCGCTGGGGAAGCAGGGCTGAGCGAGCAAACGACTGCCAATTGCTGCTGTCCCAGTGGTCCGCAGCGGGAACGACCTCGCTGTATCAGGTGCTGTGGAGGGTCCGCTGAACCCCCCAATAAACGTTTATCACCACGGAGGGGAGATGGACCCCCCGCGGGATGGTAAACACCTCCTGAGGGGTGATGCGTATTTAAGTCTTCAGCGACACCAGGGTTTGTGTCCAAGCAGTCTGATGGACCGTAATCCCCATTGTCCAAAGACCACATTGTCTGAGCGACACAAAGAGCTGCCAGGCGGGACGTCACCGCTTGCCCCCGAATGGCCCCTCATTACCGAGAGTCGCTGCAGAATTACACACCCTGCGTCACGGTTGTTTCTGCTCTCTTTTTCCCTCCCTTTGGGAAAATGTAAGTAAAAAGTCCACAGATACTGCGGTAGTTTCCTATTCTTTATTGATTTAATCTCAGAAACTAGATGTTTCATATTATACACACACACACACAGTCTACAACTGCTTGTCCCAAGAGCAGTTGCAGCAAGCTGGAGCCTAACCCAGCAACACAGAGTGCAAGGCTGAAGGGGACACACCCTGGATGGGAGGCCAGTCTGCCACAAGACGCCCCAGTCAGGACTCGAACCCGGACCCACCACAGAGCAGGCCCCAGCCAAACCCGTGATGCCAACGCCCCCCTTTTTTGTGTTGTGTAAATTAAATATATAGAATTCATGTGATCATTCATCCACCCATCCATTGTAGCAACTGCTTGTCCGGTGGTCACAGTGGCTCAGAGTCTAGCCTGGAAACACAGGGTGCAAGGCAGTGACACTCACACTCATTCGCTCACGCACACACGCAGGCTCGTTCACTGATGAACGCTCTGAGTTTATTTTGAGCCAATTTAGAGTGACCCGAAACACACATTTTTAGACTGTGGGAGGAAACCAGAGCACCCAGAGAAAACCCTTGCGTACAAACCTCACACAGACGGAACCTGATTCGAGCCCATGCCCGAACGTGCAGCCCGAACATGATCTCGATTTTGTTGGTAATTTTCAAGCAGTGTGAGAATGCTTTTAGCACATATAGAACATACCTGTACATACATATAATGTCTAGTGACTATTTTTTGTATATTGTGTACCTTATGTTTTTATATTTTTTTTTATCCTTTATTCACATATTCTATCTTCTCATCTGTGTCTTGTCACTGTCATTCTGTCTGTGCGCTCTGGAAGTTTCTGTCATCAAGACAAATTCCTTGTATGTGTGAACATACTTGGCAATGAAGCTCGTTCTGATTCTGATTCTAAAAGGAATATGGCATTATTATAATTACATGAATACAGAAAATTGATGGCGAAAAGTATGTAATTAAGGGGATGTGGTGGTGCAGCAGGTTTGGCCAGGGCCTGCTCTCTGGCAGGTCTCAGGTTTGAGTCCCGCTTAAGGTGCCTTGCAATGGACTGGTGTTCTGTCCTGGGTGTGTCCCCTCCCCCTCCAGCCTTGTGCCCTGTGTTGCTGGGTTCAGCTCTGGCTTGCCGTGACCCCATATGGGACAAGAGGTTCAGATTGTGTGTGTGTGCGTGCGTGCGTGTGTAAAATTTTGAATCTGATTATTGCTGTTGGTCTTCAAGATGTGCTTTGCAGCTCAAGTTGTGGCCATGCTGTTTCTCAAAGTGTGTGCTATAGGGGCACCTGGTTGCATATTGATTAGAGTTGCTAGTTTTCAACCCAAAGGTTGCAGGTTCAAATCCCACCTGTGGTACCCTTAAGTGAGGGGCTTACCCTCAGTTACTGTAGTAAAATTACCCACCTGCATAAATGGGTAAATAATTCTAAGTTGCTTTGGGGAAAAGTGTCAGCTAAATAAGTAAATGTAACATGTACCTTGAACCGGCAACCTTCAGGTGACGAGTCTTCTTTTCCACTCATTCCTGCCTATGTTTGTCTTTAGGAACTGCTTTCGCGGAGATGCAGGGAAAGTGCCATTCTTCCCCGTGCCGGAACGGAGGAACGTGCGAGAGCCAGGGGTTGGACTATGTCTGCCACTGTCCCTCTGGTTACCAGGGGAGGGACTGCGGGACCCCGAACCCCTACTGCGTGGACGAGCCCTGCCTCAATAACGGCACCTGCTACGCCAACGGAGGCGGCTACTCCTGTGCGTGCCTCCCGGGCTTCCAGGGGCCCCGGTGCGAGGAGGACCTGGACGAGTGTGTGTCACAGCCGTGTCGCAACGGTGCCATCTGTGTGGATGACGCGGGCGCCTACCGCTGCTTCTGCGTGCCGGGCTTCCAGGGCTACAACTGCGAAATCGATATTGACGAGTGTGCGTCGCGGCCCTGTGAGAACAACGGCACCTGCGTCAACGGGAAGGACCGCTATGTGTGCGAATGCATGCTGGGATATACCGGTGAGTGGCTGCCGCTCCCCCCTGAACTGTCATAACCAAGTCACATCCATTCATTTATTGATCCATTGATTAATTGATTGATTGATCCATCCATCCATCCATCCATCCATCCATCCATCTATTTATTCATTGATTCATCAGTCTATTAATTCATTGATCAGTCTATTGATTGATCCATTAATTCATCCATCAAGCCATCAATTGATTGATCAATTGATCAATTCATCCACCCATCCATTTATTTAGTCATTGATTGTTCAATTGATTGATCGATGATCCATCCATCCATCCATCTGTCCATCCATCCATCCATCCATCCATCCATCACCCCAATGATGAATGTGCATCCAAAAATTTTTCCATTTAATTTACATTGACACATTTTACCAAAAAGATGTATATTTCAAAGTAAGCATAAGTGCATCAACAACAGATGAGGAACCTTAAACACAGACAAAGGATTTTTGTGTGTCTGATGCCACCATGTTGCTGGTTCACATCCCTCAAGAAGCTGCCTATAGAGGTTCAAACATCAGATACATAGATAATCATAGCAGATGATGTTCGACTCATGTATGTAGCTGTTGGGAGATCAGGAGAGAAACGGGTCTAAAAGAGATGGGTTAGAGACCCTTCTTGAAAGGGATTCAGCAGCTCCGAGGAACAGAGGGAGCTCATTCTGCAACATCGGGGCCAAAACTGAGAACTTTTGATTATGGACTACTGGTGAGTTGGACCACCAAGCAGCACCCTTACTGGCACTAGACCAATTCCCGTTGTCTTAACACAGTAAAACCTCCAGGTGATAAAAAATGGAACGATGAGGAACGTAACACTTGAGCTCCAGTGTTTTTTCCTGTCACTTACGATGTCTGCGGTATCTCAAGCGCTTCGGTTCTTATCTGTAGAGCGGAGGAATTCGCCAGGGAAACATTCCTGGATCAGTGTATCTCGAGAGCCCAGTAATGACCACTGAGCCCTGAGAGATTCTACTCAGGGGATTAAGGGCACTTCAGTGCAAGGTGTTTTACACTCCATAGGCGCCTCGGTCAGACATACCATAGTACAGCCTTGTAGCACGTCTTCATTGCCAAGCAAACAATATTAAGCTCTTTGTGGGTCCCGTATGCTCCTATTTATTAATTTCCGATCAGGATTATCTGTCTGCTGTTTTCGCTAATCAGAAGTTTCATCCATCGACTCGGCTCATCAAGTCGCCTACATTACGTGCGCTTTTACATTTATTAATCAACCTGACACTTCTCCAAAGCGACTTACAATGATTTCCCATACAGCTGTGGGTTATTTTTACCGCATATCCCACATCTATACTCTCAAAAGTCGTGCAGTAGTTAGTGAGTACAATTACAGTGATTACAGCTGCAATGTGTGTGTGCAGCTACTGTGATTTAATGTGTGTGAAAGGAATCAGTGTGAAACAGTTGAGTAATTGGAATAAACATGTGGGGACTGTAAATAAATCATAACTTGTAATAATGTCACTGTAGTTTCATTCTTTGCTTGATACATGTAGGTAGTGTTGTGGTTAAAGCTGTTGTTTTCAGACTGACTGTTATAGGTTCAAGTCCTTTCTCCTCCATGGTGTTCCTCATTAAGCAGTATACTTGGCCTGGTAAAAATTACCCTGCTGTCTGGAAGCTTTAGTGTTTTTATTTTACTATACAAACTTGTTTTTACTGGGGGAAAGCTGTCAGCTGGATGAATCTATAACAAACCCCAAAGAGTGTGTGGCCACCTGTTCAGTGCTGTACTGGGCCAGCTGGTCGTGAAGTGATTCAAGCTGCTTCCTTTCAGCCCAAAGGTTGTAGGTTCTATTCTCACCTGTGTTGCTTGTGCACTTGAACAAGGTACTTATCCCGAAATTACCTGAGTGAGTAAATTGTAAGTCTTTTTGGATAAAAGCCTCACATAAGTGTAAGGTCAGTGTACTTATTGTAAGTGTATTTCACATGGGGCCCCCAAGCAAATTACTATTTACATGTCAGTGATTTTCTTTTCTTTTCTTTTCAAATTTTGTCCAAAATGTCAAATCAAGTTGAGAAAATTGTGAAAATCATTTATTCATGTAGCGTTCATCAGGTGCAAAAAAAGTGAACCCCGAGCTGAAACCAAGCAGGTTGAGTCAGGTGTGTAAACCATGATTTTTCATTCATTTTATGAGTTTATTTTAATATTTCATTCAGTAATAATGGTCATCCCTACAGGGGTCACACACTGTCAGTCATCACTGTATCTCCCATCGATTTCATTCATCGGGGACCCTTATATGCTTTTATTCATCGACCACGCAGATTTATTTAATATTGGGGGTTCAAACTATTCTGTTAAAGGTCCCGGAATTTCTTGCTACGCCTCTGTTTGCAGGTGACTCTTTACCCCCCCAGCCGAGGTTACTGCTGCAGTCCTTCTTCCCATAATGCAACACCATCCATTGTATTTAAACCAGTGATAAGTAGTTTAAAGTCATTGTTTTCATTGGGCTATTGGCGGCCAGTGGGAGGAGGTGTAAAAAAAAATGTTTACCCCCCCTTTCAATGATCACAGTGACTGCACTACTGCTTATAAAGGTTAATATCACTGCCCAGCTGTGCACATCTGTGTGGGGTCCAGAGACAAGAGACAACATGTGGTTCTGAGATGCATGATGTCACATTTACTGCATTGACCTTTTCCCAAGTCGAGGGGGATTGGTTTACTAAGTTACTTAAGATGATTTACTCATTTCTACAGCAGGGTAATTTTTACTGTGGCAGTTCAGAGTAAGTACCTTGATCAATGGCATTACAGCAGGAGCAACATACCTTTAATCACCACACCGCCCATTTGGAGAAACTAAAGAATATATTACATTATATTTACTTATTTAGCAGACACCCTTCTCCAAAGCAACTTCCAATGAACTCTATGTGGTGTTATCAGCCCACACACCTTATTCACCAAGGTGACTTACACTGCTAGATACACTACTGACACTGGGTCACTCATCCACATTAGTGGAACACACTCCCTCTGTCACTTACACACTATGGGGAACCCAAACAGCATGTCTTTAGACTGTGAGAGGAAACCAGAGCACCCGGAGGAAACCCACGCAGACACAGGGAGAACATCCAAACTCACACACATACACAGGGCATATTCTTTGGTTTGGTACATATATGTATGTGTATATATTTATATAGCGTTTTAATTTTTTTTTTTAAATTAAGAATAGTTTTTTTGTGTTGGGGGGCGTGATGGCACAGTGGGTTTGACCGAGTCCTGCTCTCCGGTGGGTCTGGGGTTCGAGTCCCGCTTGGGGTGCCTTGTGACGGACTGGAGTCCCGTCCCGGGTGTGTCCCCTTCCCCTCGGCCTTACGCCCTGTGTTGCCGGGTTAGGCTCCGGCTCCCCGCAACTCCGTCTGGGACAAGCGGTTTCAGATGATGTGTGATGTGGTTTTTTTGTTAGATGAAGAAGCATTAATACTGTTAGTAGTTTTGTTTTGGGGGATACAGGCGAGGTGTTGCAATGGGTTCACTGGTCAGTTTGGGGAAGGAAGGGAGGTATAAACATGAAGTTCACTCCCAGGGGAGGTTTCAGTGTAAAAACTTGAATGACCCCTTTTCTGATGACTCAAGCGCAGTGTTATCTGGGATTCAGCCCTCTGCTGCTGAAGGAGACCTTTATATAGTGCGTGATGAGCGATGAGGCCCACGTTGAGTCATCTCTGCGAGGAACACACACGCTGACAGTCCTCACCGCCCTTCATCACAGATTCCAAACATGCGGTTCAGAAACGTTCCCTTGAAGGAAAGACCGACTGATATGCGGATCTGCTCTTGCTCCACTTTTCAGCTTAATAAATCACAGCGCTCCAGTGGTCCCGGGGGGGTCGGGGTCCTGAAGGGGTCTGCGGGACACAAGGGCCCCAAATCGATGTGCGACATTCCCCAAAATGTGGAACATGAGTCTCCTTTGGTCTTTTGGGCTCAGCAGTTTTGTTACAGCTCCTCGGTTTCTTTGGTCTGACACCCCTTTATTCTGCTTCTCTGCATTTCACTGTGTCACATAGATATATACGACTGTGACCAGTATAACGCATTAGTGTCATAGCATTAGTGTCACATCCCACCTCTTGTGCCAGTACCTGTTTGATTTAAGGACTTACCCTTATTTATTATAAAGGTCACTGGCAGCAGATGAAAGGGTAGTGGTTAGGGCTGCTGCATTTGACTCGAGAGGTTATAGGTTCCAATCCCACCCTTCCCTGTAGTACCCTGGCGCAGGGACGTTATCTTCAGTTACTCCATTACAATTTAGCCACTTCTGTGTATGTGTAAATAATTATAATTGTAAGTAGCTTAACATTATCAGTTGCTTTTGGAATAAAGCATCAGCTAAATGAATAAAAGTAAATTTACTCTAGTGAAATTTTCCTGCTGGATTCATAATTGTAAGTCTCTTTGGAGTAAAATGTCAGTAAAAGAGGTAAATTTCAGTTGGAACCCATCAGGACTGAAAGATGTTTTTACGCTTGTTTAAGGGGAAAACTGCGAGGTGGAAATAGATGAGTGCGAATCCCAGCCCTGCCAGAACGGGGCCACCTGCCACGACCTGGTGGGCCGGCACACCTGCGACTGCCTCCCGGGGTTCGAGGGTCTCGGCTGCGAGGTGAACATTGACGAGTGCGCCAGCCAGCCCTGCCTCAACGGGGGCACCTGCAACGACTTGGTGGACAGGTGGGAGCTCCAGGGCTGACGTCGAACAGGAGAATGAGTTCACCATAGGAGCCTGAGCGGCTGGTGGCCCTTAGCAAAGGCTGAAGGCGTCACGGAGGGCGTGTGCTAAGCCAACGCAGGTCAAAGGTCAAATCCAACATAAAATCCGTCTTTACTGTAATATGCAACCGGGATTTCAGTTGTGCTGGAAGTGCTTAAGGATTTCTTTGTTTGTAATCAACTGCTAAATGTCACCAGATAATAGCATTTAGTGATGCTTAGCTCGATTTACTGTGTTAATACTTACATTTAAATTATACTAATACTTATTCACGAATTACCAGGAAATATGTTTCCCTCCCAGAGGGAAAACAAGGTCGAGTGAAAAAACCAACTGAAGAAGAAAATACATGTAGTGTTAACAAGGATAATGAGGGAGGACTAACACATCCTGGATGTTGTGCAGCTACGACTGCAACTGCAGGGACACTGGATTCACCGGCCTGACCTGCGGGGAGGAAATCCTGGAGTGCAATTCGAACCCCTGCCAGAATAACGCCACCTGTCAGGAGGAGATCAACCGCTACACCTGCATTTGCTGGAACGGTACTCCCGACCCTTCCTCGCATTGCACAGTTTTTTGTCATTTTTCGTTGCAGTTCTGATGGCGAGGGATCGTCTCGTGGACAGCATGGGTACCGACCTTTCCCACGCCTGCGTGAAATAAAAAAGTGGAGCTTGGAAGTTTATTTCGTTCCTGCTGAGGATCGCATTTTTAGGATAATGTGTTTTTATAGACATTGCATGAATTAAAACTGGAACTCTGAGCTGGGCAATGAAGGTCAGAACTCGGAGTGTTAGTGCTGCCTTCTAGTGGCAGAGGGAGGGAAGAACATGTAGCCACAATATGATATACGTGCTTCACATACCGTTGAGCCGCTTATTAGGCCAGGCTGCACTGTAAGACATTTTTACCCCACAGACACACTGGTCGAGCTGCAGGGGCATGCATTTCAATCTTAAACTGAACGTTACAAAAAAAGCAGTTCCTGTAAAAAAAGCTATTTTCACTAGGGTACGTCAAAAAGTATCCACAAAAATGTACAGTATTTTTTATAAATATATATTTATTGTGGATACCTGTCCACTTACTCTTGCATATTTTTCTTTACATTTTTTGCATTTATGTTTGTAAAAGGTGTCTTGGAAGAAAATACTGTGCTCTTGTACAGTCTAGTAGCCGAGGTTCCAGCCCAATAAGTGAGATAGACTGATCCTCTTAAAGTGACAGTAAACCCTTAATTTGAATTATAATTAGAAAAAAAAGGAACTCCTTAAAATACTGTAGAGCACTCAGTTTTTAGGAACACTTGATGGCGATTACAAGTTCATACAATGTTTTCTACAGTGCAGTACTCTGTGTTTTGTGTTTTTTCCTCCAGGTAGAAGAAACACACAAATACAGTAAATGACACTTACTGTTACATCAGTAATATAACTAACAAAAAAGAATGGGCTAAATTAAATAAACATAGCAATTATTAGATAGTAGAGAAATATAAAATGTACTTGATGAAGCGGTTCACCCATGCTGTCCACGTCCGCAGGGCATCGCTTCACCTTGTTACTCGTGTCACTGTGGATTTATAGGACACAACTCTATTCCTTTTATATTTCCTCCATTCGTTCATCTAAAAAATTTTTAAAAATGGACCAAAGATGAGATTCCCCTGCAGAAATAAGAAAAAAAAGAGCAGGTCTAGATGCCTTTCAACCCTTTAACAACGTCACATGCATCCTGCACATTGTTTTTGGTTCAGACTGGTACGTTTGACTGGGGTGGGGGGCGGATTGTTATGAGGGTAGGAGCAGATACTCTGGACTCTTCCCCTTGGCAAATAAACTTTAATAACTTTAGCAACAAGAAACATTGTACTAGAAATGTTCACATGAGACCAGAATATTGACCAGTATAGACCGTTAATTCTGTTCCCATGACAACATGTGGTCCACTAATGGTAATGAAATAGTTTGAAATAATTTGAAATAATTCGAAAACATCTCCAGGCAAACCATGCTGTACTGTCCTACGTGGTACCAATGTGTTTCGCAGGTTGGGAGAGTGTGTGTCTGTATATGTGTGTGTGTGGGAGGTTTTATCATTTGCTGTGGCCCAGGTGCTCTTTTCCAGAGAGACAAGTAGGTGTTGTTGCTCCGGGGGTTCTGACAACTCTGCGTGTGCCTCAGGGTTCGAGGGCGAGCACTGCGAGGTCGACGTGGACGAGTGCGCGGCGCGGCCCTGCAGGAACGGCGGCAGGTGCCTGCAGAAGTCGGACGTCTCCGCCTACGGAGACCCCACGGATTTCAACTATGCGAACGCGGCCGGTTACCTGTGCGTCTGCCCACCTGGATTCACAGGTGAGACCCGAGAGCCGCTCTCTTCTCATACATCTATCCCACGATTCCCTGTTCCCCCGAACCTCTCATTGTACGCCGAACATCATCTGCATGATATTGAGCTCCAGTTATATGAGCTTTTGTGGGAGCAGGACATCAGGTAACGTTGCTGAGACATTGAGCTGCGACCTGAAGGTTGCTGTTTTGAATCCCTGGAGGAAGCCTGCTGTTGTACCCTTGAAAGTGGCACTTATGTTTTGCTGTGCGAACTGGGTAAACAGCAGGTCACGTGAAACTGGCTGTGTTGCCGGACAGCACGGCAGGTAGTGCATCTGCCTACCACCTCCTGGACTGTGGGTTTGAACCCCGCTCAGTCTGTTTGTAGTTTGCACGTTCTACCAGCGTTTCTGGGTGTTTCTGCCAGGTGCTCTGGTTTCTTCCCACAGTCCAAAGGTGAACTGATGACTCTAAACTGCCGGGTGTGTGTATATATGTGTGAGAACGCCCGCTGGTGAACTGGTGCCCCATCCAGGATACACCCTGCCTCACACCCTGTGTTTCCAAGACAGACACTGGACAAGCAGTTATTGATGATTGATGGATGTATGGATAGAGTAGAAAATAAGAGATTAAAATAGCGGTGTAAAAGTAATGGTTACCTGTTGCCAGGGGAAACGTGTTCGGAGGATGTGGACGACTGCAAGTACCTGCCCTGTCGGAATGGGGGCACCTGCAAGGACCAGACCAATGCGTACCAGTGCCTGTGCCTACCTGGCTTCACAGGTGAGAGCTAGTGTGTATCTGTGCGTGTGGAAGGAAACTGCTTGACACAGATTAGTCTGTTTCCTCAGTGTTCAAAAGCAATGAATTAACACCTGATCCTAATCGTTCAGGTGTCCTTCCTTGCCCACTGGGTAAAACGTGTGTAAATATAGTAAACATCTCATTATGGGAAATTAATCTCACAGGGGAAGTCAGGGGGAAAATGGTGGGGGCGGGTTTCTTTGGTTAATAAAAAAACTGCCAATGGAAATTAAAGATGAAATGAGTGTGTTTCTTTCGCCTGTGTGACGATCCAAGCGGTTTGGCTGGACCATTCGGTGGGGGGGGGCGTTGGGGGCCCCCGGGCGAAGGCACAGGGAGGAGGAGACGCAGTCAGAGGAACAGCTAAGCTCCTTCACCTGCCATATGCTGCCTGTCTCGGCGAGCTGCAGTCAGGGGCCGCGATCAGGTTTGCCTGTGGAGTCGCAGATTAGGCAACAAGCTCCTTACCGCGTTTAACTAGAGTAAACACAGAGTCAGGGCTTTTTTTTAATTAACCGGTCATCCTGGCTTGCTGCCGTGTCGTTCGCTGGAAGGGCTGCGCGTGGGCATTTCGTGGAAGAAAAACGGTGGGCGATATCTGCGTTTCTTCTGCACACGTGTGTGTGTGTGTGTGTGTGTGTGTGTGTGTGTACATGCGTGGGTGATGTGAAGCAGAAGCGCAATATCATTGGCACTCTTGGGCTTACAAGCAGATGAAACCCACCCCCCCATTTTAGAGGCCCCACCCTTCACACCCCCCTCACCCCACCCCACCCCATCCCACTGAATCCCCACGAACCGTGTCTGAAGTAAACACGGAGTGGCCTGCGGGAGGCTGGCACCGCTAGCCGTCCGTTGTGTGGGACCACGGGTGAACATTCCTGCTGTCAGCGCTGACGGAGGCCAGCTGGGAGGTGGGGGTGTGGGGGGGTGTGGGAGGATTACAGCTCAGTCAGGGGTGTGGGGGGGGGCAGCAGCGCAGGGTGGGCCGGACTCCTCTCTAATGCGACTGGCACCGAGGAAGAGGGGTGGGGCGTGCTCCAGAGAGAGCCCCCCACACTTCCCCTTGTACCCTGACCGCACGACTCGGAGCCGAAGGGCCATGGGGATTCTGGTTCTGGAGCTCGTCTTGCTGGGACTCACAGCACTGACAGGTAACTGCACCCCTTTCCTACCCCCCAGGAGTGGCGATCAGGGGCTGAGGCCCAAGGTGGGAGGTGGGGGTGGGGGTGGGGGTGGGGAGGGGCATTCCAACTGCCCAACTGAAATATGCAGGCAACGGCACCGCTTAAAAAGCCCCGGAGAAAAGCAAGTAGGAGGTATGAACATACCCAGCGTGTGTGTGTGTGTGTGTGTGTGTGTGTGTGTGTGTGTGTGTGTTACTGGTTATGATAACATATCTTCTCCTTGGATTACACAGATTACGATACACACTTTTGGAAATCCAATTATTTTGCTGCAAGCCTGAGGTTTTGCTGCTTTTTGAATAATAATTATGTTCCTATAATACTGAATAACTGTAACCTGTGTCCTGATGTGGAGCAGTGATGGACGTACACATGCGTTCACTAACGCACTGTGTGAAATCCTCCAAAGCCTGTTAACTGGATGGTTTATTAGCTTCAGGACTTGAATGCGTCCATCTGGTGACATAATGCACACCCCGGAGTCTGTCTGGTTCTGTGTGTGTGTGTGTGTGTGTGTGTGTGTGTGTGTGTGTGTGTGTGTGTGTGTGTGTGCACACGTTGATTCTTAGTGGAACAGCGTGCTGGTTTGGGAGGACATGTATCGTGTGTACAGGACTCTCAGCACCTGGGCTTTTTGGACAAAGGTATGAATCCAGCTCAGCCTGTGTGGATTTGCATGTTTGTGTAGCTTTCCTCAGGGTTCTCTGGTTTCCTCCCACAGTCCACAGGTGTGTTTTCTGCTTAGTTGCTGACTGTAAATTATCCACAGTGTGTTATTGAATGCATGTGTGTGTAGCTACCCTGCAGTGGACTGGCATCCTGTCCAATGTGTATCGCTGGTAGCCTAATGCTCAGTGATCCTGGGATAGGCTCCGGACCACCGCAACCCTGACAAGGACAAGCTGTTAATGAAGTTGACTTGGTGAACATTTGAAGGAGTTGTGCACAAATTCTGGACGACTCATTATGCTTCCTTGAACCCTGGAGGGGGGGCATGTCCCCCTGTCTTGTCATGTCTGTGCTCTCATGTACCCCTTTTCACTCTAAACTGGTGTTTTTGCTTTTTGTTTTACCATAATTTTGTACATTTCTGTTTTCCACAGTTACGCTGGAGACACCGTTAAGAATAAAGCTTCGTAAATATGTAAATGTAAACTGAGTAAATCTCCAAGGCGACGACTGTATCTGATGGCGTGTGCATTTGCAGGTGTGGACTGCGAGGTGAATATCGACGAATGCCAGAGCGAGCCTTGCCAAAACGGCGCCCGGTGCGAGGATTCCGTCTCTGGGTACAAGTGCCGCTGCCCTGAGGCTGGACCCGGGGAGGTGCCATGGGGCGGCGACCACTGTGAAGTTCCCCTGATAGGCTGCCGTGACCACCTGTGTGAGAACGGCGCCACCTGTGCGCCCTTGCTGGTGGAGGGCCAACACAGTTACATCTGCCACTGTTCGCCGGGTTTCCACGGCAGCCACTGCAGCCATGCCACAACGTTCTCATTCTCCCGCCAGAGCTTCGTCCCCCTTCCGGCACTCAGACCCGACAGGCTGCCAGAGGTCCATCTGCGCTTTCGCACCACGCTGCCCGACGGGGTCCTGTTCTACAGAGGAGACGGGGACAGCTACCTGACCCTGGAGGTCACAGGGGGGCGTCTCCGTGCTGCGGTTGCCATTGGTAACGCAGAGATTTACCTGTCGCTCCCTGGCCTGGTGCACGACAGCGGGTGGCGTGACGTTCACCTGGTGCTGAACGGAAGCCTCCGGCTGGAACTGAGATCACCAGGCTGCGGTGTCACCAGCTGCTGGGCGGAGAACGGTAGTGCCACGCTCCACCACCTCCGTGTTCCCGCCTCCTTCTCAGAAGCCTTCGTGGGGGGCACAGAGCTGGGATACCTGGGCAACACGGCGAGTCAGGTGGGGTTTGTGGGCTGCGTGCAGGACCTGGCTATCGACTCCGTGCCGGTACTCCCGCAGTACTTCCCTGAGGGGTCCGGGGTTCAAATGGGCTGCAGCAAGACCGACTGGTGCCATTCGGAGCCGTGCTCCAACCGTGGTCGCTGCGTCGACCGGTGGACCAGCTTCTACTGCGACTGCCGGAGGCCCTTCTACGGTGACCGCTGTGAGAAAGGTAAAACCACCGCTCATTCTTCAGCTCAGAAACTGGTCCCGGTGAAGTCTTCGGGATTTTTCACGACTCCCTCTTCCTTCCTGGCAGAGCACCCATCCTGGACGTTTGGTCACGAGGACACGGTGAGCTACGCGTCCTACGACATTGGCGGGATTCCGGGAGCGCGCTTCGCGGTCTCGTTCCTCCTGCGCTCGCGGAAGAGGGACGGCTTGCTGCTTCAGCTGAGGCGAAAGGGGGCGCCGTACTTCACCATCTACCTGCAGGCCAGTGAGGTGCACATTCGGGGCCCCTCTCATGATCAAACCCTGGCCTCAATATTAGTCGCAACCGGAGAGTGGTGTCTGCTGATCATGGAAGCTCGCAATGGCTCCATAGCATTCCGGGAAGGGGAGAGGTCGGAAAGGTCGTTCACGTTCCTGGGAGTGGCGGCGGAGGCAGGAGATGTGGCGTTTGTTGGCGGCCTGCCGGAGGGAGAGGACACGGAGCCCTGGGGGGGTCACTTCAAGGGCTGCCTGCAGGACTTGCGTCTGTTCGGCGAACATCTGAAGGTGCTGAACATCACAGCGGGAGCGCGTGACCTCGAAAGTGCGGACCAGGTCTGCTCTCTCAAAGAAGCGCGCAACGTGCAGTTGGGCTGCAACAGCGACGACTCCTGCCGGCCACAGACCAATGGGGTACTTAATCCTTCCTTTACCTTGGTTTAGTAGTGTATCTTACTTTATACTAGTTGGATGGAGAATTTGTTCAATACCCGACTCCTGGTTCCTGATATCAAACTTTTGCTCTGAATCATCAAGTCCAAAAAACACATTATTTCAACTTCACTTCATTTAGCTGACACCGTTCTCCAAAGCAACTTGCGATGTTAAGCTACTTTACAATTATTTGCCTATTTATACAGCTGGGTAATTTTACTGGAGCAATTTATGTTAAGTACCTTCTTTAATGGTGCTGTAGCAGTAGGTGGGGTTCAAACCAGCAACCTTGGGAGCCCAGGAGTGCTCTATCCACAGCACTACCAGCTGATATTTTCTACACCTTGATCACACTTAGGACAAAGAGCCGCACCCCTCTGTCACCTAATTTGAGCAAATTTTCCCTTTATGACCTCCTTGATTCCAGAGGCTTCTGCAGGAACCCCCACTGATGGTAAAGCGTAGCAAAAAAATAGTAGTATCATCCCAAAAAATAAGTGAAATTATGGTATAAGAGGAATAACGGTAACACAATGCACCAAACAGTTTACGGTGGGTAACAGAAGGACGAGTAAAGACAATCTGTGGCAATGGAATTAAAAAACTCAAGACTAAAGGGTTTGTTAAGGGTTAAATTGATCAGCTGATCATGATTTTGCTTACGCCGTCTTCAGTGATGCGCCTTAAATTCAATCCCTGATTGGTGGATGGTGGGATCACGTGACCCGAAGTGACTGTTTCCCTCAAGGTGGAGCTGTGCAAGAATGGAGGCAGGTGCCGAGTGACCTGGAACGACTTCACCTGCGACTGTCCCTCCAACTTCACGGGCCGCAGGTGCGAGAGACGCGTGTGGTGCGCGAGCGACCCTTGTGCTGCAGGAAGCCGCTGCAAGGACCTCCCTGATGGATACGAGTGTAAGTTCATGGGTTTGACTGCTGGCAGCTGCGATTACTCGCAATTTCATTGGACGCTGATACTCAGCTCAAGAACAGTTTAAATTTTACTGGTGTTTTTGGAGTACCATGGTACTAGTCACGCTCTGCATACATTTCGCAGGCCTCAGCAACGCAACTTTCGAGAATGATGGCCTACAGTACAAAGCCAACGGCTCCCTGGTTGACCCAGTGACCAGGATCAGCATGGAGCTTCGAACCCGGGAGGAGAACGGAGTGATACTGCGTGCCTTCAGCGGGGCGGAATTCTTCTGCGTGGGCCTCCTCAACTCTTCCTTGTTGGTGAAGATCCGCACTGGGAACAACGTGGAGGCCCTGGCCTTCACCAGCATGCAGCCGCTGTCGGACGGTGACTGGCATCAAGTACGGGTCGCCATGGCCGACCCGCAGCAGGGCTCCTCCCGCTGGATGATGGCGGTGGACGGGGAGCGGAGCGGCATTAGCCTGGCCGCCGCCGGGGACCTCAGCTTCCTCAACGAGTCAACGGTGTACCTGGCGGAGAACTTCACGGGCTGCCTGGGAGAGGTGAGGGTGGGTGAGGTCTACCTGCCCTTCTTGAGCGACGGCGCCCCGCAGTCGGCCCGGTTCGTCCGGCAGGGCGCGGAGGAGGTCCGTCTGGGATGCACGGGTTCCCCTGTGTGCCGCCCGAACCCATGCCTCAACAACGGCACGTGTGAGGACCTCTTCGACCTCTTTGGCTGCGTCTGCGCCCCCGGCTGGGAGGGTCCGCGATGCCAGGATGACGTGGACGAATGTGCCTCCGCACCCTGCGTCCGTGGGACCTGCACAGACCTCTTGGCGGACTTTGAGTGCAAGTGTCCCCGTGGTTACGGGGGAAAGGCCTGCGAAGATGACCTGGATGACTGCCGGGGGCACAGTTGCATGAACGGGGGAAGCTGTGTGGACGGAGTGGACAGCTACACCTGTGCCTGTCCTCCCAACTTCACAGGACTGCTCTGCCAGTGAGTGCCGTGAACCCAGAGACCCACATTTCGCGAGTAACGTTTTTTCATTCATCGATTTATTATTTGCAACCACCTGCCCAGCGCTGGGTTCTGGAGGTCCAGAGCCTATCCCGAAAACAAAGGGCACTCAGCTAGGCAAAGGACACCCAGTGTTGGATACTAGTGCATTGCAGATGAGTGACATCAGTTTTATTATTATTATTAATTTCAGACCTGCAGTGTCTGACCCATTTATGAAGTCAAATAGTTTTAGTAGCACAATTCAAGGTAAATACCTTGGTCACAAGTACAGCAGTAGGGAATGGGGTCAGTACTCCCCAGGGCAAGAATAAATCAGGCACCCCTTAGACTTCTATCTCCTATTTCTTCCATCTGGACATACATATACGTGACAAAAATTACTTGTGTTATTGATACAGATACATACAAATCATGGTGAAATAATAAAATTTGACTTTATAAATAAGTTATATTTTAAGCAATTACTTAATGTGAATATTAGATGTGCAGAGGACAGAAATTCATTATTTAAGAACTGAAAACAGACCAAAAACTTCTTATCAAGGCTGAAATTTTTAAGGGAACAAATAGATACATAAATTTATAATATTCCCTGCACAGACTGATAGTTTATGTCATCGAAATAGTTTCCTACAGAGCTACAACATTTCAAATACAAGGGGTGAGATGTGTCGTATGATGACTACATGATATAGAAGGCAGCAACTTTATTATTAATTACGGTTTTTAAATGACTTTTTCCAAGATTACAATTTATTTAGAGATTTTAGTAGGAAAATTTGAAGTTCCCAACAGACAATTTTCTAGATTCACCTAATTATAAAACCGGCCCCAGTAAGGAAGTATGACATTCCTAAATTAGCAGTGGGTAGAAGGCTGGTGTTTTATATTAAAAGTATAAATTTTTTGTGTATGCCTTAACTGTGACCCTGACTTGGATAAGTGGTTAAGGAAAGTGAGTGTGCAATTTAAATTTTTAAAAATAATGATTAAGTTTTTTAATTTTACATTTTTTTCGGTGAGTGGGTAATTTTATTTTTGCACGGTGAATATTTAGTAGAATAACATTCTTGACATTTGCGGGTATTTCACAAGTAGCTGTGTGTGACAGCACACGTTGACCATATAATGTGCGAGCCAGGTGCGTTTAAATGTTTGTAGAAGAACCTGGTACGGTATCAGATTCCGACTCTCCGCAGGTGGATCTTCCCGTCACCGCGCTGTGAGCATGACGTGCAGTGTGAGAATGGTGCCACCTGCACAGAAGCCATCTGGGGAGCCAACTGCACCTGCGCACCTGGATTCACGGGTGACAGGTGAGACCCCCTAGTCTGTACACCTCGTGTCACAGACAGAAGACAAAGGAAGGACATCTCGGTGGTGCTCACTCCTATGCTGGGGTTGCTGGGGTCACGTTTAAAGAGAGGCCAGAGCATCTTCATCAGATGTCTTCTGAAAATGTGGATCAAATATATATACACACACACACACACACTGTCTGAACCACTTGTCCCATACAGGGTTGTGATGAGCTGGAGTCCAACCCGGCAACACAGGGTGCAAGGCTAAAGGGGGAGGGGACACACCCAGGATGGGATGCCAGTCCGTCGCAAGGCACCCCAAGCGGGATTCAAACCCCAGACCCACCGGAGAGCAGGACCCAGTCCAACCCACTGCGTCACTGTGCCCCCCATGGATTATCGAGTTATTTTTATTTCCCCAGGAACCCATGAAGTGTTAATGCTCAAGCACTGTGAACTTTGTGAAGCAAGAGCATTGTGGTCCTCAGTTGGGATTGAGGATAATGATGATAACCATGGTAATGATGATTATGATGACCATAGTGATGACAGTAACAAAAAAGTGCAGGGGTAACCAGGACAATGGTGCAGCGGGTTTGGTTAGGTTGTGCTGTCTGGCAGGTCTGGGGTTTGAGTCTTGCTTGGGGTGCTTTGCGATGGACTGGTGTCCCATCCTGGGTGTGTCCCCTCCCCCTCCAGCCTTGTGCCCTGTGGTGCCGGGTTAGGCTCTGGTTCACAGCAACCCTGCTTGGGACAAGCGGTTTCAGACTCTGTGTGTGTGTGTGTGTGTGTGTGTGTGTGTGTGTGTGTGTGTGTAATCAGGACAGCTGGTGGTGTGGTGGTTAGAGATGCTGCCTTAAGAGCCAAAGGTTGCAGGCTTGTATCCCACTTTCTGCTGTAATACCCTTGAGCAAGATACTTAACCTAAAATGCTGTAGTAAAATTACCCCACTGTGTAAATGGGTAAGTAATTGTAAGTTGTGCTAGTGAAAAGCATAAATTTAATGTGGCGATGATGGCCACAATAAAAACAATGATGGTGTCAGTACTAAAGATAGTAACAATGGTGATGATGACCATGGTAAGGGCACAGTGGTCTTGATGATGAGAAGAATGGTGTACATGATGGTACCAGTGGCAATCATGGTAAGAATGATGATGATGATGATGTTAATGATGGTGGTGATCATGGTTAATGACAGGCCCTTTACTACTGTCCCCCAGGTGTGAAGTGGAGGTGGACGAGTGCGAGTCGAACCCCTGCCAGCATGGCGGCTCCTGCGTCGACCGACTCGACGGGTTCCAGTGTGTGTGCATGCCGGGATTTGCCGGCAGCCACTGTGAGAACAGCGTGAGTGACCCCGTCCATCGCTCATCCTCTTATCTCTACACCTTAGCAAGACAACTGGTCCAGTGGCCGTTGTGGAAGTAATACAGGCGTTCCTTGAGTGACAACATTTGTGGCTCTTATGATGACCCTGACAGGATATATTAATTTGAGTCTTGATGTTTGGCCATAAGGGGGTACGGTGGCGCAGTGGGTTGGACCACAGTCCTGCTCTCCGGTGGGTCTGGGGTTCGAGTCCCGCTTGAGGTGCCTTGCGACGGACTGGCGTCCCGTCCCGGGTGTGTCCCCTCTCCCTCCGGCCTTACGCCCTGTGTTACCGGGTTGGCTCCGGTTCCCCGCGACCTCGTATGGGACAAGCGGTTCTGAAAGCGTGTGTGTGTGTGTGTGTGTTTGGCCATAACGTCTAAGGACGACGCTCCATCTGCTGTACAGTAATACTGATTGGCTGCGCTGCTGCACGGCACCATATTGACTCAGCTGGTGTGTCTAGCAGCAACTGCACTTTATTTTCAAAAATGCTGGTTTATTTACAGAATGTATCCCTTGTGATTACATTCAAGTTACTGTTTATTTACAATGAGCAGCAAGCGAAAACATTAATGTTCTGGTTGTGTGGAAAATTAAAAGCAAAAGAAACAGATAAAGAATGTGAAAGTACACACACACACTTTCTGACCCCCTTGTCCCATACGGGGTCGCGGGGAACCGGAGCCTAACCCGGCAACACAGGGCATAAGGCTGGAGGGGGAGGGGACACACCCAGGAGGGGACGCCAGTCCGTCGCAAGGCACCCCAAGCGGGACTCGAACCCCAGACCCACCGGAGAGGAGGACCCGGTCCAACCCGCTGCGCCACCACGCCCCCAATATGACAGTAATGGAAGGAAAATATAATTATAATACTGTACTGTTTTGTATTATTTTTCTATTTATGCATTATTTTAACATGAAAAATATGTGAAATTAGTGAAATGGTACAACAAAGCCCTGTTATACAATACAGCACCTTGTACATAGTGCAGTATGAAGGTATTTTGGGCTTACAGTGAAGTTAACAGAACCGAACACTACGGTAAAGTTAGGGACCTGTACTTGTTACCATGATGCTGCCAGCTCAAATTCCAACAGGTTTTCTACCTTATTTTTGTGTGGTACTTCAAGAAATACATCCATAAAAATGGGCAACGCTGAGGAAATAGTTTTATATGAAAGCAAAAAGCTAAGCCTGCCAAGCGACCGTGACGTAACCTGGTGTGATGTGAAGTAATGCGGTTATGTGGTTATTCCAGTGATATAAAGAGCTGTAGTTTTATTCTGTGTAATTTAATGTGATGTGCTGACATGTAAACCCACCCCCAATCTCCCCTATGCTTCCTATTGGGGCACCACCATACAGAAACAAGAGCAGAAAGAAGGGCTCCCCCTGCTGGTCGTCGCCGTCCCGGTGGCCTGCTGCTGTATACTGCTGGCTGCCGTCGGCCTGGCCGTGATGGCGCTGACGGCACGGAGGAAGCGTCAGTCGGAGGGCACCTACAGTCCGAGTCAGCAGGAGGTGGCAGGAGCACGCTTGGAGATGGACAGTGTGCTCAAAGTCCCCCCAGAGGAGCGGCTCATCTGAGCTCCGCCCCCTCCGTGAGGGTGGGTGCATAGGGGGGAGGAGTGTCTGAGGAACTAAAAGGACTCCACTGAAGTGGTTGGCAGGATCTTCCTCCTAGGTGTTCATATGGCTGGAGAAACACCTGAGGAGTTACAGGGAGGCACAAACGTGAGACTTGTCAGCTGTGGCATCGGCCCCCCCCTACCCCCCCGGAGTTGCTGGGAACAGAGGTGCACGGGGGAGGGTAAGCGAGTGACTGGCGAATCCCAGGCCTCCCCCAAACTGGCATCTTCGCAGGAAGTCCGCGTCAGCCTGGTTCCCTGGCACAGGCGAGCACTGCGTCCCGTTTGACCCCGTGGCTCTAGGAAACAGCCGTCTCCAGCAGAACTATAGTTGACACGCTAACCGGCTAACCATTAGCTTAGCGCTCGCTTCGCTGATTGGCCGCTCGTTCCCTTTGCCTGGTGAACACGACTCCCATGGTGGGGGTCTCTGTTTCATCTCTCCATCTGTGAAGCGAAACGGAACGGCGTAGCTGTCGAAAAGCAAAAAAAAAAAAAACACCGCCTGCATCACTTCTCGACATTTCCTCAGATTTTCTAACGCTTGGGTTTGGCTGTGACTCGTCCTTCGCCCGGTCGAGGATGTGCGCCCTGGTCTCCGTCTGCTGTTGACCATATCACTGTATAGCCGCTCCTATCTGATTTGCCATCCAGTGTCCAATCATCTGACAGGGTTGAAAGTGGTCATCTTTCAGGGACACCCCATTTCTCCATTTGGGGGTGCTGTTATTAACGAAACATCCCTTTGTGCAGTTTTCACAATTGGTCCACCTTCCAGTCTTGGCTAGCCACCACCTAACTCCACACCCATTTCTGACCAGTTCATGAGTAAATAAATGAATAAATAAATAAAAACCTCCTCTCAGGAGACTGAGAGCATAGCTCTGGCCAGGCAGCCAATCACAAGCCATGCCCACCCAGCTCATTAGCATTGCTGCTCGGGGGCAGTGGACACGAGAGTCCTGGCTACGGTTGATCAGAACGCTGTGGAGAGACAATCACGTCAGCTTTATTGTAACTGTTTCATAAACATTGCTTGTTTTTGTCTTAGTTTTTATAAAAAGTTGTGAATTATCCTTATTTTTTAGCTGTCTACTGCACACGATAACTTTGAAGGTACTGACACTGGAGTGTTTTTTATTAAACCATGTAAACCTCTTGTTAATTCATGCATACTGGTGACTCTGTAATGCAGCTTCCAAAGCAAACAAAGCTACAGTGTGCAGCCAGTGTGTGTCGTGACAACACTGTTTAGGCACCAAACAGGGCAGTTTTTTTTTTGTTTTGTGTACAAATGTAAAATATCTGATTGTGCTATAGACTGTGTTTTTACACACTTGGATTTAGAGAGAGAATGCTTTTAGATACAGGTAAAGGCAAATTTTTAAAACCGATTTATAGCAAGTCTATGCAAGCTATAAATAAACATAGAATTTAAAAAGTAGCTTTTTTATTATTGTTGTTTTTTTTAACAGGAAAAATAAAAGGCAAAATTAATTTTGTAACTCTGTGTCTGTGCCTTTCAAATGATACTGCAGTTTGAGCAAAGGATATGTTTAGTTTTGTGTCCAGAGTTGGATTTTTTGTTTATTCTGTCTTGCTATTGAATATCCATTATGCTGAACTTTACTGATGCATTCAGTGAAAAACATGCAAATGCATCTAGTTTGGAACTGGCAAGTTGTCTGCTGGTTCGAATGGTTCTCCAGGACCAGCATTAAACACCCTTCAACCCATTGCACAGCATGTGCAGAATCACATAATGATAGTTCTCACGTTATAAATACTGTAATTATTAATCGGACACTTTTTTTTTGAGGTGACTTCAAGTGTTACGGTTATACACCAAGTTGTGTAGTTATATATTCATTAAATAACTGCATACTTTTTGCTGCGTCACTTTAGTTACTGTAGAGGGAAGTGTCAGCAAATTTAATTAAAAAAAAAAAAAAGAACAAGAGCAAGAAGTAACTATGAAAAGATATATAGTTCATAAAGACGCCTAATGATACTATGGTAATGAGGCAGCTGGCAACATATTGGTTTGCTGTATAAAGGTATATAGATGTAACTAGCTTTACATTATGTCACTTTGGAGAAAAGTATCAAATAATTTCTTTTTAAGTGTGGAAATGGCTCTGTTGGATGAAGTCAGAGCTCAAAGGCAGGAAGGTACTTTCTTAGAAATGAATCCATTCTGTGTGTTTTCATAAGGCCAAATTTTCCCGCGTTTGGATACAACGCAATCATTAGAGGGACACGATTATTCAGTGTGATTTTGGAAATGTCCCATTCTGAAAACTGAAACTCGCATTCATGTTTAATTTTGATCTTCTGCACTGCAGTTAGACATGGTAAAGAGGTGTGAAGCGGTGTCCTGGTGGCCAAAGGGCTCCTGGAGGTCATAAAAAGATGGCTATAATGTAAAAATAAGGACGTAGATGTTAAAAAGTGGTCTCAGAGTAGCAGAACTGACTGGTAAATACACAATGAAAACAGCAGAAAGTCTCTTCTAGTTGCCGAACCTCAGAAAGTGATGTTACGTGCTGAGCCACTGAGAAACACGTACGTGTTATTGCTCATTCTTAGCTGACCTTTGATGGCGACCCCTTGACCGCAATCCCTGACCAGGACCCTTGACCTCTTTGTATCCCATCATCAGTTTGAAACTAACTTTAATTACCCTGCAGTCAAGTGTTGTTCTGGTATTGAGAGACAACAAAAAAAGTCCAAAATTGCCTTCGCTGAGGTCAGTATAACCAAGATCTTCAGTTGTGACCAAACAGCAGAGCTATGGGTTCGAGGGTCGTGTCAGGATAAAAGCACTGTTCAGTAAGGCATCTGATGCTGGTTTGATGGTAAATCTCAACCAGGAAAGCATGTCTACTGCCTTTACACTCCAGCCCCCCCCCCCACACACACACCATTCACCCCCCGTGGCTCCTTTCAGTGCCTAACAGTGAAATTCCTTTGTGTTGTTGCCGGACGGTACCTTTTTTCCTTCCCTTTTAATGAATGTGATTTGTAGCCGATAGGGAGGCGAGTCACCCTAGCACCCCCCCCCCCCCCCCAAGTGTGGGGGCCGTGACGGGAGGAATGCAGGGGTGAGAGTCAGAATGTGTGTGTGTGTGTGTGTGTGTGTGTGTGAGCACTCATTGTCCAGGTACAGTTGGAATGGGATGGCGCCTGCAAGTGCAAGAGGAGGATTTACACCATCCCATATAATACAGATAGTCTATGAAAAAAAAAAATTGCAGATTTTTGACGTTAAATTCAATCAGATTTTTCTGTCCGTTTTAGCAAAATTGAAATGGTGCCTGAGAGAGAAAGGGTGACGCCAGCATTGTTCATGTCGTTTCCCTGGTGTGGCTGATAACGAAATGTGCATCGCAGGCGTGAATTGGCCTGCAAGCCCTCGCCTGGAGCCGACCCCTTGTAACCAGAAGGATCTTGGTTCACATCCCCATTTCTGCTTTAGTACTCTTGATAAGGTTACTTACAGTTAATTGACAGTCAAAATTACCCACATATTTAAATGGGTAAATCAATGTAAATAGCCTAGAATTGGCTGTTATTCATCAATAACTGGTTGTGTGACCTTTAGCTGCAATGACTGCAACTAAACGCTTCCTTTAACTGTTTACTACAAGGAATTCTGCCCCACTCCTCCACGAAAAACTCCTTTAGCTCTGCTGCCTTTGCAGGCTGTCGAGTACCAACGGCTCTTCTCAGGTCTTGCCGCAGCATCTCAGCCGTATTCAAAACCGGAGATCGAAAACATCAGATTAAATTCAAAGTTAAAAAAAAAAAAAAAAAAGCAAAGATGGAAAAAATTGGAAAGGGGGTAAATACTATTTCACAGCACTATATACCAGCCGCAGGGGCGCGGTGGCGCAGTGGGTTGGACCACAGTCCTGCTCTCTAGTGGGTCTGGGGTTCGAGTCCTGCTTGGGGTGCCTTGTGATGGACTGGCGTCCCGTCCTGGGTGTGTCCCCTCCCCCTCTGGCCTTACGCCCTGTGTTGCCGGGTAGGCTCCGGTTCCCCCGCGACCCCGTATGGGACAAGCGGTTATGAAAATGTGTGTGTGTGTGTGTATATACCAGCCCCCAAACAGGTGTATTACAGGTGAGTCCAGTCCAGCTGACCACCTCTATATGTTGTACGGCATGATCTGTCATGTGAAATGACGTTGGAACTGTTAATACCACCCGAAGCCCACCCCAGCTGGCCCGCTTCTCCGTATGACAGGGCCTGGCGGGTGTCACGGTGGGGAGATGGCGCGGTGTGGCGTGACGCATTGCGGCGAGAGAGCGCGCGCGCTTTAATGAGCGCCTCCCCAGACTCTCTCTCAGGTGTCAGAAATGGCCGACAAATCAGATAAACATCACGACGGGCCGCAGCCGCGATGTTGACAAATGCAGATATTTCACTTTTAATTGACACTAAGGGATGGGAATGATCTCTCCCGCCAGGGCCTTCGCGGAGACGAGGGGTGGGTGGTGTGGGTGAGAGAGAAAGATGTAGAACTGCGCTCGTGAGGGATCGCACGTTCGCACAAAGTTGTCAGGTTTGCAGCGCGGTCGATGGCGCCCCGTTGGAGGAGAATTAGAGCACGTCGCCGTTAGGGGCTTCCGTGATCTGCCGTGGGGGGTGTGGTCGAAGGAAGAGCGATCGATACAGTCGATACCAATATCATGAGCGGAGTCTGAGCAAAGTTCATCTCCACGGTGCGGACCTGTGAGTACAAACAGCTCCGAATATTAGAACTCGTCTTCAACGCTTAATGAGCCGTAATTCTCATGCAGGATGTTTGCGTTTACAGTTATTTACAGTCAACAGATCCTGTGTGTCTAGTGCTGTAAATTCTCTTCTAGCCAGAGGTGATTTATTTTGCCACAGCTGGGTTCATCTCCCTAGAGGTGGAACGGAGACGGTGGTGTTGCACGCCGTTCTTCAGTGTGTCGTCATTCCTTTTCAGCCCCTCACACGAAGCGCACCGGTTTCTCCCTCCGTTCACCTTTACGCGTTCAGCTGCGGTCAACACCTCGCAAACATCATACGCTCGACATCGAGCAACCTCATCCTCTGGGAAGGGATCTCGTTTCCACTGTGTTTCAACTGATGCAGGATAATTTCACATTTTTTTCATTTATCTGACACTTTTCTCCAAAGCGACTTACAATTATTTACCCATTTATACAGCAGGGTAGTTTTGCTAGAACAATTAAGGACAAATACCTTGCTGAAGGGTATTACAGCAATAGGTGAAACTCGAACCAAAGGCTGCAGATCGAATCACCAGGGTACCAGGCGCCCTGGCTTTGGACAAATTATTAACCACTATTAGTTGAACTTTTTCTCCAAGACAATCATTCCATCATCTGAATGGTGCTTTTCTCCAAGTTTGACCATTATCAGAGCTGTGTAATATTTACACGACCAGTTCCGGGTACTTTTTGCTCAGAAGTACAGCAGCGAGAGGTGGGATTCAAACCCAGAATGATGGAGTCTGGAGGCAGCATTCGGTCACTATAAAACAGGGTAATTCTGGCTTGGTAAGGGGTGCTACGGTATGAGCAGGGGCTCAAACCCATGCTGTTCAGGTGCATGGTGAAATCACTAAACACCACACCACCCTCTACATTTACAGTGTTGAAGCAAAGTTTTATAATAACTGTCATTAAAAATGCATTTCATACACATGAACCGTATTGCTCTGCTGTGCCCTGTTATTACTGATATCTGAATTCAAGAAAGCGATTCCCCCCAAAACCAGTACCATCTGGGGGCAAATCCTCCTCCACGCAGGTGCATTAAGGAGGCAGAAGAGGGCAGTAGAGATCTGCTGGACTGTTCTCACCTGAGGGACTGTAGATGCCCTGGGAGACGAGCGCACTGAACATGCTCGTCTGCAGCTTCTGGGTTTTTTGACCAAACTGTGGGTTCCGACCTCACGGTATTCGTATAATTTCATATGCACGCCTCCCGCCAAATTTGTTCATGCGCTAGGAACTGCCTGATATAAATGCTAGAATTAATGATAAAAAAGCACTGTTTTCTGTCATCATTAAATCCAGACCCTCACATTCAGGAGCTGTACGATTGGAGTGGTCATTCAGTCCCGGCTTCTTCTGAATACAAGGACGCACTTGTTGTTTCTGGGCTACCTGGTGGCAGGACTGTAAGCGTGCAATCGGAAGGAGCTGGGTTCCAATTCCAGACAGCCAGGCATGTCAGGCTCCCATGACATGTTACACATGCGCACACGCACACAGACACACACACAGAATCTGAAGCTGCTTGTCCCGAGCAGGGTCCCGGCGAGCCGGCGCCTAACCCGGCAACACAGGGTGCAAGGCTAGAGGGGGAGGGGACACAACCAGGACAGGTAACTTTGAACAAAGTTAATAAATTTCTATTAAATTATAATTTAATGATATTAAATTATTAAAAATGCATTGATACACAAAGCTCTGTGTTTGGGGGAAATTTTTGTGTGGGCTCCAGTAGCGCAATGGGATAGCGCATGGTACTTATACAACAGTACTCCGCAGAGTAATGCTGAGGTTGTGAGTTTGAGCCTCACCTGGCGCATGATTTTTCAAGGAGGAGAAGGTTATTGGATCACATCCCACTTCTGCTGCAATGCCCTTGATGAATGTTTGAATTGATGCAGTAAAAGTTCCTAGGCTGAATAGAATAACTGTAAGTAGCCTCTACTGTAAATCACCACACTGTGCTTTGCAGAAAGTTGTGTTTTCTGCACCCAGAGCCGCCGCTTCAGCAGTCTCAACCCTCTGCGCTCACATGCTGGCCTTTCTCCGTCTGCTCATCTCCTCTCCACCCAGCTGAAATTCACACAAGGGATACAGTTTGACCCTTCGAGTCCACCGGCGCGGGATCGCCCCAGCACGCGACAGCAGCTCTCACCACCGGGCCTCCTCTCCACGGTAAACTTGTGCAGCGGGTTCGAGCACCACAACACAGCGACGACTCCACTGCAAACTGTGTGTGTGGCGTTAACCCCTGTAGGCCTCTGCTTCACCGCAGCCGCTTCAAATTGGTAGAGAGGAGAGGAGCGAGTGCAGGTGCTGTGTGTGTGTGTGAACGTGTGTGAACGTGGGAGGTTCCTTTCTCTAATGTGTGCTCATCAGCAGCACCGGAACCATCTCAACTGATCTGTTTTCTCCGATTGTTAAATCCGAACTAAAGTTTGGCAAACAAGCAAACAGAAAAAAAAAAAACTTCTCGGCGCCTCTCGCACACTCTTCCTCTTTTAATTACCGCGTCCCCCCCCAATTTCAATTATCACGGAGAGTGGGGGCGGATTTTAATAACAGAGACCCGAGCGCCCTGAGATGGTGCTTTGTAACGAGGAAGACAGCTAATTGCAGTCAGTAATTATAGCTCGGGGGGGTTCCACCTCCAGGGCAGGTCTTAACCCCCCCCCAGCGGAAGGGGAGCGTCGAGGGGGTCGGACCCACGCTCCCATCTCTGCCATACGCTGACCTGTCCACTGAGGCCGCCCTTAAACACAGACGCGCAGTATGAAACATCCAGTAACCCAGAGACTCATTAATTATACCAGATATTCCCCTGCACCCCCCCTCCCCTCAATCCAAGAAAGGGTTCGAGAGTTCCCGTGCACTGCGACGAAAGCACTTCACTGGCTGCCCTCTTGTCTCCTTCCCAACTCCACCTAGGGGTAGGGGGATGGAGCACCGTACGGTAAACAGAGTGATATACCACACGGCGCCACCCCCAGGTGACACTGTAAAACACGTCATTAATATTCATTACATATTTGGCTTCTTTACTAACGATAAAAAAACCTTTGATGTGAAAGATCAATGGCACTGATGTTACTGGGCTTCTTCAATTAAACCGCCACTAGGTTATGAGATATGAACTGGAATAAGATCAATCCTGTATGTGAACGAGGACACGTGCGTAACACGTGTGTATTATTGTTATTAATGTACATATACTTCAACAGCATTTACTCACAGACACCAAGGTATTCTGACTGTACTCTACCTGCTTTACCCCCAGCTGCTAGAGTAGTGCTTAGTGCTGTGGACCCACAGGTGTCAGGTCTGAATCCCACTTCCAGCAGCAAGGTACTTATCCTGACTTGCTCCGGTAAAAGTACCCACATCTACCCAGCTGCACAAATGGGTAAATCATTGTAAGTCACTTTTGAGAAAATTCTCTGCTGAAAAAAAACAAACATGTTAGTATGTTTGTCCATTTATGCAGCTGGGTAATATGTAACGTAACATTACTTCAGAATCTTTACTAGAGCAGAATGTGGGATTGGAACCTATGACCACAATGTAGGAACTCTAACCACCTGCTGCCCTGACTTCACAAACTATTCTTACAGTTTTCAAGAACTTTATGTAACATTGCCAGACTGGTGTTAATGCCTCCGTTTATCAGGAATGCATTTACAAATGCCAATTTTAGAGTGATATTTTTGGTCGGTATTTGTCATATGTGAGACACCTCTAGATAGCGTGAACTACCACCCCTTCAAGCCTTCATTTGCAGTTATTCACCATTATTTATGACACCTTTGTCCAAGGTAACCTGCACCATTCTTTTTGTACATTAAAGGACTTGAGTTTGGTGATGTTACATTTATTTGTTCCGCTGGTTTGTTTCCATGGCAACTGACAACATATGGTGAATATATTTACTGTGATTTACCTATTTATTCACCTAGGTTATTTTTACTTTTTCACTTCTGTATATGTGAACTACCCCCTTTAAAAGTTCATACTCTAGGTGAGGCTCGAACTCACAACCTCGGCATCGCCCCGCTAAGCACTGCTGTATAAGTACCACACGCTAACCATTTGTGCCACTAGAGCCTGAAAGAGACCCTTCCACTTGATTTTTTTCAGTGCAGTCAAGGTGATGTTGACTTTCAACCATACACAGAGTTCTTCCAGAATGTTCTTTCCCCCACTTGTGTCCTTAGTGTTGAAAGGGTTGGGTCCAAAGTCACTGTGGTTGAGTCCATCCCTCTGGTTGCTGCTCGTCTTCTCCCTCGTTTTTCTCCAATGTTTACAACCATTACAGTGTTTTTGAAAAAATCCACACGTCCAAAGTAAACCTCACTGTCATCATTTATGTTTCCAGGGGGAGGTTGAGGAAGCCTATAGCGTACAGGTTGGAGGTTCAAATCCCACCTGCTGTTGGAGTTTCCATGGAGCTCCTTACTCTAGTTGGCCATACCAGTCGTATGTGTTAAAGTGAAAAATAATTGTGTTGGTTCTGAGAAAAGTGCTGGCAATATGGTTACACTCCAGTCCGACCAGTTATATACGTTGACCTTCCTGTCTTACCACGGTATTTTTAAATCTTGTTTCTGCTCCAATGTTTAGTGGAGTTTTTCCTTTTCCCTGTCCTGCTCTGGATTGGGATACAAAGCAAGAGCCTGCAGGCTACAAAATAACAGCACTAACCACTACTCCACCTACTGGCCAGTTTAGGGTGCACACTTCATCAGGGGTGCTATAGTAGAAGTGGGATATGAACCAAGAACTTCTGGTGAGACGAGTACAGCTCTGACCACTACTGCATCTTCAAATTACAACCACACCTTTCCCTCTTTGAGCAGCACATGGTAACCAACTGCATCACTGCAGCCTGACACATAAAAGCCTATAAAGGTTCAGATATTAATGTTGCATTTTTAATATTATTTTAATGAATGTGTTCAGTGTTTCTTCAGGGTGTAACATGCCATGGGGATCTGACCTGTATGGCTGCCTGGAATTTGAACTCAAGTCCTTCTGATTGGAAGGTCACAGTCCCCCTGCTGGGTAGTCTAGGAATTGTCTGCGCAGTCTTCTCTTCAGAAGGAGCTGGGTTCGAATTGCAACCATATCCTCATATGGAAGAGCATATGAAGGTTTGTGTGTTAATGCATGTTTAGTTTTGCTTTAGTCGATTTTTTGATGTAAAAGAGAGCTGAAGATCGGTGTGTCGACTGTGGACATCAAGAGCACGGACGACCGCTCGGTCATGGACAAGATGTAGTACTTTCAAGATACGAAACAACAAAATTCAGCCCAAAAAATGGGAAAAAAGACAGTAAAAAGACTCCATATGATGTGTGATAAGAAATGAGCGGCTTCTGAACGACTGAGACTTTCGGGCAACCGGTTCTTTCTCAGCCCACACACCCCAGTGACTCACACCTCCCCGACACTGAAGTAAAACATTGACCTGACACTGTATTATAAATACCGTGGTGCATTATACTGCTTTTTGGTGTTAAAAAATAAGCAAATTGTAACATTCACTTCCAACTCTTCAAGACTGCGTTTCCAGGACTATAAGCCTGTCGTCCTCAGTTTTTACACCGGTTTTACTGCTGTCCAAGCCGTGGAGCGTAACCGGGCTGTTGCTCTGACCTCAAATCCTTTCAGTGCCAGTGAATTGTATTTAATGGATGGATGAACCTTCATTAATTCTCACCGGGAAGTTTGGGAGATGCCCTCCTACTGGGCACCAGTTTACACATGGGTCACGTCCCTTCCACCCCCCTTTCTGGTGAGAGTGTCATGCTACTGGCCTTCTGGTCACTTGGTGGTCCTGCTCACATGGGGTCCAAAAGCAAAAGACCAGCGGTCCTCAGTTTTTGCTCAGTGTGGTAAAATGAGCTCCCTCTTTCCCTCAGAGCTGCTGAATCTCAGCACTCAAGACAGGTCTCAAACCCACCTCTTTCAGAGCCTCTTTCCTCCTGATCTCCTGCATAAATGAGCCCAATGCCAACTGCTACCCGTCCTGGGTGTGTCCCCTCCCCCTCCGACCTTTGCCCTGTGTTGCCAGGTTAGGCTCCGGTTCCCCCGACCCCGTATGGGACGAGCGGTTCAGAAAATGTGTGTGTGTGTGTGTGTGTGTGTGTGTGTGTGTGTGTGTGTGTGTGTGTGTGTGTGTGTGCCAACTGCTATGATTATCTAGGTTTTTGATATTTGAATGTCACGTCTACAGGCTGCCACTGGAGGGATGTGAACCTGCAACATGCTGGTATCAGACACACAAGCATAACTTTTACAATCCTATGTTTGTGTCTAAAGTTCTTCATCTGTTTTCATCTGTATTCGATGGACTTCAGTTTACTCTGAGATGAATGTTGCTTTAGAGGAAACGGTCTGCTAGATTGATAAGTACAAACATGACCGTAGATGCAATGGCTCCTTTAGGGAATTTGATTAAAGACCCATTTACTCCAGGGCTGTGCACCAGTTGGTTGCTGGTCCTCTGACACAACATGCTGGGAAAGACCACAAGGAGGGACTCCAGAGGGACTCCAATAGGACCGAGAGTGGGTTTCCACACCTGCATTTCAGTGACCGTACATTCAAGATGACCACAAACTCCACGCAACCTTTTTATATGATTTTTAAAATTATATTGCATATTTTTATTTTATAAAATGAATTTTATTATTAATACTTATGTATTCTTTACTTATTAATTCCCATTGTAGCTAGTCAGTGTTTGTGTGTGGATATTCAAGAGCTAGTCACCTATAAACAGTAGCTGCTTTTGCAGTCCAGGGTCACAATGGTCCAGTGCCTATCCTGGAAGCATAGGGTCTAAGGTAGGATGTGGGATCAAGTCTCTGAAAGGGCAATCTCACACTCACACACACACACACACACACACACACACACACACACACACACACACACACACACTATAGGCAATTTATAGGGAGTAATTCATCAATTAACATGTTGGACACACACACACACACACACACGCACACACTGTATAGTTATAGCGATAGCACATCCAGACTTCAGGCCAGAAGTACAGTAGCAACATGAGACCATTAAACACCGGACATCATGTGAGGGGTCGTGAACGTTGCAGAATGGTTCTGACAGAACGGCACTGATTCAGTCATCAGCAGAGGTCAACAGCAGGGTCACACTCCCTTTCTCGGTGTTGGGCCATCAGCACGTGTTCACGGTGACGTGTGGGGAGGTGATGGTCAAGGATGGTCTTGTCGGCCTCAACTGGAAGCTGGGTGAAACTTGAAGAGGGCGAGAACAACGGAGCTAATTAGACACACAGAGCTGGCGGAGGGGGGGTTTGGAGCTGGCACCATGCCGACAAACAAAGGCTGCGGCCTGCCGATGAGCGGGAGGGTGGAGACTGCTTCATTAAGGGTTTGGGAACAAAGCGAGGAGGTGCGAGCGAGCGAGCGAGAGAGAGAGAGTTGTGGGGGGGAATGAAAGGCTGTTTAATTAAGCCTGAGCCGCAGGATGAGGCGTGAAGCCAACTTGTCACGGTGCTGCGAACACTTCCACCTTCTCCTGCACCGCTCCAGAGGAGCTCCAGGCTCTGCCCCGGTCATGTCAACAGCCGAAGCCTCTGGCGGCGCGATGCGCGACCGTTGGCGTGCGTGCGATGTTTGAGTTGTGTGTGTGTGTGTGTGTGTGTGCGCGTGTGTGCTCGTGGCTCTCCGGAACGCCCCGACACGACAGCAGCACATCTAGTTAAAGGTTCCGTTCTCTTCACATCAATCACACACCTTTTTTTTGCCGTTGTTCACATCCTATAACAATTAGTGCTGCCGAAGGTGGGCTGTCGCGGTGAGCGTCACCTGGGCACGTGCCGAAGAAGAGCGTTGCCGGGGGGGGAGCCTTGTTGCCGTCGCCGCTTGCGTTTGGGATTTTTGGGCATGAAGAAGGACATCAGAGGAAAATGAGGGGAACAAACAGCAGAGACTCCAAATGGCCCAGAATTGAAGATCTACACCCAACAGCATCAAGACGTATGTGAAATGTAGAGAAAAATCATGATAGCTTCTTAAAGGGGGCTCACTTCGGGGAACAGGAAGTCCAGCGTTTCACTGATCTGACACTTTTTCCCAAAGAAAATTGTTTGCATTTTTTCATGTAGCTTTTCTCCAAAGCAACTTAGAATTTTAAGGTCCTTACCACTGTTTACTCATTAATACAGCTGGGCAATTTTAACAGAGCAAATTCAGGTAAATGCTTTGTTCAAGAGTAGAACAGCTGGAGGTAAGGCATGAACCTGCAACCTTTGGGTCCAAACATTCAAGATACACAGGACAAGAGATTACACCCCATGTGTATATTACCACAGTTGAACACAAGGACCCAGTCCAACCAACCTCACCATGAAGGCACAGAGAACAACATTCAACATTGCCAACATACATCTCTATGACTCGAGACCAAGAAGCTTAACTTCCCTCCCTAAGCAGGCTAACCCCAGGGTGCTGACATGGGCATTTCATTGATGCTGTCAAGCGGGCACCTCCCTTCACCGGCGTTTCATTGAATTAGGCCCACGACACCTCCAGAAGGCTCAACAATGCAGCCTGGTGTCCCAGACCCACCTCCTCCTCCACCCTCAATGAATAACTCAACTCCACACACTCAACTACACCGATTAAACCACAGTTCCACGCATACCTGCAAGTGCACCACCTTCACAAAGTCAAACCATCCCGGATTACACCATACCTCCATACCTGCCAACAAAAATCTGCAAATACACCACTCCACAAACTTAAACTAACCTACTTAACAAGACCACGCCACCTTACCTACCTAATATTTCTTACAGCTACACTACTTGCTGTCCAAAGCCTGGGCGGTTTCTACTGCATCTGTTGAGGGCAAACCCTTTGTTCAAAGGCACTACCCAGGGAGTGGGATTCAAGCCCATATCTAGTGATTACATTCATATCATCAAATGTTTCTTCAAATCACTGGCACTTTACCCCCAAAATCATTTGTTACAATTTACCTGTTTGGATATGTGAGTTTAGGGTGAGTAACCTGTACAGTACCAAACCAACAGGTGGGATTTGAACCTATGCTTTTAAAGGCCAAAGACAGAGGTGCACACCAGTTTTCTTCATGACTTTTACTGGGCAGCTTCGCTGTTTTGAAATGACTTTCGTGACGAACGTGGTCAGATCCGTGTCAGTGCTGCATTCCAGTGGACACTCCTTCAGCTGTCACCCAAAACTTCTGCTCTAAGTGAGGCTCGTACTCACAACCTCAGCAGCCCTCCATTGAGTACTGCTCTATAAGTACCACATGCTAACCTATTATGCCACTCGAGCACAGAACAAGCAATCACCCCCCCCCAAGGCAGCTAAGCCAATGCAGACTCGACCACACACACACACACACACACACACACACACACACACACACACACACACACACACACACACACACACACACACACACACACACACACACACACACACACGTTCTGAACCACTTGTCCCATACAGGGTCACAGGGAACCGGAGCCTACCCAGCAGCACAGGGCACAAGGCCGGAGGGGACACACCCAGGACAGGACACCAGTCCGTCGCAAGGCACCCCAAACAGGACATGAACCCCAGACCCACTGGAGAGCAGGACCCAGTCCAACCCACCATGCCACCGCACCACCACGCCCATCCCTCACAAAAATTTGCAATTTGTCTTTTTACTTATTTTTTGCCTATTTTGCATGTTTAGACGGTAAAATTAAATTAAATATAACTATATATAACTAGTATATGTGGCCCCATCGCAGTCTATAAGGGTCAAAAAATGCAGAAATATCTTTTTATGCGCATATTACTTAGAAAATCTGAAAATGGTACGAAAAATTAAATACCGCTATAACAGTCCAGGCACAAAATGGAGAAGAAATAAATGTGCAATTTCATATGCGGTGATTTAGACAAGGAGAACTCATCTCACTTCAGCGCTAAACCATTACACTTTGAGACGAGTAATTAATGCCATCCACAGTCTTCTAATGACTGTGCATTTAAAATATTTTCTTGTGCCGGCTTGTCATACCTCTGCAGGAGGGTGTTCTAAAGAGGTGGGAAAGTGTATGGCATTTATCACACACCTCATGTAGACAGCAGACTGCGGTGTAAGGCACATTTCAGATAATTTTATCAGTATGCAACCAAGATATTAAAGTAATGTCCACCAATTTAAAATTTTTATGGCTTTAATTTGGCTTCTGTGAGTTAATATTTAACATCTTTTGTATCTACTCCTAAATGACAAATAAAAATGTTTGTTAGGCTTTTGGTCACAGCTGAACAGCATATGGATGTGAAGGGACATAACACTTTCGAGACTTATAACACCAAAGGAGAACAGAACAATATTATGCTCTAGACTTTGGCTGGTTTATTAGGTACGCCCAGCCAGTACTGGGTGGTGCTGGAAGGTTCCACAGGGTTCACGGTCCATGGTGGCTTGACAGATTATTAGTGTTTCTGCAGGTTTATTGCTAGTACATTCATGTTCCATGATCCTTTAAACACTTTATGGAATTTGTACCATGATCAGCTGAGACGACCCAGTTAAATGTGTCCGAGGGAAACCACCCCCACAGCATTACACCACCACCACCAGTGTGTATTGTTGACGTGGGTCTGCGGATTCATTCTTTCCGTCAATTTCTGAGCAATTTCCATTCTTCCAGTTGTGGGGACTGCATGCACACTGGAATGTTATTTTCCTGATCTCAGCCCACAGCAGATGAACCTGCCATGGAATTCTGCTGCTGTGGCCCATCTGTTTCGAGGTTTGATGAGTTCTGCCTTCTGAGATACCCTTCTGTATGCGTCTTGTCCATTCAAACCAGCACTTAGACAGCAACCATACCTCTCAACCTTGTGTGCATAATATCTAAAACCATGTGACTCAGTAGCTGTGAGGCATGAACTGTATATGTGAACGTTCAGGTATACCTAAAAAGTGGTCAGTAAGTGCATGTAGTTGACAAGAGGAGAAATACACTCTCTGGGATGGAACAACAACAAGTTACAATAGAAGTTTACTGTTGTTTCCATCTATGGGAGGCTCCGGTAACATGTGGTACTTACTTTGCAGTACTTTCTAGAGTGATGCTGAGGTTGTGAGTTTGAGCCTCACCTAAAGCATGAAATTTTAAGATTGCCACTACTGTCAATCGCTGCAGGAAAAACAGCCCACATGTATCAATGGGTAAATCAAGTGTAATGGGTAAGCTCCAGTAGCGCAATTGGTTAGCGCGTGGTACTTATATAGCAATACTCATGAGAGTGATGCCGAGGTTGTGAGTTCGAGCCTCACCTGGAGCATGAAATTTTAAGGCTGCCACTACCTTGAAGTGCTGCAGTTAAAATTGCCCACATGTATCAAGGGGTAAATCAATGTAAGTTACTCTGGCAAAAAGTGTTCAATACACCAATATGAGTCAACCTCCTATAATGCACTTTGAACAGGGTTGTATTTACTCTGCTCCATTCTCAATCACCTTGTCCCCTTTCTGTTCATTTGAAACTCACACACACACAAGAGACAATTTGCTTGTGACACCCCCAAAACATTACACCACCACCACCACCACCACCAGTCTGTACTGCTGTTATGTGTCAACGGATTCATTCTTTTCACCAATTTCTAAGCAGTTTCCATTCATCCAGTTTTGGGGACTGCACAACCATGTGACTCACTAACTGTGAGATGTGAGATGAATGTGTGAACATCCAGGTATACCTAAAAAGTGGTCGGTAAGTGCATGTAGTGAACAAGAGGACGAATACACTCCTTGGGATGGAACAAGAAGAAGTCACAATAGAAGTTTACTGTCACCACCAGGGGTGTCAGGCTCCAGTAGCGCAATTGGTTAGCGCGTGGTACTTATATAGCAGTACTCACGAGAGTGATGCCGAGGTTGTGAGTTCGAGCCTCACCTGGAGCATGAAATTTTAAGGCTGCCACTACCTTGAAGTGCTGCAGTTAAAATTGCCCACATGTATCAATGGGTAAATCAATGTAAGTTACTCTGGAAAAAAGTGTTCAATACACCAATATCAGGCAACCTCCCATAATGCACTTTGAACAGGGTTGTATTTACTCTGCTCTATTCTCAATCACCTTGTCCCCTTTCTGTTCATTTGAAACTCACACACACAAGAGACAATTTGCTTGTGACACCCCCAAAACATTACACCACCACCACCACCAGTCTGTACTGCTGTTATGTGTCAACGGATTCATTCTTTTCACCAATTTCTAAGCAGTTTCCATTCATCCAGTTTTGGGGACTGCACAACCATGTGACTCACTAACTGTGAGATGTGAGATGAATGTGTGAACATCCAGGTATACCTAAAAAGTGGTCGGTAAGTGCATGTAGTGAACAAGAGGACGAATACACTCCTTGGGATGGAACAAGAAGAAGTCACAATAGAAGTTTACTGTCACCACCAGGGGTGTCAGGCTCCAGTAGCGCAATTGGTTAGCGCGTGGTACTTATATAGCAGTACTCACGAGAGTGATGCCGAGGTTGTGAGTTCAAGCCTCACCTGGAGCATAAAATTTTAAGGCTGCCACTACCTTGAAGTGCTGCAGTTAAAATTGCCCACATGTATCAATGGGTAAATCAATGTAAGTTACTCTGGAAAAAAGTGTTCAATAAACCAATATGAGTCAACCTCCTATAATGCACTTTGAACAGGGTTGTATTTACTCTGCTCCATTCTCAATCACCTTGTCCCCTTTCTGTTCATTTGAAACTCACACACACACAAGAGACAATTTGCTTGTGACACCCCCCAAAACATTACACCACCACCACCACCACCACCAGTCTGTACTGCTGTTATGTGTCAACGGATTCATTCTTTTCACCAATTTCTAAGCAGTTTCCATTCATCCAGTTTTGGGGACTGCACAACCATGTGACTCACTAACTGTGAGATGTGAGATGAATGTGTGAACATCCAGGTATACCTAAAAAGTGGTCGGTAAGTGCATGTAGTGAACAAGAGGACGAATACACTCCTTGGGATGGAACAAGAAGAAGTCACAATAGAAGTTTACTGTCACCACCAGGGGTGTCAGGCTCCAGTAGCGCAATTGGTTAGCGCGTGGTACTTATATAGCAGTACTCACGAGAGTGATGCCGAGGTTGTGAGTTCGAGCCTCACCTGGAGCATGAAATTTTAAGGCTGCCACTACCTTGAAGTGCTGCAGTTAAAATTGCCCACATGTATCAATGGGTAAATCAATGTAAGTTACTCTGGAAAAAAGTGTTCAATAAACCAATATCAGGCAACCTCCCATAATGCACTTTGAACAGGGTTGTATTTACTCTGCTCTATTCTCAATCACCTTGTCCCCTTTCTGTTCATTTGAAACTCATACACACACAAGAGACAATTTGCTTGTGACACCCCCCAAAACATTACACCACCACCACCACCACCACCAGTCTGTACTGCTGTTATGTGTCAACGGATTCATTCTTTTCACCAATTTCTAAGCAGTTTCCATTCATCCAGTTTTGGGGACTGCACAACCATGTGACTCACTAACTGTGAGATGTGAGATGAATGTGTGAACATCCAGGTATACCTAAAAAGTGGTCGGTAAGTGCATGTAGTGAACAAGAGGACGAATACACTCCTTGGGATGGAACAAGAAGAAGTCACAATAGAAGTTTACTGTCACCACCAGGGGTGTCAGGCTCCAGTAGCGCAATTGGTTAGCACGTGGTACTTATATAGCAGTACTCACGAGAGTGATGCCGAGGTTGTGAGTTCAAGCCTCACCTGGAGCATGAAATTTTAAGGCTGCCACTACCTTGAAGTGCTGCAGTTAAAATTGCCCACATGTATCAATGGGTAAATCAATGTAAGTTACTCTGGAAAAAAGTGTTCAATACACCAATATCAGGCAACCTCCCATAATGCACTTTGAACAGGGTTGTATTTACTCTGCTCTATTCTCAATCACCTTGTCCCCTTTCTGTTCATTTGAAACTCACACACACAAGAGACAATTTGCTTGTGACACCCCCAAAACATTACACCACCACCACCACCAGTCTGTACTGCTGTTATGTGTCAACGGATTCATTCTTTTCACCAATTTCTAAGCAGTTTCCATTCATCCAGTTTTGGGGACTGCACAACCATGTGACTCACTAACTGTGAGATGTGAGATGAATGTGTGAACATCCAGGTATACCTAAAAAGTGGTCGGTAAGTGCATGTAGTGAACAAGAGGACGAAAACACTCCTTGGGATGGAACAAGAAGAAGTCACAATAGAAGTTTACTGTCACCACCAGGGGTGTCAGGCTCCAGTAGCGCAATTGGTTAGCGCGTGGTACTTATATAGCAGTACTCACGAGAGTGATGCCGAGGTTGTGAGTTCGAGCCTCACCTGGAGCATGAAATTTTAAGGCTGCCGCTACCTTGAAGTGCTGCAGTTAAAATTGCCCACATGTATCAATGGGTAAATCAATGTAAGTTACTCTGGAAAAAAGTGTTCAATAAACCAATATGAGTCAACCTCCTATAATGCACTTTGAACAGGGTTGTATTTACTCTGCTCCATTCTCAATCACCTTGTCCCCTTTCTGTTCATTTGAAACTCACACACACACAGGAGACAATTTGCTTGTGACATCCCCCAAAACATTACACCACCACCACCACCACCAGTCTGTACTGCTGTTATATGTCAACGGATTCATTCTTTTCACCAATTTCTAAGCAGTTTCCATTCATCCAGTTTTGGGGACTGCACAACCATGTGACTCACTAACTGTGAGATGTGAGATGAATGTGTGAACATCCAGGTATACCTAAAAAGTGGTCGGTAAGTGCATGTAGTGAACAAGAGGACGAATACACTCCTTGGGATGGAACAAGAAGAAGTCACAATAGAAGTTTACTGTCACCACCAGGGGTGTCAGGCTCCAGTAGCGCAATTGGTTAGCGCGTGGTACTTATATAGCAGTACTCACGAGAGTGATGCCGAGGTTGTGAGTTCGAGCCTCACCTGGAGCATGAAATTTTAAGGCTGCCACTACCTTGAAGTGCTGCAGTTAAAATTGCCCACATGTATCAATGGGTAAATCAATGTAAGTTACTCTGGAAAAAAGTGTTCAATAAACCAATATGAGTCAACCTCCTATAATGCACTTTGAACAGGGTTGTATTTACTCTGCTCCATTCTCAATCACCTTGTCCCCTTTCTGTTCATTTGAAACTCACACACACACAAGAGACAATTTGCTTGTGACACCCCAAAACATTACACCACCACCACCACCACCACCAGTCTGTACTGCTGTTATGTGTCAACGGATTCATTCTTTTCACCAATTTCTAAGCAGTTTCCATTCATCCAGTTTTGGGGACTGCACAACCATGTGACTCACTAACTGTGAGATGTGAGATGAATGTGTGAACATCCAGGTATACCTAAAAAGTGGTCGGTAAGTGCATGTAGTGAACAAGAGGACGAATACACTCCTTGGGATGGAACAAGAAGAAGTCACAATAGAAGTTTACTGTCACCATCAGGGGTGTCAGGCTCCAGTAGCGCAATTGGTTAGCGCGTGGTACTTATATAGCAGTACTCACGAGAGTGATGCCGAGGTTGTGAGTTCGAGCCTCACCTGGAGCATGAAATTTTAAGGCTGCCACTACCTTGAAGTGCTGCAGTTAAAATTGCCCACATGTATCAATGGGTAAATCAATGTAAGTTACTCTGGAAAAAAGTGTTCAATACACCAATATCAGGCAACCTCCCATAATGCACTTTGAACAGGGTTGTATTTACTCTGCTCTATTCTCAATCACCTTGTCCCCTTTCTGTTCATTTGAAACTCACACACACAAGAGACAATTTGCTTGTGACACCCCCAAAACATTACACCACCACCACCACCAGTCTGTACTGCTGTTATGTGTCAACGGATTCATTCTTTTCACCAATTTCTAAGCAGTTTCCATTCATCCAGTTTTGGGGACTGCACAACCATGTGACTCACTAACTGTGAGATGTGAGATGAATGTGTGAACATCCAGGTATACCTAAAAAGTGGTCGGTAAGTGCATGTAGTGAACAAGAGGACGAATACACTCCTTGGGATGGAACAAGAAGAAGTCACAATAGAAGTTTACTGTCACCACCAGGGGTGTCAGGCTCCAGTAGCGCAATTGGTTAGCGCGTGGTACTTATATAGCAGTACTCACGAGAGTGATGCCGAGGTTGTGAGTTCGAGCCTCACCTGGAGCATGAAATTTTAAGGCTGCCACTACCTTGAAGTGCTGCAGTTAAAATTGCCCACATGTATCAATGGGTAAATCAATGTAAGTTACTCTGGAAAAAAGTGTTCAATAAACCAATATGAGTCAACCTCCTATAATGCACTTTGAACAGGGTTGTATTTACTCTGCTCCATTCTCAATCACCTTGTCCCCTTTCTGTTCATTTGAAACTCACACACACACAAGAGACAATTTGCTTGTGACACCCCCCAAAACATTACACCACCACCACCACCACCACCACCACCAGTCTGTACTGCTGTTATATGTCAACGGATTCATTCTTTTCACCAATTTCTAAGCAGTTTCCATTCATCCAGTTTTGGGGACTGCACAACCATGTGACTCACTAACTGTGAGATGTGAGATGAATGTGTGAACATCCAGGTATACCTAAAAAGTGGTCGGTAAGTGCATGTAGTGAACAAGAGGACGAATACACTCCTTGGGATGGAACAAGAAGAAGTCACAATAGAAGTTTACTGTCACCACCAGGGGTGTCAGGCTCCAGTAGCGCAATTGGTTAGCGCGTGGTACTTATATAGCAGTACTCACGAGAGTGATGCCGAGGTTGTGAGTTCGAGCCTCACCTGGAGCATGAAATTTTAAGGCTGCCACTACCTTGAAGTGCTGCAGTTAAAATTGCCCACATGTATCAATGGGTAAATCAATGTAAGTTACTCTGGAAAAAAGTGTTCAATAAACCAATATGAGTCAACCTCCTATAATGCACTTTGAACAGGGTTGTATTTTCTCTGCTCCATTCTCAATCACCTTGTCCCCTTTCTGTTCATTTGAAACTCACACACACACAAGAGACAATTTGCTTGTGACACCCCAAAACATTACACCACCACCACCACCAGTCTGTACTGCTGTTATGTGTCAACGGATTCATTCTTTTCACCAATTTCTAAGCAGTTTCCATTCATCCAGTTTTGGGGACTGCACAACCATGTGACTCACTAACTGTGAGATGTGAGATGAATGTGTGAACATCCAGGTATACCTAAAAAGTGGTCGGTAAGTGCATGTAGTGAACAAGAGGACGAATACACTCCTTGGGATGGAACAAGAAGAAGTCACAATAGAAGTTTACTGTCACCACCAGGGGTGTCAGGCTCCAGTAGCGCAATTGGTTAGCGCGTGGTACTTATATAGCAGTACTCACGAGAGTGATGCCGAGGTTGTGAGTTCAAGCCTCACCTGGAGCATAAAATTTTAAGGCTGCCACTACCTTGAAGTGCTGCAGTTAAAATTGCCCACATGTATCAATGGGTAAATCAATGTAAGTTACTCTGGAAAAAAGTGTTCAATAAACCAATATGAGTCAACCTCCTATAATGCACTTTGAACAGGGTTGTATTTACTCTGCTCCATTCTCAATCACCTTGTCCCCTTTCTGTTCATTTGAAACTCACACACACACAGGAGACAATTTGCTTGTGACACCCCCCAAAACATTACACCACCACCACCACCACCACCACCACCAGTCTGTACTGCTGTTATGTGTCAACGGATTCATTCTTTTCACCAATTTCTAAGCAGTTTCCATTCATCCAGTTTTGGGGACTGCACAACCATGTGACTCACTAACTGTGAGATGTGAGATGAATGTGTGAACATCCAGGTATACCTAAAAAGTGGTCGGTAAGTGCATGTAGTGAACAAGAGGACGAATACACTCCTTGGGATGGAACAAGAAGAAGTCACAATAGAAGTTTACTGTCACCACCAGGGGTGTCAGGCTCCAGTAGCGCAATTGGTTAGCGCGTGGTACTTATATAGCAGTACTCACGAGAGTGATGCCGAGGTTGTGAGTTCGAGCCTCACCTGGAGCATGAAATTTTAAGGCTGCCACTACCTTGAAGTGCTGCAGTTAAAATTGCCCACATGTATCAATGGGTAAATCAATGTAAGTTACTCTGGAAAAAAGTGTTCAATAAACCAATATCAGGCAACCTCCCATAATGCACTTTGAACAGGGTTGTATTTACTCTGCTCTATTCTCAATCACCTTGTCCCCTTTCTGTTCATTTGAAACTCATACACACACAAGAGACAATTTGCTTGTGACACCCCAAAACATTACACCACCACCACCACCACCACCAGTCTGTACTGCTGTTATGTGTCAACGGATTCATTCTTTTCACCAATTTCTAAGCAGTTTCCATTCATCCAGTTTTGGGGACTGCACAACCATGTGACTCACTAACTGTGAGATGTGAGATGAATGTGTGAACATCCAGGTATACCTAAAAAGTGGTCGGTAAGTGCATGTAGTGAACAAGAGGACGAATACACTCCTTGGGATGGAACAAGAAGAAGTCACAATAGAAGTTTACTGTCACCACCAGGGGTGTCAGGCTCCAGTAGCGCAATTGGTTAGCACGTGGTACTTATATAGCAGTACTCACGAGAGTGATGCCGAGGTTGTGAGTTCAAGCCTCACCTGGAGCATGAAATTTTAAGGCTGCCACTACCTTGAAGTGCTGCAGTTAAAATTGCCCACATGTATCAATGGGTAAATCAATGTAAGTTACTCTGGAAAAAAGTGTTCAATACACCAATATCAGGCAACCTCCCATAATGCACTTTGAACAGGGTTGTATTTACTCTGCTCTATTCTCAATCACCTTGTCCCCTTTCTGTTCATTTGAAACTCACACACACAAGAGACAATTTGCTTGTGACACCCCCAAAACATTACACCACCACCACCACCAGTCTGTACTGCTGTTATGTGTCAACGGATTCATTCTTTTCACCAATTTCTAAGCAGTTTCCATTCATCCAGTTTTGGGGAGTGCACAACCATGTGACTCACTAACTGTGAGATGTGAGATGAATGTGTGAACATCCAGGTATACCTAAAAAGTGGTCGGTAAGTGCATGTAGTGAACAAGAGGACGAATACACTCCTTGGGATGGAACAAGAAGAAGTCACAATAGAAGTTTACTGTCACCACCAGGGGTGTCAGGCTCCAGTAGCGCAATTGGTTAGCGCGTGGTACTTATATAGCAGTACTCACGAGAGTGATGCCGAGGTTGTGAGTTCAAGCCTCACCTGGAGCATAAAATTTTAAGGCTGCCACTACCTTGAAGTGCTGCAGTTAAAATTGCCCACATGTATCAATGGGTAAATCAATGTAAGTTACTCTGGAAAAAAAGTGTTCAATACACCAATATCAGGCAACCTCCCATAATGCACTTTGAACAGGGTTGTATTTACTCTGCTCTATTCTCAATCACCTTGTCCCCTTTCTGTTCATTTGAAACTCACACACACAAGAGACAATTTGCTTGTGACACCCCCAAAACATTACACCACCACCACCACCAGTCTGTACTGCTGTTATGTGTCAACGGATTCATTCTTTTCACCAATTTCTAAGCAGTTTCCATTCATCCAGTTTTGGGGACTGCACAACCATGTGACTCACTAACTGTGAGATGTGAGATGAATGTGTGAACATCCAGGTATACCTAAAAAGTGGTCGGTAAGTGCATGTAGTGAACAAGAGGACGAAAACACTCCTTGGGATGGAACAAGAAGAAGTCACAATAGAAGTTTACTGTCACCACCAGGGGTGTCAGGCTCCAGTAGCGCAATTGGTTAGCGCGTGGTACTTATATAGCAGTACTCACGAGAGTGATGCCGAGGTTGTGAGTTCGAGCCTCACCTGGAGCATGAAATTTTAAGGCTGCCGCTACCTTGAAGTGCTGCAGTTAAAATTGCCCACATGTATCAATGGGTAAATCAATGTAAGTTACTCTGGAAAAAAGTGTTCAATAAACCAATATGAGTCAACCTCCTATAATGCACTTTGAACAGGGTTGTATTTACTCTGCTCCATTCTCAATCACCTTGTCCCCTTTCTGTTCATTTGAAACTCACACACACACAGGAGACAATTTGCTTGTGACATCCCCCAAAACATTACACCACCACCACCACCACCAGTCTGTACTGCTGTTATATGTCAACGGATTCATTCTTTTCACCAATTTCTAAGCAGTTTCCATTCATCCAGTTTTGGGGACTGCACAACCATGTGACTCACTAACTGTGAGATGTGAGATGAATGTGTGAACATCCAGGTATACCTAAAAAGTGGTCGGTAAGTGCATGTAGTGAACAAGAGGACGAATACACTCCTTGGGATGGAACAAGAAGAAGTCACAATAGAAGTTTACTGTCACCACCAGGGGTGTCAGGCTCCAGTAGCGCAATTGGTTAGCGCGTGGTACTTATATAGCAGTACTCACGAGAGTGATGCCGAGGTTGTGAGTTCGAGCCTCACCTGGAGCATGAAATTTTAAGGCTGCCACTACCTTGAAGTGCTGCAGTTAAAATTGCCCACATGTATCAATGGGTAAATCAATGTAAGTTACTCTGGAAAAAAGTGTTCAATAAACCAATATGAGTCAACCTCCTATAATGCACTTTGAACAGGGTTGTATTTACTCTGCTCCATTCTCAATCACCTTGTCCCCTTTCTGTTCATTTGAAACTCACACACACACAAGAGACAATTTGCTTGTGACACCCCAAAACATTACACCACCACCACCACCACCACCAGTCTGTACTGCTGTTATGTGTCAACGGATTCATTCTTTTCACCAATTTCTAAGCAGTTTCCATTCATCCAGTTTTGGGGACTGCACAACCATGTGACTCACTAACTGTGAGATGTGAGATGAATGTGTGAACATCCAGGTATACCTAAAAAGTGGTCGGTAAGTGCATGTAGTGAACAAGAGGACGAATACACTCCTTGGGATGGAACAAGAAGAAGTCACAATAGAAGTTTACTGTCACCATCAGGGGTGTCAGGCTCCAGTAGCGCAATTGGTTAGCGCGTGGTACTTATATAGCAGTACTCACGAGAGTGATGCCGAGGTTGTGAGTTCGAGCCTCACCTGGAGCATGAAATTTTAAGGCTGCCACTACCTTGAAGTGCTGCAGTTAAAATTGCCCACATGTATCAATGGGTAAATCAATGTAAGTTACTCTGGAAAAAAGTGTTCAATACACCAATATCAGGCAACCTCCCATAATGCACTTTGAACAGGGTTGTATTTACTCTGCTCTATTCTCAATCACCTTGTCCCCTTTCTGTTCATTTGAAACTCACACACACAAGAGACAATTTGCTTGTGACACCCCCAAAACATTACACCACCACCACCACCAGTCTGTACTGCTGTTATGTGTCAACGGATTCATTCTTTTCACCAATTTCTAAGCAGTTTCCATTCATCCAGTTTTGGGGACTGCACAACCATGTGACTCACTAACTGTGAGATGTGAGATGAATGTGTGAACATCCAGGTATACCTAAAAAGTGGTCGGTAAGTGCATGTAGTGAACAAGAGGACGAATACACTCCTTGGGATGGAACAAGAAGAAGTCACAATAGAAGTTTACTGTCACCATCAGGGGTGTCAGGCTCCAGTAGCGCAATTGGTTAGCGCGTGGTACTTATATAGCAGTACTCACGAGAGTGATGCCGAGGTTGTGAGTTCGAGCCTCACCTGGAGCATGAAATTTTAAGGCTGCCACTACCTTGAAGTGCTGCAGTTAAAATTGCCCACATGTATCAATGGGTAAATCAATGTAAGTTACTCTGGAAAAAAGTGTTCAATAAACCAATATGAGTCAACCTCCTATAATGCACTTTGAACAGGGTTGTATTTACTCTGCTCCATTCTCAATCACCTTGTCCCCTTTCTGTTCATTTGAAACTCACACACACACAAGAGACAATTTGCTTGTGACACCCCCCAAAACATTACACCACCACCACCACCAGTCTGTACTGCTGTTATGTGTCAACGGATTCATTCTTTTCACCAATTTCTAAGCAGTTTCCATTCATCCAGTTTTGGGGACTGCACAACCATGTGACTCACTAACTGTGAGATGTGAGATGAATGTGTGAACATCCAGGTATACCTAAAAAGTGGTCGGTAAGTGCATGTAGTGAACAAGAGGACGAATACACTCCTTGGGATGGAACAAGAAGAAGTCACAATAGAAGTTTACTGTCACCATCAGGGGTGTCAGGCTCCAGTAGCGCAATTGGTTAGCGCGTGGTACTTATATAGCAGTACTCACGAGAGTGATGCCGAGGTTGTGAGTTCGAGCCTCACCTGGAGCATGAAATTTTAAGGCTGCCACTACCTTGAAGTGCTGCAGTTAAAATTGCCCACATGTATCAATGGGTAAATCAATGTAAGTTACTCTGGAAAAAAGTGTTCAATAAACCAATATGAGTCAACCTCCTATAATGCACTTTGAACAGGGTTGTATTTACTCTGCTCCATTCTCAATCACCTTGTCCCCTTTCTGTTCATTTGAAACTCACACACACACAAGAGACAATTTGCTTGTGACACCCCCCAAAACATTACACCACCACCACCACCACCACCAGTCTGTACTGCTGTTATATGTCAACGGATTCATTCTTTTCACCAATTTCTAAGCAGTTTCCATTCATCCAGTTTTGGGGACTGCACAACCATGTGACTCACTAACTGTGAGATGTGAGATGAATGTGTGAACATCCAGGTATACCTAAAAAGTGGTCGGTAAGTGCATGTAGTGAACAAGAGGACGAATACACTCCTTGGGATGGAACAAGAAGAAGTCACAATAGAAGTTTACTGTCACCACCAGGGGTGTCAGGCTCCAGTAGCGCAATTGGTTAGCGCGTGGTACTTATATAGCAGTACTCACGAGAGTGATGCCGAGGTTGTGAGTTCGAGCCTCACCTGGAGCATGAAATTTTAAGGCTGCCACTACCTTGAAGTGCTACAGTTAAAATTGCCCACATGTATCAATGGGTAAATCAATGTAAGTTACTCTGGAAAAAAGTGTTCAATAAACCAATATGAGTCAACCTCCTATAATGCACTTTGAACAGGGTTGTATTTACTCTGCTCCATTCTCAATCACCTTGTCCCCTTTCTGTTCATTTGAAACTCACACACACACAAGAGACAATTTGCTTGTGACACCCCCCAAAACATTACACCACCACCACCACCAGTCTGTACTGCTGTTATGTGTCAACGGATTCATTCTTTTCACCAATTTCTAAGCAGTTTCCATTCATCCAGTTTTGGGGACTGCACAACCATGTGACTCACTAACTGTGAGATGTGAGATGAATGTGTGAACATCCAGGTATACCTAAAAAGTGGTCGGTAAGTGCATGTAGTGAACAAGAGGACGAATACACTCCTTGGGATGGAACAAGAAGAAGTCACAATAGAAGTTTACTGTCACCACCAGGGGTGTCAGGCTCCAGTAGCGCAATTGGTTAGCGCGTGGTACTTATATAGCAGTACTCACGAGAGTGATGCCGAGGTTGTGAGTTCGAGCCTCACCTGGAGCATGAAATTTTAAGGCTGCCACTACCTTGAAGTGCTGCAGTTAAAATTGCCCACATGTATCAATGGGTAAATCAATGTAAGTTACTCTGGAAAAAAGTGTTCAATAAACCAATATGAGTCAACCTCCTATAATGCACTTTGAACAGGGTTGTATTTACTCTGCTCCATTCTCAATCACCTTGTCCCCTTTCTGTTCATTTGAAACTCACACACACACAAGAGACAATTTGCTTGTGACACCCCCCAAAACATTACACCACCACCACCACCACCACCACCACCAGTCTGTACTGCTGTTATATGTCAACGGATTCATTCTTTTCACCAATTTCTAAGCAGTTTCCATTCATCCAGTTTTGGGGACTGCACAACCATGTGACTCACTAACTGTGAGATGTGAGATGAATGTGTGAACATCCAGGTATACCTAAAAAGTGGTCGGTAAGTGCATGTAGTGAACAAGAGGACGAATACACTCCTTGGGATGGAACAAGAAGAAGTCACAATAGAAGTTTACTGTCACCACCAGGGGTGTCAGGCTCCAGTAGCGCAATTGGTTAGCGCGTGGTACTTATATAGCAGTACTCACGAGAGTGATGCCGAGGTTGTGAGTTCGAGCCTCACCTGGAGCATGAAATTTTAAGGCTGCCACTACCTTGAAGTGCTGCAGTTAAAATTGCCCACATGTATCAATGGGTAAATCAATGTAAGTTACTCTGGAAAAAAGTGTTCAATAAACCAATATGAGTCAACCTCCTATAATGCACTTTGAACAGGGTTGTATTTACTCTGCTCCATTCTCAATCACCTTGTCCCCTTTCTGTTCATTTGAAACTCACACACACACAAGAGACAATTTGCTTGTGACACCCCCCAAAACATTACACCACCACCACCACCACCACCAGTCTGTACTGCTGTTATATGTCAACGGATTCATTCTTTTCACCAATTTCTAAGCAGTTTCCATTCATCCAGTTTTGGGGACTGCACAACCATGTGACTCACTAACTGTGAGATGTGAGATGAATGTGTGAACATCCAGGTATACCTAAAAAGTGGTCGGTAAGTGCATGTAGTGAACAAGAGGACGAATACACTCCTTGGGATGGAACAAGAAGAAGTCACAATAGAAGTTTACTGTCACCACCAGGGGTGTCAGGCTCCAGTAGCGCAATTGGTTAGCGCGTGGTACTTATATAGCAGTACTCACGAGAGTGATGCCGAGGTTGTGAGTTCGAGCCTCACCTGGAGCATGAAATTTTAAGGCTGCCACTACCTTGAAGTGCTACAGTTAAAATTGCCCACATGTATCAATGGGTAAATCAATGTAAGTTACTCTGGAAAAAAGTGTTCAATAAACCAATATGAGTCAACCTCCTATAATGCACTTTGAACAGGGTTGTATTTACTCTGCTCCATTCTCAATCACCTTGTCCCCTTTCTGTTCATTTGAAACTCACACACACACAAGAGACAATTTGCTTGTGACACCCCCCAAAACATTACACCACCACCACCACCAGTCTGTACTGCTGTTATGTGTCAACGGATTCATTCTTTTCACCAATTTCTAAGCAGTTTCCATTCATCCAGTTTTGGGGACTGCACAACCATGTGACTCACTAACTGTGAGATGTGAGATGAATGTGTGAACATCCAGGTATACCTAAAAAGTGGTCGGTAAGTGCATGTAGTGAACAAGAGGACGAATACACTCCTTGGGATGGAACAAGAAGAAGTCACAATAGAAGTTTACTGTCACCACCAGGGGTGTCAGGCTCCAGTAGCGCAATTGGTTAGCGCGTGGTACTTATATAGCAGTACTCACGAGAGTGATGCCGAGGTTGTGAGTTCGAGCCTCACCTGGAGCATGAAATTTTAAGGCTGCCACTACCTTGAAGTGCTGCAGTTAAAATTGCCCACATGTATCAATGGGTAAATCAATGTAAGTTACTCTGGAAAAAAGTGTTCAATAAACCAATATGAGTCAACCTCCTATAATGCACTTTGAACAGGGTTGTATTTTCTCTGCTCCATTCTCAATCACCTTGTCCCCTTTCTGTTCATTTGAAACTCACACACACACAAGAGACAATTTGCTTGTGACACCCCAAAACATTACACCACCACCACCACCAGTCTGTACTGCTGTTATGTGTCAACGGATTCATTCTTTTCACCAATTTCTAAGCAGTTTCCATTCATCCAGTTTTGGGGACTGCACAACCATGTGACTCACTAACTGTGAGATGTGAGATGAATGTGTGAACATCCAGGTATACCTAAAAAGTGGTCGGTAAGTGCATGTAGTGAACAAGAGGACGAATACACTCCTTGGGATGGAACAAGAAGAAGTCACAATAGAAGTTTACTGTCACCACCAGGGGTGTCAGGCTCCAGTAGCGCAATTGGTTAGCGCGTGGTACTTATATAGCAGTACTCACGAGAGTGATGCCGAGGTTGTGAGTTCGAGCCTCACCTGGAGCATGAAATTTTAAGGCTGCCACTACCTTGAAGTGCTGCAGTTAAAATTGCCCACATGTATCAATGGGTAAATCAATGTAAGTTACTCTGGAAAAAAGTGTTCAATAAACCAATATGAGTCAACCTCCTATAATGCACTTTGAACAGGGTTGTATTTACTCTGCTCCATTCTCAATCACCTTGTCCCCTTTCTGTTCATTTGAAACTCACACACACACAAGAGACAATTTGCTTGTGACACCCCCCAAAACATTACACCACCACCACCACCAGTCTGTACTGCTGTTATGTGTCAACGGATTCATTCTTTTCACCAATTTCTAAGCAGTTTCCATTCATCCAGTTTTGGGGACTGCACAACCATGTGACTCACTAACTGTGAGATGTGAGATGAATGTGTGAACATCCAGGTATACCTAAAAAGTGGTCGGTAAGTGCATGTAGTGAACAAGAGGACGAATACACTCCTTGGGATGGAACAAGAAGAAGTCACAATAGAAGTTTACTGTCACCACCAGGGGTGTCAGGCTCCAGTAGCGCAATTGGTTAGCGCGTGGTACTTATATAGCAGTACTCACGAGAGTGATGCCGAGGTTGTGAGTTCGAGCCTCACCTGGAGCATGAAATTTTAAGGCTGCCACTACCTTGAAGTGCTGCAGTTAAAATTGCCCACATGTATCAATGGGTAAATCAATGTAAGTTACTCTGGAAAAAAGTGTTCAATAAACCAATATGAGTCAACCTCCTATAATGCACTTTGAACAGGGTTGTATTTACTCTGCTCCATTCTCAATCACCTTGTCCCCTTTCTGTTCATTTGAAACTCACACACACACAAGAGACAATTTGCTTGTGACACCCCCCAAAACATTACACCACCACCACCACCACCACCACCACCAGTCTGTACTGCTGTTATATGTCAACGGATTCATTCTTTTCACCAATTTCTAAGCAGTTTCCATTCATCCAGTTTTGGGGACTGCACAACCATGTGACTCACTAACTGTGAGATGTGAGATGAATGTGTGAACATCCAGGTATACCTAAAAAGTGGTCGGTAAGTGCATGTAGTGAACAAGAGGACGAATACACTCCTTGGGATGGAACAAGAAGAAGTCACAATAGAAGTTTACTGTCACCACCAGGGGTGTCAGGCTCCAGTAGCGCAATTGGTTAGCGCGTGGTACTTATATAGCAGTACTCACGAGAGTGATGCCGAGGTTGTGAGTTCGAGCCTCACCTGGAGCATGAAATTTTAAGGCTGCCACTACCTTGAAGTGCTGCAGTTAAAATTGCCCACATGTATCAATGGGTAAATCAATGTAAGTTACTCTGGAAAAAAGTGTTCAATAAACCAATATGAGTCAACCTCCTATAATGCACTTTGAACAGGGTTGTATTTACTCTGCTCCATTCTCAATCACCTTGTCCCCTTTCTGTTCATTTGAAACTCACACACACACAAGAGACAATTTGCTTGTGACACCCCCCAAAACATTACACCACCACCACCACCAGTCTGTACTGCTGTTATGTGTCAACGGATTCATTCTTTTCACCAATTTCTAAGCAGTTTCCATTCATCCAGTTTTGGGGACTGCACAACCATGTGACTCACTAACTGTGAGATGTGAGATGAATGTGTGAACATCCAGGTATACCTAAAAAGTGGTCGGTAAGTGCATGTAGTGAACAAGAGGACGAATACACTCCTTGGGATGGAACAAGAAGAAGTCACAATAGAAGTTTACTGTCACCACCAGGGGTGTCAGGCTCCAGTAGCGCAATTGGTTAGCGCGTGGTACTTATATAGCAGTACTCACGAGAGTGATGCCGAGGTTGTGAGTTCGAGCCTCACCTGGAGCATGAAATTTTAAGGCTGCCACTACCTTGAAGTGCTGCAGTTAAAATTGCCCACATGTATCAATGGGTAAATCAATGTAAGTTACTCTGGAAAAAAGTGTTCAATAAACCAATATGAGTCAACCTCCTATAATGCACTTTGAACAGGGTTGTATTTACTCTGCTCCATTCTCAATCACCTTGTCCCCTTTCTGTTCATTTGAAACTCACACACACACAAGAGACAATTTGCTTGTGACACCCCCCAAAACATTACACCACCACCACCACCACCACCACCACCAGTCTGTACTGCTGTTATATGTCAACGGATTCATTCTTTTCACCAATTTCTAAGCAGTTTCCATTCATCCAGTTTTGGGGACTGCACAACCATGTGACTCACTAACTGTGAGATGTGAGATGAATGTGTGAACATCCAGGTATACCTAAAAAGTGGTCGGTAAGTGCATGTAGTGAACAAGAGGACGAATACACTCCTTGGGATGGAACAAGAAGAAGTCACAATAGAAGTTTACTGTCACCACCAGGGGTGTCAGGCTCCAGTAGCGCAATTGGTTAGCGCGTGGTACTTATATAGCAGTACTCACGAGAGTGATGCCGAGGTTGTGAGTTCGAGCCTCACCTGGAGCATGAAATTTTAAGGCTGCCACTACCTTGAAGTGCTGCAGTTAAAATTGCCCACATGTATCAATGGGTAAATCAATGTAAGTTACTCTGGAAAAAAGTGTTCAATAAACCAATATGAGTCAACCTCCTATAATGCACTTTGAACAGGGTTGTATTTACTCTGCTCCATTCTCAATCACCTTGTCCCCTTTCTGTTCATTTGAAACTCACACACACACAAGAGACAATTTGCTTGTGACACCCCCCAAAACATTACACCACCACCACCACCACCACCAGTCTGTACTGCTGTTATATGTCAACGGATTCATTCTTTTCACCAATTTCTAAGCAGTTTCCATTCATCCAGTTTTGGGGACTGCACAACCATGTGACTCACTAACTGTGAGATGTGAGATGAATGTGTGAACATCCAGGTATACCTAAAAAGTGGTCGGTAAGTGCATGTAGTGAACAAGAGGACGAATACACTCCTTGGGATGGAACAAGAAGAAGTCACAATAGAAGTTTACTGTCACCACCAGGGGTGTCAGGCTCCAGTAGCGCAATTGGTTAGCGCGTGGTACTTATATAGCAGTACTCACGAGAGTGATGCCGAGGTTGTGAGTTCGAGCCTCACCTGGAGCATGAAATTTTAAGGCTGCCACTACCTTGAAGTGCTACAGTTAAAATTGCCCACATGTATCAATGGGTAAATCAATGTAAGTTACTCTGGAAAAAAGTGTTCAATAAACCAATATGAGTCAACCTCCTATAATGCACTTTGAACAGGGTTGTATTTACTCTGCTCCATTCTCAATCACCTTGTCCCCTTTCTGTTCATTTGAAACTCACACACACACAAGAGACAATTTGCTTGTGACACCCCCCAAAACATTACACCACCACCACCACCAGTCTGTACTGCTGTTATGTGTCAACGGATTCATTCTTTTCACCAATTTCTAAGCAGTTTCCATTCATCCAGTTTTGGGGACTGCACAACCATGTGACTCACTAACTGTGAGATGTGAGATGAATGTGTGAACATCCAGGTATACCTAAAAAGTGGTCGGTAAGTGCATGTAGTGAACAAGAGGACGAATACACTCCTTGGGATGGAACAAGAAGAAGTCACAATAGAAGTTTACTGTCACCATCAGGGGTGTCAGGCTCCAGTAGCGCAATTGGTTAGCGCGTGGTACTTATATAGCAGTACTCACGAGAGTGATGCCGAGGTTGTGAGTTCGAGCCTCACCTGGAGCATAAAATTTTAAGGCTGCCACTACCTTGAAGTGCTGCAGTTAAAATTGCCCACATGTATCAATGGGTAAATCAATGTAAGTTACTCTGGAAAAAAGTGTTCAATAAACCAATATGAGTCAACCTCCTATAATGCACTTTGAACAGGGTTGTATTTACTCTGCTCCATTCTCAATCACCTTGTCCCCTTTCTGTTCATTTGAAACTCACACACACACAAGAGACAATTTGCTTGTGACACCCCCCAAAACATTACACCACCACCACCACCACCACCACCACCAGTCTGTACTGCTGTTATGTGTCAACGGATTCATTCTTTTCACCAATTTCTAAGCAGTTTCCATTCATCCAGTTTTGGGGACTGCACAACCATGTGACTCACTAACTGTGAGATGTGAGATGAATGTGTGAACATCCAGGTATACCTAAAAAGTGGTCGGTAAGTGCATGTAGTGAACAAGAGGACGAATACACTCCTTGGGATGGAACAAGAAGAAGTCACAATAGAAGTTTACTGTCACCACCAGGGGTGTCAGGCTCCAGTAGCGCAATTGGTTAGCGCGTGGTACTTATATAGCAGTACTCACGAGAGTGATGCCGAGGTTGTGAGTTCGAGCCTCACCTGGAGCATGAAATTTTAAGGCTGCCACTACCTTGAAGTGCTGCAGTTAAAATTGCCCACATGTATCAATGGGTAAATCAATGTAAGTTACTCTGGAAAAAAGTGTTCAATAAACCAATATGAGTCAACCTCCTATAATGCACTTTGAACAGGGTTGTATTTACTCTGCTCCATTCTCAATCACCTTGTCCCCTTTCTGTTCATTTGAAACTCACACACACACAAGAGACAATTTGCTTGTGACACCCCCCAAAACATTACACCACCACCACCACCAGTCTGTACTGCTGTTATGTGTCAACGGATTCATTCTTTTCACCAATTTCTAAGCAGTTTCCATTCATCCAGTTTTGGGGACTGCACAACCATGTGACTCACTAACTGTGAGATGTGAGATGAATGTGTGAACATCCAGGTATACCTAAAAAGTGGTCGGTAAGTGCATGTAGTGAACAAGAGGACGAATACACTCCTTGGGATGGAACAAGAAGAAGTCACAATAGAAGTTTACTGTCACCACCAGGGGTGTCAGGCTCCAGTAGCGCAATTGGTTAGCGCGTGGTACTTATATAGCAGTACTCACGAGAGTGATGCCGAGGTTGTGAGTTCGAGCCTCACCTGGAGCATGAAATTTTAAGGCTGCCACTACCTTGAAGTGCTGCAGTTAAAATTGCCCACATGTATCAATGGGTAAATCAATGTAAGTTACTCTGGAAAAAAGTGTTCAATAAACCAATATGAGTCAACCTCCTATAATGCACTTTGAACAGGGTTGTATTTACTCTGCTCCATTCTCAATCACCTTGTCCCCTTTCTGTTCATTTGAAACTCACACACACACAAGAGACAATTTGCTTGTGACACCCCCCAAAACATTACACCACCACCACCACCACCACCACCAGTCTGTACTGCTGTTATGTGTCAACGGATTCATTCTTTTCACCAATTTCTAAGCAGTTTCCATTCATCCAGTTTTGGGGACTGCACAACCATGTGACTCACTAACTGTGAGATGTGAGATGAATGTGTGAACATCCAGGTATACCTAAAAAGTGGTCGGTAAGTGCATGTAGTGAACAAGAGGACGAATACACTCCTTGGGATGGAACAAGAAGAAGTCACAATAGAAGTTTACTGTCACCATCAGGGGTGTCAGGCTCCAGTAGCGCAATTGGTTAGCGCGTGGTACTTATATAGCAGTACTCACGAGAGTGATGCCGAGGTTGTGAGTTCGAGCCTCACCTGGAGCATGAAATTTTAAGGCTGCCACTACCTTGAAGTGCTGCAGTTAAAATTGCCCACATGTATCAATGGGTAAATCAATGTAAGTTACTCTGGAAAAAAGTGTTCAATAAACCAATATGAGTCAACCTCCTATAATGCACTTTGAACAGGGTTGTATTTACTCTGCTCCATTCTCAATCACCTTGTCCCCTTTCTGTTCATTTGAAACTCACACACACACAGGAGACAATTTGCTTGTGACACCCCCCAAAACATTACACCACCACCACCACCACCACCACCACCAGTCTGTACTGCTGTTATGTGTCAACGGATTCATTCTTTTCACCAATTTCTAAGCAGTTTCCATTCATCCAGTTTTGGGGACTGCACAACCATGTGACTCACTAACTGTGAGATGTGAGATGAATGTGTGAACATCCAGGTATACCTAAAAAGTGGTCGGTAAGTGCATGTAGTGAACAAGAGGACGAATACACTCCTTGGGATGGAACAAGAAGAAGTCACAATAGAAGTTTACTGTCACCACCAGGGGTGTCAGGCTCCAGTAGCGCAATTGGTTAGCGCGTGGTACTTATATAGCAGTACTCACGAGAGTGATGCCGAGGTTGTGAGTTCGAGCCTCACCTGGAGCATAAAATTTTAAGGCTGCCACTACCTTGAAGTGCTGCAGTTAAAATTGCCCACATGTATCAATGGGTAAATCAATGTAAGTTACTCTGGAAAAAAGTGTTCAATAAACCAATATGAGTCAACCTCCTATAATGCACTTTGAACAGGGTTGTATTTACTCTGCTCCATTCTCAATCACCTTGTCCCCTTTCTGTTCATTTGAAACTCACACACACACAAGAGACAATTTGCTTGTGACACCCCCCAAAACATTACACCACCACCACCACCAGTCTGTACTGCTGTTATGTGTCAACGGATTCATTCTTTTCACCAATTTCTAAGCAGTTTCCATTCATCCAGTTTTGGGGACTGCACAACCATGTGACTCACTAACTGTGAGATGTGAGATGAATGTGTGAACATCCAGGTATACCTAAAAAGTGGTCGGTAAGTGCATGTAGTGAACAAGAGGACGAATACACTCCTTGGGATGGAACAAGAAGAAGTCACAATAGAAGTTTACTGTCACCATCAGGGGTGTCAGGCTCCAGTAGCGCAATTGGTTAGCGCGTGGTACTTATATAGCAGTACTCACGAGAGTGATGCCGAGGTTGTGAGTTCGAGCCTCACCTGGAGCATGAAATTTTAAGGCTGCCACTACCTTGAAGTGCTGCAGTTAAAATTGCCCACATGTATCAATGGGTAAATCAATGTAAGTTACTCTGGAAAAAAGTGTTCAATAAACCAATATGAGTCAACCTCCTATAATGCACTTTGAACAGGGTTGTATTTACTCTGCTCCATTCTCAATCACCTTGTCCCCTTTCTGTTCATTTGAAACTCACACACACACAAGAGACAATTTGCTTGTGACACCCCCCAAAACATTACACCACCACCACCACCACCAGTCTGTACTGCTGTTATGTGTCAACGGATTCATTCTTTTCACCAATTTCTAAGCAGTTTCCATTCATCCAGTTTTGGGGACTGCACAACCATGTGACTCACTAACTGTGAGATGTGAGATGAATGTGTGAACATCCAGGTATACCTAAAAAGTGGTCGGTAAGTGCATGTAGTGAACAAGAGGACGAATACACTCCTTGGGATGGAACAAGAAGAAGTCACAATAGAAGTTTACTGTCACCACCAGGGGTGTCAGGCTCCAGTAGCGCAATTGGTTAGCGCGTGGTACTTATATAGCAGTACTCACGAGAGTGATGCCGAGGTTGTGAGTTCGAGCCTCACCTGGAGCATGAAATTTTAAGGCTGCCACTACCTTGAAGTGCTGCAGTTAAAATTGCCCACATGTATCAATGGGTAAATCAATGTAAGTTACTCTGGAAAAAAGTGTTCAATAAACCAATATGAGTCAACCTCCTATAATGCACTTTGAACAGGGTTGTATTTACTCTGCTCCATTCTCAATCACCTTGTCCCCTTTCTGTTCATTTGAAACTCACACACACAAGAGACAATTTGCTTGTGACACCCCCAAAACATTACACCACCACCACCACCACCAGTCTGTACTGCTGTTATGTGTCAACGGATTCATTCTTTTCACCAATTTCTAAGCAGTTTCCATTCATCCAGTTTTGGGGACTGCACAACCATGTGACTCACTAACTGTGAGATGTGAGATGAATGTGTGAACATCCAGGTATACCTAAAAAGTGGTCGGTAAGTGCATGTAGTGAACAAGAGGACGAATACACTCCTTGGGATGGAACAAGAAGAAGTCACAATAGAAGTTTACTGTCACCACCAGGGGTGTCAGGCTCCAGTAGCGCAATTGGTTAGCGCGTGGTACTTATATAGCAGTACTCACGAGAGTGATGCCGAGGTTGTGAGTTCGAGCCTCACCTGGAGCATGAAATTTTAAGGCTGCCACTACCTTGAAGTGCTGCAGTTAAAATTGCCCACATGTATCAATGGGTAAATCAATGTAAGTTACTCTGGAAAAAAGTGTTCAATAAACCAATATGAGTCAACCTCCTATAATGCACTTTGAACAGGGTTGTATTTACTCTGCTCCATTCTCAATCACCTTGTCCCCTTTCTGTTCATTTGAAACTCACACACACACAAGAGACAATTTGCTTGTGACACCCCCCAAAACATTACACCACCACCACCACCAGTCTGTACTGCTGTTATGTGTCAACGGATTCATTCTTTTCACCAATTTCTAAGCAGTTTCCATTCATCCAGTTTTGGGGACTGCACAACCATGTGACTCACTAACTGTGAGATGTGAGATGAATGTGTGAACATCCAGGTATACCTAAAAAGTGGTCGGTAAGTGCATGTAGTGAACAAGAGGACGAATACACTCCTTGGGATGGAACAAGAAGAAGTCACAATAGAAGTTTACTGTCACCATCAGGGGTGTCAGGCTCCAGTAGCGCAATTGGTTAGCGCGTGGTACTTATATAGCAGTACTCACGAGAGTGATGCCGAGGTTGTGAGTTCGAGCCTCACCTGGAGCATGAAATTTTAAGGCTGCCACTACCTTGAAGTGCTGCAGTTAAAATTGCCCACATGTATCAATGGGTAAATCAATGTAAGTTACTCTGGAAAAAAGTGTTCAATAAACCAATATGAGTCAACCTCCTATAATGCACTTTGAACAGGGTTGTATTTACTCTGCTCCTTTCTCCATCACGTTGTCTGCTCTCTGTCCACTTGAAATTCACACACGCAAGAGACAATTTGCTTGAGTACAAAAACTTCACACTGTTCGTAGCCTTGGACAAATCAGCTATGTAATGGTTAATTAAAAAGAAAAAGACCAGTAGTATGAGTAAGGTAGTTCACGATCACTAATGCATGGTCATATGTCTGTCATTGCCTGGGGTTCATTGCTAAAACTAACATTCAGAATTTTCTGTTTTTGAATATGTTCGGTGAATTTGGAGTCATTGACACCAGTCCGCCAATAATAGGTGAGAATGTCAGTGAAAAATAAGAAGCAAATTCAGTGAAAATATATTTATATATGTATTAAGATATATCTATACATATTTACAGTATGTATTCATGTGTATATATGTCTATGTATACATATATAAATGCAAAATATGTTCTCTTCTCAGCTCACATGTTTCTCCAAGCTGGTACCTTACAACGTAAATGTACCTTCAGTGGTTTTTAACCCACTTCTTCACTGTTGGATCATTTTTACTGGAGGATTTCAAAATAGATCCTTTGCACAAGGGTCAACATCAGTTGGTGGGATCTGAACCTACAACCTGTGAATGCAAAGACAGCACTGCTCTGCTACCTGTCATTCATTAAGTGAATTGCTAATTAAATCCTATTAAACTGGTAAAATGCTTAAAGTGGTCATTGCTGGTCAGTTAACATTTCCCTCAACTTGATAAATAACCGTGGTCTGACCGTTACAGGATTTCACATCAACCCAGTGTCAGAAAAAGTTCATTTGAATGATGTTTAAGGCCCTTTAAAACTCAGAAAACTAATATTTCACCGACTGGCATGTTCAGTTTGTCAACGAATAATTATAAAACTGTAATTGATGAGGGTTACACAACAAAAGCGTATTTTTTTCTACTTTTCTGGAGGTGGGAGTTTAGGAGCCTAAACACTGCATGAACATTTCAAAAAACACAGTGAGCGACAAAAGATGTCAAATGTAACGTGACAATTGCAAACAAGGAAGACAGATGCAAACCAAAGCTGCTTAGTCAGAATGAATGACTCCGAAATCGGTCCCCCACCGTCACCAGGGTCCGGATTAACCCTTGAACACATACCTTCTGAGACGGACAAAAGGCTGGGTTCCTGGGCAGATGTTAGGTACGTTCAAGCACTGTGTTGCCACAGCCGGCCTTTTCTTCTGTGTCCACTTGAAGTGCCCTCTGCCATGAGTTTGGTCATCGGGCTATCGGGTCATCTAAGGGGTTTATGGAGCAAATGTTTGTTAAGCCTTGCATTTCAATGAAACACATTAGTGAATGTTCTGTGCTTGGTGATGGGGGGTGATGGGTGGTGATGGGGGGATGGGTTGGGCGGTCCACTCTGTGCTTGAAACCCTCATTAAGACAACGTCTGTCAATGGAGGAGATCCTCATGCCTGAATAAGAGCTGCAATTTTGTCCTATAATAGACTGTAGTATTTCTGGCCCTTTTACTACATTTATCATAATTATCCTTTTGTTAATTGACACCTTTGTCCAGAGTGACTTACAGTATAGCATTGTATAATCAAGAAAGATGCACCCATTTATACAGGAGGGTATTTTTATTGTATCAGTTCAGATTAAGTGACTTGATCAAGGGTGCTACAGTGTGAGTGGGGATTCAAAGACAGAACCTTCAGTAGCTGTTGGTTGATGCTTGTCATGGACGAGACTGAAAGGTAAAGGGAAAGGTGGACCCAACTGTGGGAACTTTTATTAAGAACACCAAAAGGGCAAACCAGAATCGTAGTCATGGGACAGGGACGGGTCAGTCGAGGGGCAACGTTGTTCCCTGGACAAAACAGGAGCCAAGGTTGATTTAGAGAAGTCAAGGTCTGGAACCAAAGACGTGGAGCAAGGAGATCAGGAACAAAGAGGATCGAGAGGGACGGGGAAAGTATCCGTATGCTCTGTGGATGTGTAGTCAAAGCAGTGGTTCCGAGAAGGTTCCGCAACCCGATGAGTGGACGCCGTGCTTTTGTACCGTGCTGCTTTGATTCGGTGCAGGTGCCGTCGCTTGGGCTGATGGCGTGGGCATGACAACGCTGTGCTCGCTCATAAACTCCAGTGATGGGGTGCGAGTGCTGTCCTCCACCTTCCCCGCACTTTTGGGGTGTTCTGGTTCAGTGATAATTCTTCTTGAAAATTACTGGAACAGCAGTCTGAACAGTAGTGCTTTAATAACAGCTGGCTGTATAGTGGTTAGAGTTGCTGCCTTTGGATTCAAAGGCTGTAGGTTCAATTTACATTTATTCATTTAGCAGACGCTTTTCTCAACAGCAACGTACATCTCAGAGAAATACAGTTTGTGCATTACATTAGGGGAAAGGGAGACATAGTTGCAGACGTGTGATTCTTAAGTAAAATTAGTTTCTTTGCACTATACGCACCAATGTTCATCGCACGTGTAGGTGCATAAAACTCAGAATAGACTAATTCTGATCACCTTCCTACAGTTTTTTTTTTTGTTTTAAAAGGTAAACAAACATTTACAAACAATACAGGAGTAGCAGCTATGTGAAGGCTTATCTGCACATGATCATAAAGTTACGGTGCATAAACATTTACACCTTACATGAACTTAAGAGACGATGGGCGAAGTGAGTCTGGAAGAGGTGAGTTTTCAGATTCTTTTTAAATCTGGACAGAGTTTCAGCAGTTCTGAGTGAGAGGGGAAGGTCATTCCACCGCAACAGAGCCAGAACTGAGAACCTCCGTGCTTTACCTTTCGTGCGTGGGACCACCAAGCGGGCAGAAGTAGATGAGCAAAGCGGTCTGGTTGGGGTGTAGCGGTTGATCAAGTCTTCTCAATTCCCCACCTCCCACTGTAGTACCCTTGAGCAACGTATTAACCCTAATTCGCTCAAATAAAAAAAGATGACCCAGCTGTATAGATGAGTAAATAATTGTTATTTTGTAATAAATGTAACCGAAACATTGTAAGTTCCTTTGGAGAAAAGTGTCAGCTCAAGGTGTAAATAAATAACTTTCAAATGTTATTTTTGTTGGTGTTTGTCTGGTCAAAGCCGATTAACCTTTAACCTTTTGTGATTTTTTTTTTCCTCACAGGCACCACTAAGTTTATTATACTGTACTTGTTAAAGAGTGCTATACAGATGTTAAATGGAAGATTAATTCATTATTATTAATAGTCAATGAAATACCACCTTCCGGCCAAGGAGCCTAACTTCAGGTTTGTAAAGTAAGTGACCTGCAATCCTCTACAGATGGTTGTGCCATCAATTCCAACTCAAAGTGCCCAGTCTCATGATTCCAAGGTGAGGGAGGAGGGGCAAAGAGAAGTGGTTTGCTGTTGCGCGGGGGTTGCATCAACATGGAGAAACATACTAAGTTAAAACACCCAGAGCTGGACTCGAACCCCACACAGCTATGAAATACTGGTTTAACCCACTGTCTAACCACATCACCTGTCCTTCTATACAGGGGAAACTGGGTAATTTTTGCTGCAGCAATTCACGTAAAGTACTGTATTGAGCAAAGTGGACCATTCATTGGAGTAGCATTGCCTCCAACCACCTCTCCACCTGCTGAGCCAAAAGGGTCCTACTCCAGGTGAGGTTTGAACTCACAACCTTGGCATTGCTCTATTGAGTACTGCTATATAAGTACCACACGCTAACCCATTGCGCCACTGGAGCCTAGGGAATAATTTGTTACTTCTTTGTTGTGGTTTCTTGTAATCGAGGTTCAGAGAGTTCATTTTGTCCTCAACCACATACACTTACTGGCCACTTTTTTAGTTATACCTATATGTTCGCTCATATAAGAGCTCCAGCTGTGCCGCCGTGCCGCTGTAGCCGATGAAACCCTTGAGAAAGGATCCTTTCTTAGCATTGTCCCCAGAATGAACGATGCAACTGTACAAAGGTATAACAGTTATTATATATCTTTGGGGAAAAGTGTCTGCTGATTGAAAGAGTCTGACTGTAATATCTAGTTGCTCATCTGCATCTTTCACAGAAGGGGTTCAACTCAGTTGCTTTCCAGTTATTTCACTTATTTTCTCTTCATAACTTACCTGCTAAGGCATCCAGTGCTCCGCCTCGAATCCTGTTTATATATAATACATACATTTTCATTTCATTCAGATTTTGAAAATTTATTTCCTTTGGATCTGCAGGCAGTCAGGATGGAGGCACAAGAGGCCATTGGAGTCCCAGACAAAGGGAAACAAACAGGAGCAAATGAGCCATGGAGAAGGAGAATGAAAGAAACCCACCCCGGACCCCCCTGACATGTGGAATCTGTCATGTAGAGCTGAGATGAAGCGGTGCAGGACGGCGGTGAAGCTCATTAACATCACGCCAGCGCCGGCGCTCACACACCTCGCTGCCCAGACGAAACACTCGCCATGCAAATGTTTGTCACTCTGACAGCGTGTCTCAATTAAGGATCCACGCCAGTGTCCACCGGCCTTCCTATCTGGGCGACCGCCTCGCCGACGGACGCCTGCGACCCCCGCGCGCTCGCACGCCTTCCTTAAGGACAGGAAATGAGTGTGACAAAAAGAACAAAGGAGAAACGTTTTTATTTATTTTTTTTTAAAGAACGTGGTGGCAGAAGGATTCCTTGAAGCACAAGAGCGGCACCCAGCTACGCAAAGCAAGGGCCCAGGAACGCACAAGGCTGCCGTGGCGCAAAAGCAACAGCGGTCACCATGGTAGCAGCGGCGGTAAACAAGAAGCGACAACGTGCGTCAGTTCCAGCTCGGAAGAGAACGGAAACTCAGCCGGGACACTCGGTGAGCTTAGCGCCAGAGCGGTGGGCTCCACATCCCCCACCCCAAGGGAGGGAAGACGCCCACCCAGCTCTGCCCGCTGAAGCCTGTGAGAGCTGACAGGTGGGTTGACGGAGCCGCCTGGACGAGGGTGCTTAATTAATCTCAGGACACTGTGGGTGGGTTCGGGCTGAATTGGAACGGGACACGGAGGACAGCGCATGTGACATCCGGCGGGTGGACATCCGGGAGGTGGGGGGGCTCCGCCGGGAGTGCAGTCACACTCTGCTCTCCGGGACGAGGCTCCCGTGGGCGGGACGGGACAGGCTTCTGCTATAATGAGTCGTCAACGTCTGGCTGTGGGCTGTTGCGGTTCCGAGGGCTTGGGCACGGTTCTGGAACACCCCCCGCCACCACCACATCCCCTCTCTGAGCCGAACGCACACACAGACGCACGCATGCAGTTGTCGCCGGAATGAAGTTCTCACCTGTCAGCATTGCCTTCCGGAGGCTCACTGCCAGACCCCCACCCCCGGCACATCCCCGCAGAGGTGCGGCAGGAGGGAAGCTGAGCACGCGGCAGGAAACTCCATCGCCAGCTCGCACCCGAACCCCCCTGGGCCGTTCTCCCACCCTGCTGGCAGCATGACAGTCTCCCGTGGAGCAGCACTGCGTGCAATGTCGATTCCGTGACAGCATCATGCCACCCTCAGACATCCAGCCCCCTCCTGTCCCATTGTGCACTGGAACCGCAGGCACATGTCCTCCATGTTGCGGCCTGATGCCGTGAACCTTTGGCTGCACCTCTTCAAAGTTGGGTGCCATTGAAAAGCCTGGGTGGGATGTAGAGGAGATCAACTCAACCCATGCTGGAAGGTGTTGGAGACCTGCACGGACAGAGAGGTGGCGCACTGGGCCGACCCACGATCGGCTCATCGCGGTGACACCTTCGAAAAATCGACCCATTTCTCATATAACGGGGTCCCACACAACAGAAATCCGCTGGAACAGATGAAATACAGGTGGTCCTCCACTTATGACGGGGCTCCATTCCAACGACTTTGTCATAATTTGACTTTGTCGTAACTCTCAAATCCCATTATAATGTATTACATAAACAATAAGGATAAATAAACAATTAACGCTTGAATGCCAGTTCTATAAAAGTGTTCTGTTATATTTTTTCACTAATTTAACGCATTATATTAAATTAATACAAGTATAGAATAATTGCTGCACCTCCCCAATAAATTCACAAGAAATTCTGCAGAACTCCTGGTCCAGGCCATGGTAATATACCACCTGGACGACTGCAACACTTTCTTATAATAATAATAATAATAATAATAATAGTAATAATTCAACCCCCTTACAGCAGGAATTTGCCTAATGGGTATTTCATGTAATCCCATTAGGTGAGGGGCAGGTGTACTTTATTCGGACATCCTCTGGATACCCTGTTGCCACAGTAGATGCAACTATTGTACTTTCTTGCAATCATCCTGCAAGCTGCTTTGGACCAAAGTGTCTTCTAAATGAATGAACGTGGAGGTCAATGTGCGGAGTAGAGTGCCGATGTGCTTCGTTGGGGTCCGACAGCCTTTTCATCTATTCTGCTTCAAGCAGATTTTTTGTTTTTGAGCTTCTGTGTGTTTCTTCTATCTCCACGTAGAGGCCTGACACAGAGCTGGCTTCCCATGAGCCCAAAAGATGGGCGTCTTGCTACCACCAGGCCCAGCAAGGTAAAAACTCCAAGTATCATTTATTAATAGCTGATTGAATCAATAAATTAATCATAAGTTCATAAAGGCACAGATCACTACTATGTTTAAACGAACAGAAAAATCTGCAAAATGTCTGTTAGAAAATAGAATTGCTTTTGAATAAACAAAGTACGTCTATTACTGAGCAAAGGTTGTGTTTCATCTACAGTATTTCCAAGACAAGAATATGTTCATATAAAAAGAAAGAGCACTTCTGAAACGAGTTCACACATCTGAAGTGCCGCCAGTGAAGTGCAGTCCTTTAAAATCAATCATGCGTTGATACGATTCCATTTAATTTTATTTTTAACTGTCAGAACTATCTGAAACATCTGAAATAAAGAAATTTCAGGAAGACGGCTCGCATCAAATTATCTGAAACATGTCACACCTTGCTGTTCACCATTTGTGGCAGAATTCTGAAATTAATGATGTATTTTTTGCACCATTATTCTTGCTTTAAGAGCTGGTTTACAGTATATGATGATATCTATTTAATAATTAGGATCTACTAAAATGTAAGTTCTGTAAAAGACAGGGTAGGCTTTTAGTCGGCAGGAACTGTAGTTTAGCATCTGACAAACCCGCTCAATAATCTGCTGTCCTGCCAACACAATTTATGTGACTTATAGACTCTGACAGCTTCTTCTGTGTAAAGCTGGATATTTATCAATAAATATCAATATTTTTTGTCATATTCCAGTATTTGAACCTGTGTGATGTGCTATTTTCAGGCTGTGGGGAGAGCGGCGGGGGAGCTCTGTAGATTCTGAGACTGAAGGAGACCACCAGGGGCCTGCTGGTACACTACTGTTTGGGCTCAGCAGCCCCAGTAGGTGTTTCTTTTAAATAGTCTCCCTTCGGCCCAACAGGGGACTTAAACCACATCTCAGGGCTGGTCTGGTTGTCACGACAATACACGCCTATAGGAATGGGTGGAGTGGTCTAACTCCTTGTGACACATACCAGACGGGCAGCCCCCCCCTCCAATTCCCCAACTTCATGAACCCTGTTGACCTTCCAGCTGAGACTTGGGGTTTTTGTGCATCCGCTTCGCTCAACGATACTCACTTGCCCTTTCACTGGAGTAAGACAGCATTCATGGTTAGGGATGTAGTTATGGTTATAATAGTTATATAAAAGTATCTCAATACTTCCATTCTGTAATCGTATCAGTAACAAAAGAAATGGCCCTACAGCTTGTTGGTAGGATGAAAATGACAGATACGCTGTAAAAATAAATACAAAACTTCATACGTAAAATTTTACTTGTTTAAAAAGTAAAAATGTGGGAAAATTGCAAGAGGACATCTGTAGGACAAAGGCTGCCCATATTTTGCAAATTTTCACTTTGCAAGACTGGAATAATATAAATGATGCAATGATAGGCAAATTAAGACATGAAAACATTTCAAAGTCAGGGCATACAGGTTTCCAGAAACAACGCAACTTCCCGACATTTTTTAAAATGTAGAATTGTAGGGTTTTTCATTTGTAGCAAAATGAATGGAATGCTCGTTTGGGTCATCGCGTTCGACATGTTCTGTCTAAAGTATCTGAATTTCACATGAAGACCTGTTCAGAAGCCATTGTACTTAAAATCTGAGCAGAGAGCCTCGGCTGGTGAATGGTTTGTCATGACCTTCAGGACAATTCCTCTTCATTATATGTGTGGTCAAACCCCTCTGGGCTGGGCCAATCCTCCCAGGACAGGACCACCCCCGTCAGGAGAGAAGCACGGTTTAGCATCTGTATTAGTGCGCCCTGTGCTTCCTCTCAGCTGAAGCTGCTAATGGTGACAAACAAGCCAAAGGGAAGCTCCAGTTCCTCCAGGTACAGTGCAGCGAAAGGACGTCGCCAAGGCAGCAGAGCCTACTTCACTCCGAGGATAGCGGTGGCCCCCGGGGGGGTCTTGCTCTGCCTGCAGGGCGTACTGCTTCTGGCTTAGTGGGGATAGCATATCCTCGCCCTCCCTTGATGACAGAGACGTCCTCTTAGTAGCACACTGTGTGAGGTGCATACAGGTACAGTGGAAGAAAAGCTTGCTTAAAGTCTGTCTGCTTACTGGCATTTGTACGTGTGTATAAGGCATGTACATGCATGTATCTGTGTGTGGAGGTGTCCAGCTGTCTTTTTAGGCATGTGTTTTTACATATGTGTGTTTGTCCGTGCATACGGATGTTGATGTGATTATGCTTGCATGTGCGTTTGTGTTGTGTGTGTTGTGCGTGTTGGGCAGCAGTAAGACTGGAGGTGCTGTAATTGCAGGCAGGCTCAGGCGTACCTGTGTGAGGTATTTTTACCTGCGGTCCCAGGGAGGTAGCCCTCTCTGCGGAGACCTGGAGAGCTCATTAATGGGGCTAATTAGGTGCAAAGGGGGTAGAGGCTGGCATCAGCTGTGGCTTATCTGGGCTAATGATTAAGCTGTGTAATCTCCACCACAGAACAACAGCTGACTGTGCTCACGGTCCCCGGTAAACAAGCTGCACACCTGAGCACCTGACAGCTACGGTACATAGGTCCGGGCACCGTGGCCGTGGTACGCACATTCTGGCCGAACATACATGGTCTGTGAACTGAGCATCTGACTGACCCCTGCAGCCCAAACTGACCTGATCGAACACCCTGGATGAGTTGTGTGGAGGGTAAAGGTATCTATGGGGCTGTATGGAAGCCGAATGGAATGCACACATATTTGTAGAGACCTTTGGTAAAATCCCATGCAGGTATCAAGGGAAGCAGGTAGCATTGGAAGTGGATACAAAGCTGTGGCTGAAAGCTGGACCTATTGGAAATCTTTACCGCTCTCAGACGGCATTTTTGACAGTAAACACATACCCGGTGTTTGCTGAAAGAGCTCCATGTCCAAATCCCATATTCTGTGCCAATAAAAGAAAAAGCACATGACAAAACCAATTTGAAATTACCTTTGTTAGAAAGGAAATCTATGAAAATTATTAAGGATAGATGATACAGCCACAACATATTTGTGTGTGTGCGGGTGCCCGTGTGTGTGTGAGCAGTAGGATAATGAAACTGGGAACACTGTGAATGCACTAAAAATGGTAAAAATCTATTGTTGTTGTCAATAAAATATTTTTTAAAAATCCTAGTAATACATATAGAGAATTCACCTTCCTTCGTTATTCAGCGTTACGCGAACCCTAACGATGCATTGCTGCATTTCTTGGCTGGACCTCTGGATGGCAGTGTTGTGTCAGTAACAGGGCATACCTAAAGAGAGGACCAGATGACAGAGGGATGGAGACCGTGTTCCCAAAAAGCACTAACCTACATTCCAGGCCATAAAAACAGAGTACACGTGGCGCCATTTCCGCAAGTTACTTGCCCGTGTGAGTTTGTCCCTGCTTTAACGGGTACCGTGGAAGTTACGGGTATGCGGTGGGGGGTGGCTAAACTAATTAATGCCCCCGCAGCTGCAGACTCTTCCCCAGGGGCTGGGTGCAGGCAGGAGGGTGGAGCCCAAGGAGGTGGGAGAGGAGGAGGAGGCGGCGCATTGTGGGCATCCGGCTGGTGAGCCGTGCCCGCAGGAAACGGCACCAGCTGAATGCAGCTGGCGCAGGGGGGACGTGTGTGCCAGGAAATGGCACGTAGCCCCCCCTCCCCCAAAACCCACCCCCAACCATCATGTCTCACCACATAACCAACACACCTAGCACACTTCACACTCAGCTATGTGTGCTCAACTCTGCTTGTTATACCAAAAGGTAGAGTATTCTTCATTTAGCTGACACTTTTCTTCAAAGCCACTTACAATGTCAAGGTTACAATTACCACAAGCTTACAATTATTTATCCATTTGTACAGTGGGGTAATTTCACTAGCGTAATTTAGTGTAAGTACCTTGCTCAAGGGTACTACAACCAGAGGTGGGATGAAACCTGCAACTTTTAGATTCAATGGCAGCAGCACTAACCACTACACTACCAGATGCCCCTAATGAAAGAAAAAAATTTGCAGAAGTACCTTTAGATTTAGTAACATAGTAATTTCTGTACATTGTGTAACTTGCTATTTTAGCTTGTTTATCTTAATGAAAGAAGGTTCGGGAGCAATTTGCATTGATCCAGCCAAAGGACAGTGTGTAAAGGCGGCGTGGTGTTAGGAGCTGTCGAGCTGTGACTGAGACTGGTTCAAATCCTGCCCCTGCTCCACTACTTCTGATCAAGGTCCTCACCCTGAATTAATACAGTAAAAATTACTCTGCTGCATAATTTGTTAAATCATTCTAAATAAGTTAACACTGTAAGGTACACTGGGGAAAGCCATCAATAAATAAGTAAATAAATCTTTTATGGTGTCCTTCTCAAATGGCTGAATCACCATAAGTAGATAAGTTTACAAAAATTTTAAGTGGCCTCGGACTAAGATGTCAGCCATATAAATAAATAAATAATAATAATATATCGTTAGCTCAGGTATCAGAATGCATCATGGGAGATTCTTCACATTTTTTTTTAATTGAGCTTCTCGTGAACTTGCCCGCCTGATGATGTAAATGAGCACGGCAATAAAAAAAATTAGCTGAACAGCAATCTGTTTGCTGTATCAGCACAAGCCATAAACGCCATAGTCAGACAGTTCCCCTTTGTTGTGTCTGTGTACGTTCCGTCGACGATGTGTCACAAATAGTCACATTTCCCCAATTTACATTTGCAGCACATACACACGGGGGAATTTGGACCTCAAAGCTGACAGGAGTGTGCCGTCTTTTCGCCGAAGCCTGTAAAAACCCCTGCTGTTTTATAAAAGTTCCCTGGGAAGCTGAGCCTGTTCTCGCAACCCTGATCCATCCGCCCGGTGCCGAAGATGACCAGTCAAGGGTCGGCAGCAGTGGCGGTCCCCAACTTGTGTTATGACCACCGTGGTATAGGCTTGGGACTCCTCCTACCCCGCTCCCTCTTGCCTCGGCATGGTGCTGGAGGGACAGGTGCCCAGGTGGGATTCACTATCCCCAGCTGGGGAGATCGTTCTCAGGCTGAATGCCAGGCGGCCGGAGGGCGGGGGTGTTGGAGTGGTGCCTGGGCAGCTGGAAAGGCTGGGTTGGACAGACCGACCCCTGGCTGGGAGGACACAGGACCAGGGGGTACAATTAGGCTGCCAGGGAGTCATGCTGCAGCTCACCTGTCAGTTGTAGGGGGAGGGTAAGGAAAGGGGGGGGTGGGATTGGCAGCGCTGCCAACACGGTGGGCTTTTCCAGCCAGAAAAATCCCACTAACAAACCCGCCGCCCCGTTGTCTGACCCTGGGGAGCTGAGCGTGGACTGGGGCAGCAGCTCTGCCATTCTCTCGATTTACCACCATCTCCAAGGCGACGCGCCAGAGCCGGACTCACAGAGACACCCCAGGACCGGGGAGAACATCTGAATGAGAATCAGTGGGCTGGATGTAGAGATGAGAGCAAGAGCTGGCGTGTTCTCACATGGAAAATGACTTGGTTACACCAAAGAGAGGTGCAATCTGAACCAAAAAGCTGGCATGAGGGAAACAATAAAAAAAAAAAAATCGGTCTTTGCCGCAGTCCTCACAGAGACTCCGCGGTGTCACAGAGCGAGCGGAACTTTTAGCCATAACGAAACCGGGTTTTATTGGGTCACATGGATGGATCTCAGGGCCTGTGTGCCGAAATGTCAAAGCAAACCAGAAATGCAAGGGTCTAGTAACGGCACATCACCCAGTAACCCCGCGTGGTTAGCGAGCGCAGCTCATAGGGATTCAACATTTTCCTTCCGCTAAGTGGATCCATCGTTAAGCGTTTTGTAAGAAAGCAAAAAGGGGGGGAAACTTTGAATTTCACATAAGAATCGTGACAAAAGGCTGCGCCGAGCAGAAGCCGCTAATCCAATCGCTCAAGTCTGATATGCCGTTTAAATGCAGTGAGTATAACGCACGGCTAAATTTACTGACGTTTGCGCTAATCCATTTAATTTTCTTTTAAGGGGGAAACAGCGTCCACATGAGTGAGCGGAAGTCTTAGTCGGGCCCTAATGTTGATTATTTGAAGATGAAAAGAGTTATGGAGGCAGACAGATCGGTGCGTGGCTCTCCCTGCCAATGCTGCGCGCAACCTTTAGGGAATGTCTTCGGGAGATGGGGGGGGGTGGAGGGGAGTCGAACCCTCGCATGACGTGGCGCTCTTCCTCCCTGATGTCCCCACGTTTCTAAAAACAATGCAGCTTCTCGAGTCCATTTCCATCTCTAAAACAGTGTGTTTCTCAACGTGACTGAAAGCTCAGGGCACGAATAGAGATTTAAACACATGTACGATTTTATGGGACGAGTCAAAGGAGCAGACAAAATGCTCAGATGCACGGGCTTGCACACGCACTCACACACACACACACACACACTTCCTCCCCCTGGCGAGTTGGAGCTCATCCTAGCCCATTGTTCTCTATCAGTGTACAAGCCTCATTCTTGTAATTAGCTGTCAGCGCGGGGCCGACAGCAGCTTAGCGCTGTCCGCTCAAATCACACTAATGAAATGCAATCCACTCAAATGTCCTGGATGCATATCTGTAACGGCACTGCGTGGAGACGGTGGGGGGGGTCACAGGGTAGGAAGCAGAGAGGGCGGGGTGGGGAGACGGTGTGCAAGACTCCCTGTCGACGAACTTTGCGTTTAATCCAGGGTCATTAATCTGTTAATTCAGCATATTCTGACAGTCAATTAATAGCGATGGCATGCATGGGGGGAGAGAAATGGCCAAACAGGTTAGTCAGCTGCTGATGAGGCTGCCCTGTGCTGGAAGAGGGCATCTCTCGACAACCCCTCTGCCTCCACCGTGACCCATCCTCACTGGCAACGCAGCTTCCGTGATGTGGTACCTCTGGGTCCAGTTCTTGGTCCGTTCATGAACTGAGACGTGTTTTCAGAGAGATGTAACCTTTATCACATTTACTTTCTGTGCCACAGCTGCAGCGCCCACAAGGACTCTGCGAGTTGTTTGTGAGATGGGGGAGGATGGGGGGCCCTTGGCTGCCCAGCCTTCCCACCACACGAGCCCTTTTCATGCCTCCTTGCTTCTGGAGATGGCTTTAGTGTGTTTGCTCATTCGCATCAGTATTGTCTCTCCAAACGCCACCCTCCCCACTCCTTTCCCACTCCCTCCGCAGGGCATCAAAAGCAAGCGGCACCGTCTTGGGCTCGTATGGTCACTGAGCCGTGATCGCATGAGCCAGCAGAGTCCGGGACGGGACCCAGAGGCCCGAGGCAGCTCCCAACACCGAGAGCCCCGCCATGTGTGAACACTCGTTCACTTCAATTAAAAGAGCCATCTGAATATTCACATTCTGTCTGTTAATGACATCTCCGTTGCACGCATGCGTAAAATCGAGCTAGGGGTCACCGTCTCCTCCTTCGCAAAGCTGCCATACATACTGAAAAAATGCAGTTCAATGGCTGCACCCCTGGATCGATTACATGAGCCTGCAATATCAATAAATAATGCTATAGAGTGGAGCTGATCAGCCCCAGTCCTTCACATCCACTGGATCTGAGCTCATTATGCTGTTGTTTCATTCTGTCGCTTGACTGACTGAAGTCTACGGACATCACCGCATTCGGACAATCCGTCGCTTAACTGTTCGTTTTGGGCCAAACGGTTCAGTGGTATGTTGTAGCTCAGTCTTGTTTCCAAGGTGACTCTCAATGTTAGGTTTGTATACTAAACTGATTTACTCAAGATTTATAAAGCTGGGTCATTTTTACTGGACAAAAAAGTACCTTCATCAAGGATTCAAAAATGAGGGTGGGAATTTGAACCCAAGTCCTTGATTACAAGGTGACAGCACTAATCACCATGATACTTGATGACTCCATGTTTAAAGTGATGGTAAATCCTAAAAAGGAGAGGTGATATGACACCCTGGAATGGCAGATGTAGATGTACTAGGTAGTTAGTGGTTAGAGCCTTCAATGAAGGGACCTGAATTGAAAACCAGTATGGTTGCACAGTGAGTAGCGCTGCTGTCTTACAGCACCTGGGTGGTGGAAAAAGGATATGGGTTTGATCCCTGCTCAGTCTGTATGAAGTTTGCATCTTCTCCCCGTCCCTGTGTGGGTTTCCTCCCACACTCCAAAGACATGATGTTCTGGTTCCCCCGTAATGTGTGAGTGACAGAGAGAGAGAGAGAGTGTGTTCTCCACTGATGTATGGATGAGTGACCCATTGTAAGTAGTGCATCTAGCAGTGTAAGTCACCATGGTGAATAAGGTGTGTGGGCTGATAACACTACATAGAGTTCACTGGAAGTTGCTTTGGAGAAAAGTGTCTGACAAAGAAATAAATGTAATAAAAGGCAATGATCAAGATACTTAACCTTATGCAGTAAAAATTACCCTGAATCATTGTAGCTTTGAGGACAAACCTCACATTGTAAGTCACTTTCAAATAAAGCATCAGCTAAATAAAGGTTAATAATGCAAAAGCTGTCCTGGTGTGAGACCACAGAGGAGTGTTTCGTTCCACAACGGAGACCGGTTGTAGGAAACGAAACCTCACGTTCAGAAGCCTGCAAGGACGTGGCCATGTTTCCCCAGACCCACTGGAGTCGGTGAGCAGAATCACACACGCGTCCCTTGCGGTGGTGCCGGACGAACGGAAGAGCGCCCCGGGACTCCCCGCAAAGGACGCTAATTAAGCGGCGAGGGCTCGTAAACATATTTGGGCCCGCGCTTGGCCGGAGCGGACGCAGCGGCGCGCATGTGATGCGACGTGACACTCATCGTGTCTTGCTTACGTGCGGTGGGGACCCCCCCCTCCGGCCACCTTGCTCCCACCCTACGCACCCCACCCCGGACCACGGAGCCGGCCTGCGCGCTCCGCGATCACGAGGAGGACCGGACATCTCCGCTTTGGGATCTGGAGTGCCGCTGCGCAGAAGTGGCAGCGCTAAGCTCCAACGCCACCTCATTATGTAGTCGTTTAATTCACATTACGGGCAGCTGGACCACCTGGCCAGACACTAAACGCCGGAGCCCGGCGGTCCCTAATGGCTGGAGATTAGATCATTACTTTACAAATGAGAGCAGAACCTGGGCCGTACCGCAGCGCGCCACACTGCAAACAGGGGGCTGGGGGAGAAGGCAGCCTAATTATCTGGCCTGAGAGCTCTCCAAGTTCCTGCGGGCCCTTTCCGACATTGGAGCGCTGCCGTCTCGCCCCGGCACTGCCGTCTGCGCGGAGGGCATCCGCATCCCGCTTCTCGGAGCTCCACCGCCGCGACAGCGATAACGTGAAAAGAAAAAAAAAAAAAACAGGAATTTTTTTTTTCGAAGAGAGGAAATAAAAGCAGCCGGATATTTATGTGCGAGGCTGACGGGCGGGGGAGGGGTAACAGCTCGGCGATCTGCCGTCGAACAGCAGGGCTTCGCCTGCGCAGTAATCTGACGACCTCGCTATAGTCACGGCCACGTCGAAGTAGAAATGTAACGTGGCGGTCGTCCTTCGGTCGTCCGCAGCCCCCCCCCCCCCCTCCACCTACAGAGTGCGATCTCTAAATACTCCTTGCGTGAGGTGTCGTCCTCACAGCTGTACGGCAGCACAACACCTGGAGAGTTTCGCCTCCCTAAGACGACAGGGTCACGTTCTCCGCCCACGCCGGGGTCTGGGCTGCTCACGGTGTCCCTTGGGCCGTACCCCCGCCTTCGGAGTCCTGGCATGCCCCCCCAACCCCACCCATCTCTGGAGAGCGATGCCCCGCGCGTGTACCTTCTGGGTCAACAGTAATTGGTGCGGGGAGGATTGGGAGTTGAATCGGATAATGACCACAAGCGCTCTGACCGTCCACGCATGAACTCTGCGTGCCGACCCGAGGGCGACCCCCTCCCTCATCGCCCCGACTTGCGTTCGCCCTCCCCTCCCACCCCCTAACTTCCCCGCGGAGACGGTCTAGCTGCTATTGTAGGCGAGCCGCGGAGACCGGGGACGAGAGCAGGATGAGGGCGGTCGAAGGAGGACAAAACGAAGGAGGAACGCTGCGCAGAAAGGAGGCGACGGCAGAGACTGAGCTCTGGAAAGTCGAGGAACGCGAGGGGATTGAACATGGCGGCTGAGGCTCTACTCACAGATTTAAAAAGAGGGGACAGTGAAGGAGGTGAGGGGCGACTGACATGGTTTTGCCCGGACTGAATTATTTCACTTACATTCAGTCGACTTTATTTTGTGTGGCGACTTTGATCTTAATATTTCTTAAAAATCGTGCAACGTCTCCATGAAACAGAGCGACATTAATTCTTATCACTGTCAAAACACGAATTATATAAAGGCCTCAATTGCGCATAATTCTCACTGAGAGCAGTTGAGTCGATGTCAACTCTTGTTCGCCACAGACTTGGAGTCCTTCCAGAATCTTCTGTGTTCCGCTTGTGTCCTTAGCGTTGAAAGGGGATGTGTCCATTGTCACTGTGCTCGAGTTCATCCATCTGGTTACTGATCATGTTCTGCCTCTTTTTTCTCCGAAGTTTGTAGGCATCACTGTAGAGTGGAGATTCTGGTCATATCATTACAAATCCAAAGTCTTAATAATTACTAATGTAATACTTCAATTTATATTTATTGATTTAGCGGACACTTTTCTCCAAAACGACTTCCAACGAACTCTGTGTAGTGTTATCAACCCACACACCTTATTCACCACGGTGACTTACACTGCTAGATACACTGCTTACAATGAGTCATTCATCCATACATCAGTGGAAGACACACACTCTCTCTGTCACTCACACACTATGGAGGAACCTGAACAGCATGTCTTCGGAGTGTGGGAGGAAACCAGAGCACCCAGAGGAAACCCACACAGGGATGGGGAGAACACACAAACTCCACAAATGTAAATGCAATACACTGAACACTATATCTGTGCGGAAACAGTCGAACGTGTTAACCTACACACCAGCACTGATTCATAAAGCAGAAGTAAAACTTATAAAAGTCATGTGTTTTCTTCCTCAAACTGTCTGCAAGCCACTGTCAGGGCTCTTGTGACCAGGCAGGAACGCAATGTTGCGAAGGACAGTCCACATTGTGCCTGACCACAAGGGAGAATGTGCCTCTCTGTGTGTGTGTGTCGCACCTCCAGCCGAGCCATTGCGCAGCCCTCCTCCGTCTTTTCCCCACGTGACCCCAGCATCAAGGTCACACAGATCCGTCCCTGTAAAGACACAAGATCCTCAGCCTTCCGAAGAAAGCGCTGGGCTCTGAGTGACCGGTCTCATTGTCCCCTTATTGTCCTCCCCCATGTGCAATTTTAGAGCGAAGACTCGAAAGTGGATCCGATGAGCGAATGGTGGAATCTGAATAAGCAAATGCAGAATAGTATGTCTATTAATAAACACCCACACATTTTCTGAAACCGCTCATCCCAAGCAGGGTCATGGTGAGCCAGAGCCTAACCCAGCAACACAGAGCGTAAGGCTGGAGGGGGGAAGGACACACCAAGGACAGGATGCCAGTCCATCACAAGGCACCCCAAGCAGGACTCGAACCCCAGACCCCCTGGAGAGCAGGACCTGGTGCAACCCACTGCGCCACCGCACCCACCTGAGTAAAACAGCCATATGTAAATGTATGATATTTGTCAAAATCACTTTTAATGAACATTGTCTTTTCTTCAGTTGGCAGGATGTAATATAGAAACCCTCTGTGAGGACACTTCAAGAAGTCTGTTTTCCCCAGTGCGGTTTATTAATCATAAATGAGTCATGATCATGCAACAGGAAAATTGATAATTGTGTATTTGCATTTTATAGATTTACAATAATAAAGTATATATAGATGTAATCCTGGATATATATATATATATATATATATATATATATATATATATATATATATATATATATATATATATATATATATATATATATATATATATATATATATATATATATATATATATATATATAGGCAGGGGGCGCGGTGGCGCAGTGGGTTGGACTGCGGTCCTGCTCTCCGCTGGGTCTGGGGTTCGAATCCCGCTTGGGGTGCCTTGCGACGGACTGGCGTCCCGTCCTGGGTGTGTCCCCTCCCCCTCCAGCCTTATGCCCTGTGTTGCCGGGTTAGGCTCCGGTTCCCCGTGACCCCGTCAGGGACAAGCGGTTCTGAAAATGTGTGTGTGTATATATATATACAGTATATCTATATAACATTTTTACATGTATATATGATTGTATAATTACCCTAGATTATCTTAGATATCTTTGATAATAATTCTATATAAAATATACATATACAACCGTTTTTGATGCAATCATGCACAGTCCATTTTCCCTTCTTAAAATCTTTAAAAGGAACTACAAATGAAAAAGGACGCATCTAACGAGGAGCACAAAACAACGAGGGGTAAAGCGGAATTCGGGATGTTTGAGAGATCCGCTCACAGTTCAGCGCGCAACTTAACTCGAGAACACGCCATTACTGGCGGGCGGCTCCGTGTCGCGACGCCGAAGCGCCCCTCACAGCGCCATCGGGCTCTTCGGGCCTAATCAGCCCCAGAAGGAGCGCCAGGGTGGGGGGGGGGCAATGGGTATCGACGGCACGTGGAGCTCGCCGTCTCCGTGTGTGACGTCCCACTCGAGCTGTCTCCTCTCCGCTCGCCGGCCACCGACCCCCCCAAGGGCCCCCCTTACAGGCCGTTCCCCGCAGGCCGCTTGACAGCCCGCCGGTTTGATCCGATCGGCAGCGTCCGCGCTCTTTATCCGCGACCCTGACCGACAGCGCCGAACAAGTAAACAGCGGCGTTATTCTGGATGAATTCCCTGCGCACGTCAAACGTTTATCCCGGCACTGCGACCGCGCAAGCAGGAGGCCCGAAATAATCCCTTCTCCTTTCCCCCCCATTTCCTCCTGGGTTGTTTCTCTCTGTTTCTCCATCGCTGCGTGTCATGTCTTGTTAGCGAAGCGGGATTACAAGTGCGTGTGTGCAGCGTAACGGGAACGGGCGTCTAAAATCTGATGTTTGGGTGAGTCCACGCTCTGGACGCTTAAATATCTCTCTTTTTTCCTCATTCTGGATTCCCCGTGTGCTCCTTGTTGTCCTCCAGTGATGCAGGCTCTATATTTTTATGCTCGCATTAGTGAAAGAGTTGAGTTCACGCAGACTGTAGAATGCGGTACAGCACTGTAAGGGGGCCACTAGGTGGGGTAACGGTTAGTGCCGCTCCATTCCATCTGATTAACAGAGGTTCCAGTCACACCTGCTGTTGTACACTTGACCAAGGTACTTACCCTGAACTGCTCCAGTAAAAAACTACCCTGCTCTGTAAGTACGTTTGCAGAAAAGTGCTGACTGAACAAATCAATGTTTCTGAAAACAAGGACCCCTGGACTCACATATGAAGGGTATGACTGAGAATAGCTGGATGTGCACCTGCGGTACGGGTTTTTCTTACTGAAATACCGCATTTGATTTTTTTTTTTACCTTTGTAAAAACCTGCGTTCAAGGTGTACCCCCCCAAGCCTTGGACGCAGTAATTCCGGGATAGGATCCGCACTGCCGGGACCCTGTTCAGGACAAGCGGTTAATAAAAATGGATAGATGAAGGTGGGTAAAAAAAAGTGTATCAAGCATCAGCTGTATAGTTTTGAAATACAAATGAGTGGGTACTGAGACAGAACCATAGCTCCAACTAGAGTAAAATGTGGCAGTGTGATCATTTTATTGCTTGCAAAGTCTTTATTTTGGAGTCTTCGTGATTCCGCCGTCCAACTTGGTTCAACTTCCACTTGATTTTTTCCCGCCCTTGAGAAATAACGGTTATTTCACAGTATGAATTTGGCCCGTTATGTGGGGAAATCTGCAAGTTATTTTTTTGCTTGCGCTAGGCTTTGCGTGACGAACACTCCAGAGCCGCGGGGCGAAGGACGTGCGGAGCTGGATGTGCGTGAAGGGGAATGTTTAAGAAGTAAAAAAAGCTTCAGGTGCGAACGGCAATAAATGTATTTAATTTGCGGCACTTGCAAGACCACATCTTCGCAGTGTAACCCAACCATCCCTGGAGGTCTACTGGAAATGCAGGAATGCGGTTTGACGGCGGTGTGGTGTGGACGAGGTGGGGCCCTTAGGGGACGGTTCCGGCGTCTTCTCTCTCAGGCAACTTTACACCATGAAGCCTCAGAAGTGTCAACACTGCAGCGCCCCTCCAGAAAACACCCCACACACCTCCTTTATCAATCCCATATGTGGGTCCTCCAAAGCTGCAGGGCTGCAGCCAGGGAACTAGAGCCCATGGCCAGCCCCTATTATGCCACCGTAGTGCTCACTGTTCACCGCTGGGGTTCCACAGTGTCTCTGGCACTGCCATGTATCTTACAATAGAATGTTATACTCTATACATAACATTTATGTATTAACACTGATTTACACATTTATACAGCTGACAATTTTCAGTGTAGTTCTTTAGAATAAGTACCTTGCACAAGGGTACAACAGTAGGAAGTGGTATTTGTACAGTCTGTGTCCAAAAGGGAGCACATCTAATCACGATACTGTACACACACACACACACACACACACACATATATAGATGCTGTACATATGTTTCTTTTGGAAGGAGAAAACATGTGAAGTAACCTTACATATTAATTGGAAAAGTGTAAATGTGTAAAGCAATTAAAAAAAAAAAAAAAATCACAAAATAGTCTAATGGAGAATTTCCCCCTTCAGACACGTGACCCACAGGCAGAAGCAAACATGCTCTCAGTGTCATGTTCACCTTGTCAACACAACAGTGATTTTTTTTTTTTTTTTTGCTGAAAACGAATCCAGGATTAAGTTATAAAAATAAGCTGAAGGTGAATAATGAAGGGAAGGAAGTCCCTTTAAGCTTTATGACATTCCTGTGCCGGACGGCTTCTGGCTTTATAGGCCGAGGGGCTTCTGATGTTATACAGTGATGCAGAGATCCCTGCTTTAATTACCTGTTACGGCCGTAAAAGGCACACAACACCTGAGTGCTGCAAAGCAGCAAACTCCCAGGCCGGAATCCCGTTAGCTGCTCTACGCTGCCAGTAAAATGTCTGGGAACACAAGGCTCTGACTGTCAGCCCAGCCAGCCCAGTGCGGTCATAAACGGCCTCATTTCTGGAGGAGCTCCGAAGATAACTGGCAACATTTCTTCTCTGGACCTGAACAGGAGGTTGCAGAATGGATATAGATCTAGACTTGACACAGGAGGGTTTGTGGTCCAAATCCCAGGAAGGGCACCACAGTTAAATCCTTATTTCATTTTAATCAGTATCATGGACCGGTAAAGTGATAAAGTATAAAATTACAAGCTCTGGCTAAAATGAATCTAGAAGGAAATCTGTGTCATCAGTCATCTTGTGGTGCTGAGACTCCTTGAATTGTCCTGATTGGTTGTGTGTTGAGACCCAAGGGTGTTACCAAATGACATCTGCTTGACCCTCCAATGAGTTAAAAAAATACACTTCCAGCTAAAAGGCAAAGGTGAAGCCATAGGATCAAATATAAGCTGGAATTTTTGGAGTTTAAGTGAGGCCTTAGTTATTCATTCTGGCCAAGATATGCATTAGTCCTGTATCTTAGAGGCAAGGCAATTATTCAGAGTCAGCAATGCCAGAGTCAAGGCAATGCTTCAGTCATCCATCCCAGACTAAAGGCAATTCCATACTCTTTCTTCTCACACAAAACCACCAAGCTTCTCATCCCCAAGACAAGGCGATGCCTTTACCGTCCATCCTAGAGTCAAAGCAAAGCCTTAGTGATCCGTCCTTGAGTCAAAGCAAGTCCTTTGTCATCCAGCCCATGTCAAGGCAATTGCATACTTTCTTCTCATACAAAAGCATGAAGCTTCTCATCCCCAAGACACGGCAATCCCTTTACCGTCCATCCTAGAGTCAAAGCAAAGTCATCCATGACAAGTCAATGCTTTAGTCATCCTTCACAGACAATACTATCGATTATCCCATCCCAGAGTCAAGACAATGTCGCAGAAGTGCCCACCCAGCAACGCCAATGCGCAAAGCTTTTTATGCAGGACGCTCATACAACAGCAAGTCATTATTGTCCACAGGGGTTGAGGGAGGAGGGTATTTTCAATGCACAGGGGGAAATGGCAGGATCAGCCCCTTGAGACGCTGATGTATAAATGTCAAATGCTTCCTTTCCCTGAAAACCCGGTGTAGTAGAACAAGCGGGTAGATGTCTGTGGGAGGGGGTGCATGAACACTCGATCACGGTAACAATTAGACTTCAAACGGCACTGGTAGAACACGTAGCATCTCATCGCAGGTAAGACTGAAGAGCCTCGGCTCACGGTCCCACAGGAGCGTGCACCTTTTCAAGCAACACAAAGAGAGCCAATTCGCTCCAATCAGCCGCTTCCTCTTGGCCCCCCCACCACTCAGTGGAGGTCGCCAGCCCCGGCGACATCAAAGAGCGCCAGCCCAGGCAATGAGGGGGCACCAACGTACCCTAGGAGCCATTTCAGTCACAGTAATCAAATCTAAACTAATTCAAAAAGACAAAAAAAAACACAATATGGCATAATTCCACCACCGCTGCCCCCTCCTGCCTCCGCGAGGCCACTGTTTGGCAGCCCAGTGTGGGACTGATGAAAGAGGAGAGCTGGTGGCTCCTGCTTCCAAACACTTAGCACCTTTTCAGAGGCTTTGATCTCATAATTAAGAGGCTACTCGAGGAGCAGGTGGCACCAACATGCGCCCAAACCGCCAGCGTCCACGTTCACGTTCACACGGAAACCCCCGGGCCGTGGCGCACGCTGGCGGCGAAAGGGATGCCAGACGGAAGGATCAGATCACACGACTGTAGAAAGATGGGGGGAAAAAAAAAAAAACGAGTAACTGTGGAACAGCGGAGGATAAATAACGATGGAGTCATCTGTAGATAATTTAGTGGAGATGAAAGTCTTAATGGATTTTGAAAGGAGTCTGGTGGGAACTGTTGACTGTCGAGTACTAAGCTAAACAAGCTCTTAAAGCCTGGTGGAAGGAGAAAGCACGGTGGCCAAAAGAATACCCAAAATGGCGGGGAAATTGTGAAGCACTTTGTCCATTATGTGTTGAATGAGAGACGACCAATGTGGTGCAAGCACGTGCAAATGGTGTGTGTTGGGTGTGTGTCTGACTGTCATCTGTACATGCAGCAAGCTGTCAAAGTTCAAGGCCTCAGCGCAAACCTTGAGTCCTGGGATACTAGGTGGTGGAGGGAATCAATGTGAATAATGTTCATGGCAACATTTGTGAGAATCTGAAGGTCACAGAATGATGCCTACATGGAGTCATACAGGTCCTTCCTTTGAGGTGAGTTGCTCCCGGAAATTACTACAGTTTCTGACAGGGCAAAGGTTACTAGCAGGTCCTGGAAGTTCTTCAAAATCAATGTAAAGTCTTTTCTATATGGTGAGTGTGCAATTCCAGAATCTCTGGAACTCCTAGTTGAACATCCCATTGTGCCAGAGGTTCTTTATTGATTTGAATGGATGGATGGATGGATGGACGGACGGACGGACGGACGGACGGACTTCAAATCCTTTGAAGACCAGGCTTAACATTTCAGGCAGGTGGTTCACAGGTGTCCTGACACAACAATCTGTGACCACTGACTTCTGCCAACAGTCAAGTTCTCCACCTCACCGGTTTACATGGGGTCACTCAACAGCTCCAACCTCATATAAATGTCAAACTACAGCAAAGCAAAAGCCGAAACCTCTCCCCGGTTTCTGAAATTTTTTCTAGTCTACCAAACTTCTCAGGTCTTTCCAGAGTAAGGGGGGACAATTTTGGAACTCTGTGTTTTAGCAGCCTGACAGGTGAAAACTTGTGTGTCAATACTGGTGAAAAGAATGCAAGGTGCTACCAAACTATATGAAGTCCATTAGTTCTAAAGGAGTTCTGAAGGTTACATTTCAGCTGATAAGTAAAATTCTATGAGGAATTATACTTAACATTGTATTGAAGCCAAACTTTATCATACATAATAATGTCTTTATTGACTGCAAGTTGAACAAAGGACCATGATGGAAGTGCAAATATATCGCTATTGTTAGTCCGGTGGTTGTTCTTCTGTGTGTCCTGGCTTGCGTATGTGGTTTAGTTAATCGGTTCGGTCCAATCAGTCTGTCGAATGCTCTCGTACCTTTGAGGGGGGTAACCAGCTGGAATAGCTCTGGTCAGTGGTCATGTCGTATAAATGTGCTGGACTGTATAAAGTGTCGGTTAACCAGCGGAATCCATTCATTTGGATTTTGGATCACATCTTAGAGGAAACCATCTGTTCCGTTTGCGGCGAGAAATTATTTGCAATAAATGAGACCCGCAGGCAGATGAGGAACTAATCTTACCACAGTCATTAATGGTTTTGTCGAGACCGGAGACTTTATAGTTGGTTTATGGCGAATTCACCAAGAGGGGACGTAAGGCCGAACGCACAAATATGGACCTCCAGTGGAGCCTCCCTTCAAGATACACCAACCACCCAGCGCCACCAGCTGGCCCTCGCGTCGCAGCTGGGGGGACCTGTCCTGAGTCACCTCATTCCTGGAAATATGTTAGCGTGCGAGAGGTTTACAACCACAACACACCACCTATCCACCGAGCCGGACGGGAGGAAGAAGAAAAAACAGTCCCCGGGAGATCGATGAGTCAATGTGATTCTGATTAAGACTTCCATTACGCTCCATTATTCTGTCGAGGAGAGCGGGGGCATCGGTGGAACACGATCCTAGCGCTGGCCTTTGAAGCAGGTTTATGGGCGACGGCGGCGAGATGCGTCGCGCATTGACAAACGAGGTGATGAGGGGGCAACAGGAAAGAGGCGCGTCGCCAAACAGGCTACCGGGCCTCCAGCAGGAACTCCTCGCCGTAAATCAGGGATCCGGCCTTTTGCCTCCAAATGCGAGATTATCCCATCGCAGTGGAGGATTTCTGCTTCTTCAGATGTGAACTGAGCAGCTGCAAAGATATGCATGTTTTTTTTATCTTATTTTTTTTTGGGGGTGGTTGGGGGGCTGGTGGGAAAGATAAGTAATAAAGATGAGCACCATAATGCATCATAGACTTCCAAGTTGTACACGTGGCCTAAATCTGATCCAGACATGCATGTATGCCCTCACCGTGATTTTGCTGTATTTATCTCTTGTGATTAAATAAATAACTAAAAAAAAAATAAATAAATAAATAAATAAATAAATAAAGCAAAACACGCACATAGATTCCTCACTGCCTATCTCTTTGTCAGGGGGTTGTATGGAAGAGGCCTCCCTCTGCCTATCGACGGACGCCTGTACCCAACCCATCTTGACTCTGGCTTTTTGTCGGGACGTGGTACGGTCGAGACCTCCCTCAGCCTAATGACGCGCGCCTGTTCCCACACATCTCGACTCCAGCTCTTTAAGAGCGGGTGCAAACTTTCAGGGAGGGGGGATTAATGGCCTGCCGGCGGAGCGGATAAAAGCCTATTGAAGGACGCACGTGTGACTCGGGTGCATTAGGCGTCGGCCGGCCATTCACAGCCCTCTCCGGAGCACTCGGGGGCCAGGGATCGAAAAGCAGCACTCCGGGGAACGGAGGAGAGCCGCTCCTTTAACACGGACAAGAACACAAGGCGCAGACATGTTCATTAGCCAGAGAAGAGGAGAGCCGTAGAGGTGTGCAATTACTGCACAGTCTACGTGTGCGTGTGTGTGTGTGTGTCTGTGTGTGTGTGTGTGTGCTCGTACACACATGTGTCAGCATATGACTACCAGTGTTTATTGATAACTGTGTGAACAGATAGATAGATAGATAGATAGATTATTTTTGAATAGCCTTGCTGGGATTATCTATCTACCCAGTACCAGAGGTATACTGGGACTGACAGTTAGGTTTCACAAACTGAGTTGTTTGAGTCATCTGCCATGGTCTTTTGGACTGTGATCATTTGGACCATGGTTTTGCACCAAGTTTGGCTCCCGTTGCCATGACGTCTGCAACATGGAGGATAAGGATGAACCTCGTAGCCTCTGACACCCACCTCAGTGAATCCTGACAACCCGGCACCACAGTACACTCTCATTACAGTCCGGCCCCTAAAAGGACCCAGGGATGCAGGACCAGCCATCCGCCCATCTTCGGCAAGGCATGGTGAGACGGTGAGCCCTAGGGTCTTGGAGACTGGGAAGGTGGTGGGTGCTTCGTAGTTCTTCAGCTCCATCAAAAGTGAACTTTATTACCTCTGCTGACGGTCAACTCAGTGAAACCCTCTGCAAAGGACTACCACTTAGGCCCTTCACTACAGGAAGCCACAGCACCAGTAATAGACCTTGAGTTCATTTGCCGGAAACCAGTTTTTGACCACGTCGTGCTCTCAGTTAACCAGTTTGAATGGGAAATGAGCTGATATCTCTTCCCAGCTCTTCCACAGCAACTCCCAGACAAATAAGACATGTACAAGTTATTGAGAAGGTTGCATGGTGTACTCAAACTTTTGACCGGTCTTTTGTCAAAATGCTTCCTTTCCCTGAAAGGAAATGCAAAGAGCAGGAGAAACATCTGCAACCTCTCCGTATCCGTGACAACAGAGCTCACAGATTTCCTCCAGTATCACACTACTGCACACGTACCATTGCACTCATACACTGCTGCTGTTAACCACTTGTCCAAGTCAGGGTCACAGTGGGCCAGAGCCTGTATATACTGTATATGTGTGTGTGTATTTCACCTGCTCTTGGTGAAATCCCCATTTACAGAATTCATAGCGTGAGCCCTGGTCTCTTGTACGTGACTTGGAGGAATTTATTATTGCTCCGCTACTCTTTATTCAGGATGACACGTACCTTATACTGTACATGGCGCCTGTTTCTCGCTGTCAACCAGGCGCAACTTTCACACCCGCAACACACTGTGATCCCCGACAGTGTTACTGGAGGACACGTGTCCATTACACTCCATACTTAGAGAGGTTAAATGTGACGTGATTTTCGCTGTCAGTTCTCATTGCAGCCGAATTCGCAAGGGAGGCGGCGGAAGAGCATCTGAGCCCTCCGACAGGACACACACGTGCACCGCTCCGGCTGTTATGTATTACCTGTACAGGTGGTGTCTAGAGGCTCAGCTTGTCAGCTGCATGCTGAGACACCTTCTCTTCATAAGGGGTCTTACCGAGGTGGACCCATCCAGTCTCTTCCCGTGTGTGACTCAACTGAACCTCCTTCAGAACACCTGATCCATAAGGTCTAGTTACAATTACACTTCATTCATCCGACACTTTTGTCCAAAGCGACTTGCAGTACTTTTCTTGTTCATACAGCTGGCTTTTGTCTTCTGTCCTGAAGGTTGTTGGTTCACTTTCAGCTAATCATCTGGGTTAAGGAGATTATCATGGGTTGATGCATCAAGGAGAGCCTGTGGAATAAATGGGAGAGTCACTGCATACACACACACACTGGCCGAAACCACTTGTCCCTAGTAGGGTCGCGGCAAACCGGAGCCTAACCCAGCAACACAGTGCGTAAGGCTGGAGGGGGAGGGGACACACCCAGGATGGGATGCCAGTCTGTTGCACGACACCCAAAGCAGGACTCAAACCGCAGACCCACCAGAGAGCAGGGGCGAACTAAAGCTGCTGTGCCACTGTGCCTCCAGTCACTATATAGTCAATGCCATTGTCATGCAAGTAGAGATTCATGGGTTCAAACCCCTCCTTTTCTCATAGTACTCTTGGGCAAAGTGCTTTGCGCTATATGGATACCGTTGAAATGTCTAAACAGACACACAGACACACACACACACTTTCAGAACCGCTTGTCCCAGACAGGGTCACGGGGAACCGGAGCCTACCCGGTAACACAGGGCGTAAGGCCAGAGGGGGAAGGGGACACACCCAGGACGGGACGCCAGTCTGCCGCAAGGCACCCCAAGCGGGATTCGAACCCCAGACCCACTGGAGAGCAAGACTGTGGTCCAACCCACTGCGCCACCGCACCCCCCGACGTCTAAACAGACAAATCAGTTTAAGTGCTTTTTGTAAAGAAGTTACATTGTACATCAGTTCAACAGCTTTTAATACACACACTTTCTGAACCGCTTGTCCCATGCAGGGTCGCGGGGAACCGGAGCCTACCCGGCAACACAGAGCGTAAGGCTAGAGGGGGAGGGGACACACCCAGGGCGGGACACCAGTCCGTCGCAAGGCACCCCAAGCGAGACTCGAACTCCAGACCCACTAGAGAGCAGGATCTGGTCCAACCCACTGCGCCACCGCGCCCCCCACGAGCTTTTAATAATTGATCAATAATGAGGACAGCCCTTTAATAATAAAGTGAGGGTTTAGAATTACTCGCCTTTGTAACTGAGTAAATAATTATAATAGTGTACATAAAAAGACCCGATCCTGTATGTTGGAGAAAAATGTCAGCCAAATAAAATAATAACATTAATTAAAATAAAGTTGGCAATCTAACAGTGTACATTGATTCTGACAAAGCCATCAGACAAATAATGGTTAGTAATCTCGTGTAGATGAAGAATCCGCACTGATTTGTTGATGTAACTGAAACAAATGGTAATTTTTACATGGATCCGTTCAGTCACATTTAGTTGAAACGACCAGAGGAGGCTATGCCTCTGCGACATCGTGAAATCAGACGCAGGGAGCGAAACCGAGACCTTTCTGGCCCACACACGCGAAGGAGCATCCTTGCGCGGGCGCCTCGCCCTCTCCCGAGCTCATATGAAATTCAATTAAAACGCGACACAAAGGGAGCGTAAACACGGCAACAACAGGATCAAAGGTTCGAGGCCCGGCTAAAGAGGATATCGAGAAAATAAATAATTGATTAGGCGCGTGCGTGTTCCGTCCTGTTTATGCACTAATTTATTTGTGAGGAACTCACGAGAGCGTGAAGATAATGAAACGTCCGCGGCCGAGGCTAAGCCGGGCCCGGATTCCTGCATATCAAAAGTGCGGCTAATCAAAAGTGCGGGAGAACTGGAAGGCGGTGCCGGGCATCCGAATGTCTCCAGGAAGCGCGTGGACGACCCTGTATTTAAATGTCCCAAATAGCATCGTATACCAAACGGCAAATAAATGAAATAAAATAAAATAAAACGAAATGAAATAAACGAAGGAAAATGTAATTGGATGCCTGCGCCCGGACACCCCTAATTAACACCAGGCCGGCGATGGAGCCTCGAGATAAAATCTGCTGTTTGGACAGAAATGACCAGAAACATATTGTCCCATTTATAGAAATGTATGGTAATGGCAGCTAGCAGCTCCTTAAGTGTAATGAAGGCTCGTAAAAAAAAAAAAAAGAAAAAAAAGAAAGGAAAAAAAACCTGGCGAAATCATTCATTCATAAAATCACAATGTGTGACTATCACTCTAATTAAAGACCACGTCGCTCTCAATTAATCCGCTGCTTTTCTTTCCCCCTCTTATTTCTTAATTAGTGTATCTATGGTAATTAGGGCTTTCGTGACGGGGAGTTTTTAAGGCATTAGCCGGCCTGCGCAGCGGGAGGAATTAGGTCCACGCAGCCCTCTGTAACGTGAGCTAGCGGCGGGAGGGGAGGGGTGCGACGGAATAAGTGTGGTGTCGTGTGTTGTATTGGAGCACGTTTTAATGCCTTCTGCATTTCCCGTCCGGCCGCGGACGCCGTCCTCCTTCCTGTTCCGCCGAGGTGTTGCCTTTTGTCCTCACCTCCTCTGACGGCAGCGGGGTCCGGGCCTCGGAGCCCATTACGGACCGGCGGCGCGCCTCCGACCCCCGCCTCCGAGCCGGCGCCCGCTCACGGCCCCGGCGCGACATCGCTGCCAGCACCTGAGGAGAGGCGGGCGGCCCCGCGCCACGTGTTAATTACACATGCAAAGCCTATTATGCCCGGCGCAGACACCTGCTGGCAGGGAAAATGAAGCGGGCGCGCTCGGACGCCTAGCCGCGCCGCACCGAGGCCTCATTGAGGTTCGAGATAACAGCTTTCTGATTGCATTTCCATGTAGCCCCCGCACTGGAAATGTACTTAACATTTAAATCATCCGCCGGGGAGCCGACCTCCTTCAAATTTAAATGTTTCAGGCTCCCGGCACTTCTATTAAGACCCCGGGCACCTCCCCCCGACACCCCAACACCCCCCACCCCACCCCACCCCACCCCACCCCACATGCTGCCTGGTGCCCGATGGCCAGGCAAGACTGTTAGCTCAAGGTGTGAGTGGTGGGCGACTGTGACCAAACGGTGGGATCAGGGTCGCGACTCGTCCGCCGAACCCCCACACCCACCCACCCCCCGCAACCTGGCATGTCAACCTGAGACAAAATCACCACCATCCCGACATTCAATTACTTCACCTCATAAACTGGTTTATAGGATCTCCAAGACCTGCTCGTAATGAAATTATGTTTCGGTGTAAACAGGCAGAAAACCATGATAAAACACGGGTGCATGAGGAGTAGTTATATCACGGTTTTCTGCATACTTTTGCATAAATCCTGAGCCGGAGCAGGTGATAGAAACTCCATAAATATTTAAGTAATCAAAAATTAATTCTTCATCACACACAAGCATATAACAATGTGTTTGTTATGAACACACCATTGTTAGAGCATTCGCAACGGAACTAAAGAAGAGTAAAAGAGGAAAACTATTAATATGCTTTTAAGCCCTCATCATGAGGTTGTTAGAGCTTCACCTATTATTATTATCACTTATGCACTCAGCTGACACTTACATTTATTTAGCAGACACTTTTTGGCCAAAGCAACTTCCAATGAACTCTATGTAGTGTTATCAGCCAACACCTTGTTCACCACAGTGACTTACCCTGCTAGATACACTACTTACACTGGGTCACTCATCCATACATCAGCGGAACACACACACTCTCTCTCTGTCACTCACACACTATGGGGGAACATAAACAGCACATCTTTGAACTGTGGGAAGAAACCAGAGCACCCAGAGGAAAGCTATGCAGACACAGGGAGAACATGCAAACTCCACACAGACTGAGCAGGGATCAAACCCACATCCTCTCACACCACCCAGGCACTGTGAGACAGCAGCACTACTGGAAATGTACTTTAAGGTAAGTACTACGTCAATGGGCATTACAGGACGACCTTACCTGGGACTTGAACAGGCAACCTTCTGTCAGTTAAAACAGTGTGGGGGTCTTCCAAATATCAGCTGATACAGAAAGAGTAGGTGCAACTGTGGTTCGATCCAAAACCTTGCAGTCACCGTCGATGGGTTTGGATCCCCTTGTACCCTTGATTAAGGGGTTTGCTTTGAATCACAATAATTCAAAATTATGTATAAAAGGGAAAGTTGAAAACATAAATCTGTATCATTGGCCTCTAGTGAGCTGCAGAATTGCTGGTAAATTGTTTTGCCGCAACTGCAGCTGACACATTTGAGACTTAATCTAAGGTCGGTGTGAGTGTGCGGTTTGTTAATACTAAATCAACGGGATCTACGGCACGTGTCGAACGTCTGACCGCTGAGAACCAAACTTTGAAGAATTTAATAGGAGCGCCGAGGTGGGACGGCGAGCACCCCGTGTCTCCGTGTGTGTCGTTACCTCCCGTGGGGGGGCAGGGATGGGGGGGGCAAGGTACGGGTCAGACACTTGAGTAAACAAGTCCGGGACTACAGAGACCGCGACGAGAGAGGCCTTCGGCGGTGCGCGGTAATAGAGCGGCAGGGCTGCGCAAATCCCAGCGGCCACCTCAGGAACTTCCCTGGGACGTTGTTAACCTGGCGGTGGGCTTCCAGCGAAATGGCATTGTTTCTCCCACCAATTTTCTGCCATCGCTTTGATGCGAAAGAAGGCCTGAAACCAGCGCCGCCAATTTTCTACCTTTCTTGTTTCCAGCGATTACGTGCCAATTTTATGGCATTCAGCCCCGGGGGCAAGGTGGGGGACTGGTGTGATTCGCAGGGCTTCTACTGCATCAAGTAGGCTGGTTTGTCAATCACAGTCCTCCCAAAAAAGAAAAATAATAACACGAGAAGCGAAGGGACAGGAGTGTTTCTTCATTTTTCTTATGCTTCCATGTGTGCCATGGTAACATCTGTAGCGGCATCAACACGTGCAGCTTGAAAACAAACTAATAATAATAATAACAATAATAATAATCTGTGTATATATGATTTTTTTCATCATTCCTCTTAGCCAAATATTTCAACTGGTTCTACATGAACCCAGATCTCAAGAAAAGACCAAGGAAATTAATTCAAGAATTTTGCTTAGGTTTTGTGCATATTCCCATCAGTTCCATCTTCTCAAGTTTGGTTACGTTTGATTGGCCTGGGATGATAATAATAATAATAATAATAATAAGAAGAAGAAGAATGCTTTTATTTAGCTAATCCTCTATATACAGCTATTTACCCTTTTATACAGCTAAGTGTTTCTTTTACTGTATTAATTCAGGGTAAATATATCTTTGCTAAAGGGTACTATAGCAGGAGTGTGGATTCAGACCTGGTCCTGCAATGGCAAGGTGGCTGCACTAAGTTCTAAGTCACTTATGACCCCTTGATTTAGAAGCAATCGTTAAAAGTAGAAAAAAAAAAAACGAAAATTATGAAACTGGAATGTGAGACGTCCTTAGAAATAAAATTTGACTCTACGCTGCGGACGTTTCCTGCTCGCTCAAAACCCGTTATTTTTCGTTTACCGTGCAGACAGCGCAACTAAAATGACCCAAATTGGAGAAATAAGAAGTCATGTTGTGCAGCTGGTGTGTGTGAGTGTGTGTGTGTGTGTGTACGCGTACGCGTAAGGACGTGTGCTTTCATAGCTCATTAAACGGCTCACGGTGCATTAATGAAGCGGCCCTGTCACGCACCGCTCAGACGCGTTCCACTCTCAACGCGTTTGCACCGCGTTCGCGTTTCGGGCCCAGTTTGCAGCTCCGACATGACGGATAATGAGCGTTTAACCGGCGCCGAGCAGCCATTGAGAAATTGGAATTGTGTTCCGCTAACGGGGGAAACAAGCCCTGATCAAAACTCGGCACCGACATCCTCCACAGAAGCCCGTTCGCTTGTGACGCTTTTTTGTTCGTTATATTGTGTTCGGCGCTTTGCGGGATCATGTACCGCTCAGAAGACCGCGGTACTTCACCATTTATCCGAACGTCGTTTTCCGCCGCCGTCCTTCCAACACGGCACGCGTCACACATCGTTATTTCAATACCTGCCCTGTTTGTGTGTGTCTGCTGGAAAACATCTCTGAACCCAACGAGCCTTTGCGATTAAGCAAATAATGACAAACGGTCGAGTAGCATGTTCAACTTATATGTGCAGAAAACTGTAAATAATTATATCCGTGTTAAAAAAACCCAATATCACCTAATATTGATTCTTTTGTGAAAGAGCAACGATGACCGTTGATCAGGTCTACATGACCGTTCTTGATGTGGTTAAAGGCTGTTGAGTTGACCTCCGCTCTTCTTGACCCCATAAACAGAGTCGTTCCAGAACGTTCTCTTCTCCATATTTCTTGTTGAGTTTACTTATTCACATGTATTTATTTAGCAGACGCTTTTCTCCAAAGTGACTTCCGATGAACTCTATGTAGTGTTAACAGCCCACACACCTTATTCACCGTGGTGACTTACACTGCTAGATACACTACTTACACTGGGTCACTCATCCATACATCAGTGGAACACACACACTCTCTCTGTCACTCACACACTATGGGTGAACCTGACCAGCATGCCTTTGCACTGTGGGAGGAAACAAGAGCACGCGGAAGAAACCTATGCAGACACTGGGAGATCATGCAAACTCCACAGAGACTGAGCAGGGATCAAACCCCTGTTCTCTCACACCACCCAGGCACTGTGAGAGGATGTGGGTTTGATTCCTGCTCAGTCTCTGTGGAGTTTGCACTGTGCCGCCCAATAATAACCAAAATTTGAACAGTAGGGTATTTCGCACGATGTCAATTCAGGGTCCATACTCTTTTCAAGTGAACTGTGGGATATTTAATGAGAAACTTAAGGTTTTAAGAGGAATGCATTAAGGTCACTACTCTTCCACCCAAAAGGACGTGCTCCAGGTGAGGCTTGAACTCACAACCTCGGCATCGCTCCGCTGAATACTGCTGTATAAGTACCACGCGCTAACCCATTGCGCCACTGGAGCCTTAGAGGGTGCAGTTCTTTGGCTTTTTCACCGTCAAGTTGGCTGTACGCATACCATTCCTCCAGAGGGTTCAATCCTCAACTTGGGTCATTACTGGCAAAAGGGGGGTGTATCCATAACTACTGTGGTTGAGAACCTTTGTCTGGCCAAAGGTTGGAAAAAGGACAAGCAACATCCAGACAGAGGGATGCTTTTCGTATGGCGCCTGGAGATTGGGGGGGTTGACGGTTCACGTTTGTGCACGTTTTGCCCCCCGGTTCTCCACCCTCATGAATATTCCGACAGTTTTCTCAGCCCCTTCTACACCCATAAACAAAATGCGGGCAAAGAGGAAATTAATTAAGGGAGCAAGATGATAATCGCAGCCCTATTATCACCGACAACGATAAATTAACGATTGTCACATTTTACAGAAAAAGCTTCAGACACGGAGAAACGCAAGAGCTCCTTGGAAAATTAATTTCCGAATCCTAGCAACTGTAGGCGATAGGAAATAGCAAAGTTGAATTTTGAAGTTTTTTGCTGGAGACAAACCAGAGTGTTGGTGTGAAGCGCCGTCGCTCTCCTCCGCACCCCCCGCCCCCCATCCCCCGTGCCCCGTTTCTCCATCGGGTAACAGGGTTGTGATTGGCGCGCCACTGTGAGCTCGGCGGAGGTGAAGCCGGAGCAGGGACGGTGTGGGGGCGGGGTGGGACGGTGGCGGCGAGCGACGGCGACCGGAGCCCGTGTTAGCACCTCCGCGCGCTGCTTGGGAAGCGAGCGGTCCGCGGAGGCCCTCGGTTCGATTAGCGCTGTCTGCACCGAGGCCAAGCTGTTTCTAATGAGACAGGCTGACGAGTCGATGCCCGCGGTGGCGGGAGGCCATGACACTTGAAAATGAGCTCTGCCTGCGTGCCCGCGTGCGCGCTCGCGCGTGCGCGCGTGTGTGTGTGTGTGTGTGTGGCAGGTGGGGCTTTCTCCGTGGCTGCTGTCAGAATATCTCCAAGAAAAGAACTGACAGGTCAGAGGACGCGTCTTAACCACGGATCTCGTTTGGGGGCCTGTTTTGAGTGACACCGACTTGCAGGTTCGGAGTCGAGGTCACACCAAACTTGTCCCCCGCTTTGAGTCGGAACGGGCACCCGGGGGATCGCGGGTAATGGGCTGCAAGGGCATCGACCCCTTCTCTACACTCGCTGTGTTTTGAGCACATTTCCGAGATTAAAATTTCAAAGGCGAGTCCTTCGATTTGTTCCAGCGAGGAAAGAAACCAGATGAAGGAACGTGGGTCAGGTGTTCGGCGGAGCCCAAAAGCACAGGGACCGAGCTGAACTGGTGCCGTGACCCGGACGGCGAATCAAATGAACTCACTCGTGCGGACGCTGAGATCGGTTTTATCGGCATTCGACACGTACGTCATGCGGGAACGAGCGAAGCGCCTTTGACGCGTCACCAAGAAAAAAAATAAAGGTTAAAAAAAAACACAGTGGAGGGATTTTTGAGTGGAATTTACAGGGAAAAATAAAAGCGGTTACATAACGCTGAGAATGATGAGCTGTGTGTCGGTTTGCCTTCACCTGACGGGGTGAGGGACCCTCGTCTCTCCATATCCCCCATGGGTTCGGCAAATGGCCTTTTAAATGTCAAACAGGAGATCCTCACAGCACTGGTACTGCAAGGAAGGGGAGACATCAGAATGGTTGTAGCCAAATGGAGCCAGAGGGATGGAGCCCACGGTTGGATTTATAGCCTGGGCTTGAGGGTCCATCTGTTGTTGGAGATGGGGTGGAGAGCCTCTGTGATCCTGGAGGAGACAGGCCTAGCGGGTGGGCGGCACACACACACACACACACACACACACACACACACACACACACACACGTAGATGCTCCCCTCTAGCATGCAATGCCGCCCCTGTAAAGCCGAGACGCTGCACACACAACTTCATCAGTTTAAAAAAAAACTGTTTTGTGGCATTAAAATCCAACGTATTATGTGATCTTTGCAAGGCTCTGAAAGACAGGTTGCCGCAAATCACCATCTTTCCAAATTTTCCCAATGGAACTCTTTAATCTCACACCGTTAGGAGTTTAATACACCCATCTGAATAGCCTTCGGCCCCCCCCAGCCCCTGACAGACCCGCTTTCAGCATAGGCCCCCCCGACAAAAACGCAGGCTCTCGAGTACAAGGCCGGCAAGTTGTCCAGAAGAAGCCTGTTGCAGATTCCACTTACAGCTCTTCTCCGGGAGCACAAATCGATACGCATTAACAGTTTAAAGTAACTTGGGCGGGGGGCAGCGGGGGGGGGGGGGGGGTGGGCTTTTTAGTTTAATGCACGGAATTTCAATAATCTCGACAAGGATCGCCTATTATTTTTGCTGCAGCCCGGGACCCTGAGATGGACCTGGCACATTGTGCTGAAGGAGAGCCGCCGCCTGAAAGACAGGCAACATCTCTCTCAGCGCTCACTTTAATCTAGGGATGAGCGATGGTGACGGACGAGCGCTCTCCGTTGGACCGGCCAGGGGTGGAAAATCCATAACTACAAAAGGAGGAGAAATAAATACAGCACGTGCTCCCCGCCGCAACGTCGGAAAAACAAATAGCGTTTCCGAGGCGGGTGGGGATGGGTGCCGATCATTGGCTGTATAGAAATCAAATAAATAAAGAAGCGTGGAAAGGCCGTCTGGCTTCGTGGGAACAGAGCGCTGGGGGGGCAGATTTAACCAAATGCGTAATTAGACAAAGCAAATTGGAGGGAAAGCAAAAAGCAGCAGTTTGCGTGAAGTTCTCTGTTTTTGCCATGTGCGAAGGTCCCGTTTCAATGGGTTAGACTATCAAGGGGTGGAACCAGACCCTCTGAGATGTTTGGGGAAGGTGATCTTTCTCCAGCGTGAAGCGACGACGATCTGGGACTTTGGTCTACAATCATAGCGAGATGCATCTTGTTTCATCTACTGCTACAAAACACTACATTCGTTATGTCTCCAAGATGGATAAACATCCAACTAGAAGACATGGGTGAAGGTAGCAGGGACAGAGTAGTTGCGGTCGAACCCAGAAGAACTGCCCAACAGTAGATATTTTGGGGAAGGACATGAAAGTTGTCCCTTCTAGACTGTTTCTTCAAGATCCAGGAGTGGTGTTGAAGAACTTCAAGTCCTGCATGGAACTTGGAAAAGATGGAGAAAGAAAGTGAGGATGAGCAGTAAGCAGTGGCAATGAACACAGCCCGTTCAACACTAGGGGTGTACAGAACATTCTGGAAGAAGTCTTCATGTGAATGTGGAGGCCATGGTAAAAAAAACCAAAAAAACTACCTCTGGCAACACTAGCCTGGGGGCTCCAGGGGCGCAATTGGTTAGCGTGTGGTACTTACACAGCAGTACTTTGCGGAGTAATGTCAAGGTTGTGCGTTCAAACCTCACCTGGAGCATCGCTCTTTTTTTTGGTGTCCTGCATCTTTTCCCAAGCCCGTCAACTTCCAACTGAGGGTATGGGTTTGAATCCCTACCAACTGCAATAGCTGTGAGTAACTTCGAGCATAGACCTAAAATATTTACCATTTTCATCATTAATTGGCTGTCTCCTTTTTCAATTTACCCTTTCAATATGCTAAATTACCGCGGTCTGTTCCACATGCTGAACGTTTCGCACCAAACCAACGTCACAGTTTGTCGGAGCTCATTGAGGTACATTTGAAGCATTTTGGGCCTTAAGAGCTCAGCAAACCACTGAAGTCCCCGGTCAGTTTAACAAAGAACTACAAAACTGTGATATTTCTGAGTTTTTAAATACGTATTTTAGTCGTCAAGAACAAAAGAATCAGGTAAATAAAGAATAATAATTTCAGAAAAAAAAACCAATCTATTATTTGCAGGATAATTTGAGTTTATTTGACTGATAGGTGGGAACAAAAAGCAAAACACACTATGCTTATTAAGTGTATATTATAATCACGAGGTGTGTTTTAGCTCTCAGTTGGAACATGCCGTGGGGAAACTGAGCTGTGGTCTCGCAAGTCCAACGTCAGAAAGTGGGGCTTCTAACATCCATACTGGGTTCTTTGAAAAGTTTAATAAACTGCCCTGTGGACAAATATATATGTATAGATATATATATATATACGATATATGTATATATCTAGAGGGATTAAATCAGTGATGAGACAAACACCAAACAAAAAATATTCTAAACCTGGAGGTTATTTCTTTATTTATTTATTTATTAACTGCTACATTAAGGTTTCGTGTCCTCTGAGGTCATCATTTCCTGAGTAATAATTGCAGCTTTTTCTTTTTATTGCCTTTATGAACAGTGCAGGGTCACAGCAACATACACACTGAGATAGTACACAAATTATTTTTTGCCGCATCCTTAAAAGCTGCAGTTTTTAAGGATGTTCATTAAAAACAGGCGCTGAAAGTGATCTGGCGGCAGGTTAATAATGAGCGGTACGCAAAGTGACGTCACTCTAAATAGCAAACCTCATCATCACTTGGGATGCTTACGATGACCTGTTTTACAGAAAGCTCGATTTTCCGGGAATGACGGGTGACCCCTTATGACCCCGGTGACAAAGGAGCACAAGCACGGCCTGCGGTGGCTGTACACACTCTGAATGCTGGAAACCCACAGCGGGGTTTATCTTCAAAGAGCTCTTCTTTTAGACAGTCTGGGGTGAAGCTTTATGTGAGCTTAACCTCAAGTGTGTGTGTGTGTGTGTGTGTGTGTGTGTGTGTGCTTCAGATACCTGAACCAGTACTTCTTTACACAACCCATTCAACCTAAACACGTTCACACGCCACATATTACACACACATACAATCCCAAACCATTGCCAAGCATAACCCTAATTCCAAATCACGACGATGGTCTTCTGGGAGGGGGGGGGGGGGCTTGGCACACACCATCTACCGTCGATTTAACAGCGCTGCCGCGGTCCGCGGGCAAAAGAGACATTATTGATCCGCCGGATTTCCTGGATCCCTTCTGGTGCCGTCGGAACGAAAGAAAGAACACAGTCTGCTGTTATTCAGGAACTCGTCCCCCCGCTTCCCGCCGGGACGAAGCAGCTTCCCAGTGTCCCACACTTCCTATCGGGGCTCCTATCTATCGCTAAACACTCTCCACATTTTGCCCAAAACAGATGTGCGGACACACACGCTCACACACACACTCGCTCAGCAGTCCCACCTCCACATATAAAACAAACACACAGTGCCGAGCTGTGAGCTGGGCTTCAACACCACAACTTCCTGTATGCCGCATGGTTTCTAAGGGCAACAGGTGACTAAGCAGTTGAAATCCTTGACTTATGACAGATATTGCAGTGCTTAGAGCTGCTGGACTGGGCTTGGAGGTCACATGCCTGAATCCCATCTCCTGCTGAAGTTCCCTTGATCAAGGTACCTACCCTGAATTTATATAGTAACGCTAACCCTACTGAGTAAACGGGTAAATCAGTGTAAGCTGCTTTAGAGTAAAGAGTCTGCTCAGCAAATACATGTAAATGTAAAATGTAAATAAATAAAAACCCAAAGTGGGTGTGTTAAATCAAAGGAAGAAGCGGGTAGTACAAGAGCTACTGCCTTCGCACCTAAAGGTTGCAAGTTTAATTCGCACCTCTGGCTGTAATAACTCTGAGCAAAGTATTTACTCTCAATAGCTCGAGTAAAAATCACCCTGCTGTGTAACTTTAAATACCTTAACATTGTAAGTCACTTTGGAGAAAAGTGTCAACTAAATGAAGAAATGTAAGGTATCTCCTGACTTACTAATAAAGACTAAAGAAAGCGCTTTGTTCTCAGGCACGATAGAAAATGGACACGGGTTTGAAACCCGCTGCTTCCTCTCATCTCTTTGAGAAAGGCACCGACCTTGAATCGCTCGGGTAAATGTACCCAGGTATCCGAATGGAAGGGTAATTATGAGCACCTTAACAGTGTGATCTGATTTGGGGAGAAGTGTCAGTTTACCACGTTTCTCACTCACTGTGCCGTCAACAGGGTCTCAGTTTAGCAAAAGACACCCAGTTCTCCATTAACCTGTGGAGTAGGGAGGCAGTACCACACCTTGGGGGGGTTTGGGTTCGCAGCCAGTGCAGCGAGATGAGGTTTGGGTTCTATGGGTGAAGGTGACCCAGCAAACCGGGGTGGTAAACGGATAACGTCATGAACCTTCACCCCCGACCTCCCAGCAACCCCTGCTCAGCAAACCAAGACAAAGCTCCTGCTCAGAGCTTTGATTGCTTTCCTCGCTCTATTGGCCATGACATGTGATGGGTGGGGTGGACGAGGGTGGCGGGGGTGGGGGGGCAGAACGAAAGCATTCCTCCTACTGCGTGCTTCTCTCCGCTCGGCGATATCAGCAGTGGAAATCCAAAAATCCAGGCACATCAGCTTTCAGCACAGCAATGGGGGGGCTGGTGTGGGGTGGAGGTGGGGTGGAGGTGGGGGTGGGGCGCTAGTGATCTGGCCTGGGAGGACACCCCACTAGGGCAACCTGTCTGGGGGCATTAGGGCAGCTACGGCTGACACTGGGCTGTCCCTGCTGAGGGAGGCAGGTCACCGTCCAGCCCCATAGGGGGGCGCTACTGAAGGATGGGGGTCTTCACATCGCAGGTCAGCCTGGTCACCCCTGTATGTACAGGCAGGAAAGAGACCGTGTGCACTGCCGCGCCCGCGCGCGCGCACACACACACACACACACACTCATTCACACGCAATAGTCACAGTCGCCTCCCGTGGGAGAGCCGCATTACGAGTGTTGCACGGAAACACACAGCACTTGCATCAGTCGCTGCAGATGCGGCGGGAAACAAGGGCGCCGGGTGTCGGAGCGAAGCCTGGTCCGAGGTGCTTCGCGGGATTATGGGCTCCGATGACAGAACTAATCCTTTTTTTGTTAATTGCTCTGCACTGAATTTGAAACAAAGCCTCTTTTTTTCCGATTTACATTGCTAATACATGCGCGCCATGCACTGGGAGCATATGGCTCTGCTGTGTTGTTTCTTCCCAAAGAAGCACCTGGGAAAAGAGGAGCACCAGAGGGAGGCGGGATCCATATTTCAGAGAACCAGCCGAGACCCCGGTGATCTGCAAAATGGGCATTTTAATAATACGGGATATTAATGCTGGTCAGTAAGAGTGCAAAAGAACGGGATAGCAGTAGTAGTGCTGTGATTTCAGCCGTTGCATTGTGTTCTGGGTGTTCTGGGGTCGAATCCCCGCTCCTGCAGTTGTACCCTAGATTAAGGTGCTGCGCTGAATTGAAACAGCGATGAAACTGAGCTACAAAAACAAGTGAATTGCACAATGTCTACAACCACCTGTCCCAAGCTGGGTCGCAGCAAACCAGAGCCTAACCTGGCAACACAGGGTGCAGGGGACACACCAAGGATGGGGTGGCAGTCCACCGCAGGGCACCCCACTCAGGGCTCGAACCCGAGACCCACTACGCAGTGGGCCTCGGCTAAACCCACTGCGCGACCACAGCCCACATAAGTGAATCAATTTATATTTAAATACTGCAAGTAGTCTTAGACAAAGGTATCAGCTAATTTAAGGTTAAAAATTACAATAAATCACATTTATATTTACTCATTTAGCTGACACTCATTTAGGTGACATGCAATCTTTTCAGTCTTTATAATAATGGTAATTGGGCACAAATCGCATGTAACCAGTATTTATGATGAGAAGCAGGCGCCGCTTTGGCGACACAAGAAATGACCTCACGGATATGAGGATAACGGTAAGAATTCCGCCCATATCGGTTTGTGAGGTTGTGGGGTGTGGAGAAAAGGCTGTTTTGCAGATTTCACAACAGGTCTGTTTCTAAATCATAACAAGTGGATTAAAATGTGTCCTGAACGGCCGTCCGTCTGTCGCGACCTGCGCTGCCCTCGACCCAAACGGTAATGCGTGCGCCTTGTAATTTGCCCATTTTAATATTCATTTTGTTGCTCATTACTGCAGCGGTTTATTTATAACACTGCAGCTTTTCCTTTAATTTCGTTGCTGTTTTCGGAGCAGGTTTTCAGCTGTGGGTTTTTTTTTTTTACGGTCAGACAAGAGACGCGTTGGTGCACCAGTTTTCTGGTTGCGAGGGATTGGATGGGGGGGGGGGGGGAGCACTGCAATCCCACAAACCGACCTCAGATCAGTCCATGCTCCGTCAGCTGTCTGCTGGTGCAACTGCCTTTCCGAGGCCCTCGTGACTCCTCTTCCTGCAGAGTCCAGAGCTCAAGGTGGGACGCAGAGGAGCAACTGGAGGTGATGGGATGGGGGGGTCAGGAGGCACAGGGCCACACCGCCTCTCCGTGTCCCGATCCTACCTCTGCCTAATTAAAACATTTTGACAGGAGAACCTGCCTGGCACGGCTTGCGCGAGCGAGCGAGAGGGAGAGAGAGAGAGAGGAGGATAAAGGAGGAGAGGAAGAGGAAGAGGGAGGGAAAAAAAGCAGCCTCTTGTCGAAATATCACAGTTCTCATTACCGAGACAGGTTTAATTTGGAACGTCTAGCGTGGCACTTTGAGAGAGGCTGCTTTATTTACATTTAAAGGGATCCGAAGTGGCTCCTTAATTGCTGCATTCAGCTGGCCGTGAACACGACTGGTCCGTGGCGGGCGCTCATTACCAGGCAGCCGTCAGAGGAGCGGGCGCCAGGCACCGGGCAAGGCCACCGCCACCCGTACCCGCTGAAGAGGGCTCGTCTGAGGCCGGGGCGCGCTCACAATCAGGGAGGATTACACGCTAATCCCCCACCCCACCCCGTTCCCTTTCATCGTGTTCATATCAACGGGAGCTAAACCTCGGCAGCCGAGGACCCCGGCAAAGAAATAACAAAGCTGAAAAATAAAGAGACGATTGTCAATAAAGATACGGACAGATCTGCTAAATAATCCAGACAACGGGATTTACTGGTGAGGATTTAAAGTGGAGCATCTCGACAGGCAATTAGGAAGGCGGGTGTGGAGCTCAGAGGGTTGCGTTTGTTGGCAGCCGTGGTGCGTAGGCCGAGTGCGGATCGCAACCCAACTGGGCAGGTGGCCTCAGAACACGTGAACCAGGGCAACTCGTCCTTGTCGGCAGGATTCCTGGAACCCCACACAGGAATGGCGTGAAGACAGGGGAACGGTGGACCATGGGCTCCCCTCCCTCTAATTCATGGCAGTTTCAGTATGGGGCTGATTTCGTTTCAGCCGAATTCAGTTCAGTTCCGTTCACTTTCGGGTGATTTTGGTTCCTTTAGTTTCATTTCATTCCATTTTCATCTGAATTCAGTTCTGTTCATTTTCAGTTGATTTCTTCAGTTTAGTTGATTTTCAGTCCCTTCAATTTCATTTCAGTTAATTTTATTACATTCCAGCCAAATTCAGTTCAATTCGATTCATTTCCCTCTGATTTCGGTTCCTTTAATTTCGTTTCAGTTGTTTACTTTAAGTAAAAATAATCCGGTATAATTTCATTTAATATCCTTTCATTTTATTTCAAGTAAATTCAGTTTCATTAATTTAATTTCACATGAGCCCAGTTAGCTGATTTCATTCCTTTTTTCATTTCACTTCAGTTCAGTTGAGCTGAATTCAATTCCATTTTATTAAGTTAATTTCACATTTTGCTATTTATGTCATAAATCACCAGGGCAGAGTGGAGATGCATCCAACTGATGAGTTTTTATTGGACAGGAGCAGAGCAGGATCAAAATCATGGAACAGAAATGAGGTCGGTACCAGCGAAGTCATAGCGGGCATGGCCAGGGTCATGATCGGGGACGTGCTGGGTCGAAACTGGGAATGAGATGTTCGGGATCTGATGAAACTCGTGGTTGTTGGACAGGCAGGGCCAAAGTCGGGTTTGATAAACAGGCGCTCATATACTGAATGAGGTCGAAGCTGGGTAGGGATACACTGAAACAATAAGGCCGTGGTCAAAAGAGGGAACTAGGTCAACATGTGGGTCTGAGAAGGTTTCTTTATCCAGGAAGCGTGAGATAAGGCATTTAAGCTCCTCCAAGATTTTGCAGCTTCCCAGTGTGGACCCCTCCTATTTATGCTATGTCTAAATGCTGTTCAGGTGTGCTGGGCTCATCTCCAGGAGGTGCTTGTGGTGGGCGTGACAGTTTCAGTCTCAGTTTCAATTTGATTTAATATCAGTGCACTCTGAGTTCAGTTCACTTTGACTGAGTTAATTTCACTATAGTTAAAATCTCTCTCTCTCTCTCACACACACACACACACACACTTTCTGAACCACTTGTCCCATGCAGGGTCACAGGGAACCAGAGCCTAACCCGGCCACACAGGGCCTAAGACCGGAGGGGGAGGGGACACACCCAGGACAGGACACCAGTCTGTTGCAGGGCACCCCAAGCAGGACTTGAACCCCAGACCCACCAGAGAGCAGGACCCGGTCCAACCCACTGCACCACTGCGCCCCCCTAGTTAAGATCAGTTTTATCAATTTCAGTTAAAATCAATTAGATTTATTTTGTCTATTTAACTGAGCTGAATTGATTCCATATCAGCTTGTCCATGTCTACAGCCGCTTGTCCCAAGTAAGCCTGAGGCAAACCAGAGCCTAAGCCGGCAACATAGAGCACAAGGCTGGAAGGAGGGGGTACACACCCAGGAAGGGACACCAGTCCATCCCAAGGCACCCCAAGCAGGATGCAAACCCCAGACCCGCCCAGGAGCAGGACCCAGCCAAACCTGCTGCGCCATCGCACCATCCCATATATCAGCTTGCGCCAGGTAATTTTATTCAGTTTTATTCAACTTTTACATAGTCCCTCTCCCAGCCTGGATGCATCAGAACGTTTAAAATATCATCCCTAATAATCTAGGGCTTTCATTTCATTTAATTTCTCGTTCATGCCAAAAAAAAAAAAAAAAAAAAATGGTGTGGGTATCGGGATTTGTCTGTCTTATGCACCTACTTGAACAATGAACCTTGGTGCAGCAAGCGGTGGGGAACAAATTAGGTTTGCTTGAGACTTTCATGTCTGCAGCTATGTCTCCTTCTCTCAATGTAATGCATAAATTGTACTCTTGCTGAGATGTACGTCGCTTTGGACAAAAGCGTCTGCTAAATGAATAAATGTAAATGTAATGAGTTAAATTGTCAGCAGCGCAGCTTAATTTATTTCAGTTAATTTATTTTTGTGCCGTGCCCTCTGAAGCAGGCTGACTCATGTCACTTAAAAACGAGCGGGAGGAAAGGGCTCGAGTGATGGATTCTCGCATGCGGAGGAATGCCGCCAACAGTGAAGCACTGTTAAAAGCAAGGGAGGAAAGCTAGAGCACTGCAGAGAAGAGGAAACAAAGTTCCTGAGGCTTGAAGATGGGATAAAATCACTGGGGGTCCAAGGTCAACTGGCTGCCCCCCTCCCAACTGTGCACACACACACTGCACAAGTGCAGAAATGTCTGAGTGCTGTGTGAGCAGGTTCCAGAAAGTTGCCCAGATGCGCCCTCAGTTCAAGGCTGACACCTCCCAATGAGAAAAAAACTGCCCTTTGTCACTCTGCAAAGCTGCTCCTCCCCAATCTCCCAGTCCCAGGGGGCCCGTCTCCCTGCGCTATCTTCTTACCAGGGCCAAACAAGCTTCCGCCGGCGGCTCTTAGCAGTACTACTACAACCCACCTGGTGTGGGTCCGTCAGCAGGACGAGGGGATGGGTAACGTATGGCGCTGTCTGTCGACGCTGCATATCGGCACAGCCCTGGGCTCAAAGGTCATCTGCAATCCAGGCCCGGATGAGCAACTGACTGAACCACAGGACTCATGTGATGCTGAAAAGGGACGTAGTGAATAAAGTCTGACTCCATCTTTTGCCCAAATGTCTACTGTGTCATCTGCGCTTCCCATTGAAATTAATATGACATTTATACTCAGCTGAACACTCATTGCTTCAGTTATCCTTCCAATAATTTTTTTTTCCATTCTCATCCTTTGGATAATTAGGCAAGTGATCGACCTGTAAAGGTAAATTAAGTTCGCGTGAAAAGGGATCATGTGCATTACATATCGGAAACGTACAAAATATAGGAAGCACTAATGACAGGCGGAAGCCCTCAGCCACCTCACCCCCCATTTATTTTCATTTTTAATAACTGTGTCACCCAACTTTGCATGGATGTATGCAGTTCAGATAAACAACAGCTTCAGAGAGGTGGGGTTTAATGAAATAATTAATTGCAAATATAATAAATGTGGAAAAAAAACATTCCGATGTGATTAGACTGTATCAGCAGTTTGGGTATTTAAAGTACAGAGCAGACACTATATGTCAGAGGTGATTTTTATTTTGTAATTTTTGGAATTACATTATTCATTATGCCTTACCCATTCATACAGCAGCTGAATAAGGTCCCCAGGTAATGAGTCAGGTTTGCGCCTGATAATTGTGCACGATACACAGTCAGGTTGCTGCGGGACAGCAATTCATGCACGGATGCGGGATGACCTGGTCAGCTCAACTCTGCATGTGTCATCCACACTCCCATCCCCGTCTCTTTCCAGCCCAGGCAAGGCAACCATGTGTGACCTTTACCTGCTTCCTCACTCAATGCCCACCAGTGGCTTCCAAGACTCCAGAGATGTCACTGCTGGTGGAACCATGAGGGAGGGAAAGGTGAGGACCATCTTAGCAAGGGGGCTTTTTACTTTACAATCAACACCAAGCGGTCGCTGTTGGTCACTGTCTTTATTCTCCTGCTTCGGAGATGCTTTCACCCAAATCCCCACAACCCTTTACCTCCATTCCAGTAAGCAGACCGAAATCGGTCAATGACTCTGAAGCTCGTGGGTATAACAGCTCTTACCCTGGCATCTGACCATAAGACACCTGAACACAAGAAGATCAAGTCCATTTTACTGTTGCTCCACGCAGGATTAAAGTGAGTTATCATCCTGACTAATGACTTGCTCTATATTACATTTCTTCACTTGTCTAGCACTTTTTCCAAAGCATCTTCCAATGTTAACCTACCTACAGTTACTTACCTAACTCAGTAATTTCCAGTGGAGTAATTTCAGGGTAACTTCTTTGCTCAGGGGTCCTACAGCTATAGGTAATAGCTGAACCCACAACCTTTGCATCCAAAAGCAGCAGAGTCAACCACTTTGCTACTAGCCGTGCCGATGCTTGACTAAAGATGTTGATGGAGACAGCAATGACCCCTGCAAGAATTTCATAGTACTTTATACACACTACTTGTACTTAGGACAATAAACCTTGAACTTGAAGAGTCGGGGAAAGTTCATTCCCAACTGAGCCACAAGCTTCTGCTATGTATCATAAGATGAGTTTATCTTGGAATTAAGTATCAAGGGAGCCTGGTTGTAAATTCAATCGTTTTGTTCTTCATGTAGAACCAAAAGTTTTCAGAATGTAGTGAAACTGGATGACAAATTTACACTGGTACACAAATTTATATAGGAGTGGTCTCACTCATCAGGACGACTCTAGTAGAAGCCGTAGAAGAGCAGAAGGATGCCCATAAGGATGTGGAGAAGAAACTGGAATTCCTTAATAGATGATTCCACATTTATTTGTCAAGTTGATGCTTGTCTCATTACCAACTTATACCATTAAGCTACATTAAGGTTATTTACAAGGGGGTATTAAATTTGACAGCGAAGAAGCAGGACAGGACTATTCAGGAAACCATGGACAGCCAGGAAAGAAAAGCAGATCTCACTGGAAGCATAAATGAAATGATACTCAGATTATGATACTTTGGACACATTGAAAAAATGTTCTTTCAAAAAGGGGGTGATGAGAAATGCTGAAGGAAGAAGATGAGAGAAACCAGAAATCAGACTGAACTCAGCCAAAGCCACAATGGACACACCCTTCTGAGCATTAAGGACACAAGTGGACTTCATCTACATCTACGTCTAAACCTTTGCTATCAGCTGCTCCAGTAGCGCAATGGGTTAGCGCATGGTACTTATACAGCAGTATTCATGAAGTGATGCCAAGGTTGTAAGTTCAAACCTCACCTGGAGCACACCTTTTCGAAGGTGAGGTGGTCACACTGCCCTGAAGGCTTTTGCTTTGCATTTCAGCTCCTGCTGTAGTACGCATGATCAAGGTACTTAACCCTGAAGTGATAGGGTAAAATTACCCAGCTCTAAAAATGGGAAAATCATAGGAAGCACTTAAGGTTACATACCTAACAGCGCAAGGCTCTTTAGAGGGAAAGAATCAGCTCAGGTAATTCTTCTTCTTATAATAATAATAATAAGAAGAAGACGAAGAAGAAACCTTTTTCATTTATCATTCACTCACTGTAGTTAACTGTTTAAGACAGGGTTGCAGTGGTGTGGAGCCCACCCTTGAAGCACAGGATACCACAGAGGTTAAATTATTGTTGTTCAATACCACTCTTTATTTTTTCTATTGCTTCATCACTATTATTATTATTATTATTATTATTATTATTATTATTATTATTATTATTATAGCTATAGAGAATGCAGGATACTTAGAGTTCCTCTGTAGACTGGAAGCACCAGGCCTCATTCACCAAAAAAACCATGAAATAAAACACTGCAATAAAATACACAAGTTGCTTCAACCGCCAGGAAATCCATATTTTAAAAAGATATGAATTTATCATGAAATGTTTATATGCAACCTCTGGCGATTTTGGCTTCCTGTCTACAGCTCGCGCAAACGTACGTTTGAACATCCAGAAAACACATCTGTTTCGCTATATTTAATGGGGGAGCGCGCAGAACGCCGAAGCAACGCGCAGACATGACGCGCTATTAAAAGCTAATCGACTTTTGAACCGACACATCTGTTTATTATTCCTCGAGGCACTCGAGAAAGAAAAGCGATTAGCTGGCAGCGGCGTGTGTTTATCAGCTAAAAACAACCAAAAAAAAAAAAACGAAGCGGCGCTCGAGACAGGAGGAAGGCGCCTTTAGCGGTCCCGGAGGGTCCTGCAACGCGATCGGCTGTGTTTCCAGATGCCTCCGAGGTTGGAGGACCTCGCAAGTTCCCGAAGACTGCAGTTAGATTGAGAAATGGTGCAAATCCTTCCAACGCCGAGTCCTTTGGGTGCTCATCTTCTCGAGGGACGGCCCCTCTTCGCCAGATGGCGATCGTCCTGTTGCAGCACCCGTACTACGGTGCTGCACACCCCCCAGCACCCCACCGGTTGACACCTGGTAGACATACTGGCCCTTCCAAAGTCCAGCCGCCATCCAGATCCCCTTTGAAAGCCAATGACAGAGGCTGGGCTTTAAAACTTTATAACCAAACACTCAGTACCACATGCCGTTTCAGTAGCGCTGCTAGCAGCAGGCCTGGAGATTTATGGCCTCTGACACTGCACATATTTAATCTGTAACCAAACACTTCCCCTTCCTCTTAGCTCCTCTCAGAACTTCGGAGGAGCCTTCGCTCTCGCAGGTCAGAGGTTAAATAAAGGAAGGGAAGCTCTCCGTGGCTCGAGAGCCGAGCTCGCGCGCGGTAGCCGCAGCCGCCCCTGGCCCGCATTAACGTGGCCGGCCCTGGAGCGGCGGTCCCAGTAGACGCGTCGAGTTCAAAAGGTTTAGCAGCGGCGTCCGGCACAAGCTGTGGTCGGGGGTGGACGATTACAAGAAGGCCGTAAAAAGCCAGGGAACGGGCACCGAACCCGCTGGATTTCATTTGGTTACTCTTCAACGTTACAGCCAAGATCATCTTACATCCCCCTCCGCAAGATGGCTCCTGGGCCGCCGGGAGTGACACCTTTACAGCTCCATAGGCCATAAAGCCCGCGAGGCAGTCCCCAAACACCGTAACATGCCCCACTACCTCCTTCGCTTGGACCCAACTTGTATAAACATATAAGTTTATTTAGTGTGAAAGTCCCGTTGCGTCGAGCACTCGTCCCAGCAGGAAAACATCCTTCATAAAGCCGGGTGCTGGGGCTTGAGGGAGCTAAAAGAAGGGTCAGGAGAAATGAAACTGGATTTACTGGCCGCCATAAAGCACGTGGCGTGCTGGCGGCTCAAGTGCTGGACCTTGGACCCAAATGCCAGGATTTGGCTGAACTCACTTGGAATGCAGGCGCCTTGGTTCAGAACCTCCTGCACATCGAGGTGACCTCTGACCTCGGCAGCTACCGAGATGAGTCTGGAGTGTCGAAGTTGAGCTGGTGGACAGAACATCATCCAAAAGCCTTCCCACATCTGTGGTTGCAGGACAACCATGCATAAAGGAAAAATTCTCTCCAGCCAACATTTGCATAGTAGGATTTGCAGTAGGGTGACTAATGCTCAACCACAACTGCGACCAACAATGAATCAGAGAGGCTGGATCCAAGAGGTTCCATATGGTTGTAATGTGAGTTCTCCTCCTTTCGCGAGCTAGGGGTTCCACTAATACAAGGAGTAGCCACAACCCAAATGACCATAACCAACATAATCATGACCAGTGTGACTAAGTCAATGTAAGCACAGCCAGTGCTACCAAGATTAATCTTACCATGGTCAAAGTGACCACAAACAAAATTAACACAGCAAAGAAAACCAACACTGATGAGATTGAGGCTAGCGGGATCGTGGGCAACATCCAGCATGAATACAGCCAAAGTGATCATGACTAGTGAGGTCAAAGGTAATTTGACTGTGGACAACACAACGACATCGAACAAGAGCACTAATGTAACCAGGTTCAACAGAGTCAAATCTAATTTGATCATGGCCATCGAAAGAACTGCCAATGTGACTAAGTCAAGAGTTACCTTGACCAAAGTGCCCTTCACCAATGTGATCATGCACCGAGTGGCCGCACCGAATGAAAGAATGTGATTAGGTTGATTTTGGTTCTTTTCCAGTACGATCTACAGCGTATCCTGCGAAACCATATTGGGTCAACACCTCAGACAATGCCAAGAAACGCTGATGGACCACAGATGGACAGCCAGGGGGTTCTGTCCTTCTTTGACCTGCAACAAGCAATCAGCTGTGGGATCTCAGCATTTTGATGTCTCCAGAAGGATAATCTAGCGCTAACCCTACTAGTCTCCTGCAAAATCCAATGTGTTCCTTTTAATACCAACAACAGCGAGCCGCTCGGTCATCGTAAGAGAAAAAACATTGAATCCAAGCATTTGTCAATGGTGTGATTTCCCTGCTCTCAAATTCTGTTCAAACCAGAACGGGCTCTAAACAGTAGGCCTGCAAACGTTAGTGGGGGAGTAATGCAAAAATACCTTCTGTGGTGGCCCACGGTGTTTCAGGAAATGCCAGCAGCCACACAACGGTGCGTTGGGAGGAGCCTATGAATTAAAACCACACCTCATTACACTTTTCCTGTTTCGCTCGGAAGGCTGGGCGTCTCAAGGAGCGAGAGCTGAACATAAATGCGTCAACAAAAGCTGTAATTGCTTGAAAACAAATGCCTCCTGTATTCCTCTGGGCCATTACTGCTTCCAGATGGACGATGGACCCTTCTGGACCGGCCTGGCTTTCTCGTTCTGAGCAGATTCAGCTGCAAGAAGGTCCTCAAACGCTAGAGGAGAGAGAAGTTAGATCTCATATAAATGTTGGCAGGAGCAGTTAGTGTTTAATAAGCATCTTGTCCAAGGGTACGACAGCAGGGTATCTCCATGATCTTGAACCCGCAGTGTTCAAGTCCAAGTGCTTAAACACTAACCAGGTATCTTCAGCTCAAAAGTCGTGCAGGTACTGACTGCATGCAACAGCAGCCATTCTCTGGATGATGCGTTAACATCTTGAGGACCAAACACGGACCAGCTACCCGGCTCTCACGCTGGTACGAGAGCAGCCAGAGACGGCTCTTCAATTCTGGGTCATGCTAATTCACCCCCACCCTCCACCCCCAGGCTAACAGAGGTGCTGATCTCCAGCGGTCACTCCAGCTTCCTTTAAGTGTTCCCTCATTACACATTAAATGTGCGGGGGCACAAATGTCAAGATCTTCGACTTCCTCCCTGCCCCACAAGCTGCCCCCCCCCATCAGAATCACAATCAGAACAAGCTTTATTGCCAAGTATGTTCACACATACAAGGAATTTGTCTTGGTGACAGAAACTTCCACAGCACAGACAGAATGACAGTGACAAGACACAGATGAGAAGATAGAATATGTGAATAAAGGGTAAAAAACATATAAAAAATATAAGGTACACAATATACAAAAATAGTCACTAGACATTATATGTATGTACAGGTATGTTCTATACAAATGCAAGGGAATGTGAGTAAGAGATATGATGTGGTAAATAGATATAATTATAAATATAAATAGCATTGTGTATTGCACTGGTTTACTCTCTAGGGGGATTTAGCTGTTCATGAGGTAGATGGCCTGAAGAAAGAAACTTTTCTTGTGCCTGGCTGTCCTGGTGCTCGGTGCTCTGTAGCTCCGGCCAGATGGCAAAGGTTCGAAGAGGAAGTGGCCTGGATGTGAGGGGTCTAGAATGATTTTGCTAGCCCTTTTACTGACTCTGGACGAGTGCAGTTCTTGGAGAGCTGGGGGGGGGGGGGTGCCAATGATTCTTCCAGCAGTACGAACTAACTGCTGTAGTCTTCTGATATCTGATTTCGTAGCTGAGCCGAATCAGACAGTTATAGAGGTGCAGAGGACAGACTGGATGACTGCGGAGTAGAATTGCATCAGTAGCTCCTGTGGCAGGTTGAACTTCCTCAGCTGGCGAAGGAAGTACAACCTCTGCTGGGCCTTCTTCACAATGGAGTCTATGTGGAACTCCCACTTCAGGTCCCGTGAGATGGTGGTGCCCAGGAACCTGAAGGACTCCACTGTTGCCACAGTGCTGTTCATGATGGTGAGTGGGGATAATGCTGAGGTGTTTCTCCTAAAGTCCACAATCATCTCCACTGTTTCGAGCTTGTTCAGCTCCAGGTTGTTATGACTGCACCAGACAGCCAGCTCTTGGACCTCCTGTCTGTAAGCAGACTCGTCACCATCCCGGATGAGGCCAAGAAGTGTGGTGTCGTCTGCGAACGTCAAGAGTTTGACAGAGGGGTCTTTTGCGGTGCAATCGTTGGTGTACAGGGAGAAGAGCAGTGGGGAGAGCACACATCCCTGGGGGGCTCCAGTACTGATTGTGCGAGTTTTGGATGAGAATCTTCCCAGCCTCACTATCTGCTGCCTGTCTGTCAGAAAGTTGGTGATCCACTGACAGATGGAGGTGGGCACGGAGAGTTAGGTTAATTTGGACAGGAGGAGGTGTGGGATGATGGTGTTGAAGGCCGAACTGAAGTCCATGAACAGGATCCTCACATAAGTCCCTGGTTTGTCCAGATGTTGCAGGATGTAGTGCAGTCCCATGTTGACTGCATCATCCACAGACCTGTTTGCTTAATAAGCAAACTGCAGGGGGTCCAGCAAGGGTCCAGTGATGTCCTTCAGGTAGGCCAACACCAGTCTTTCAAATGTTTTCATGACCACAGACGTTAGGGCAACAGGTCTGTAGTCGTTCAGTCCTGTGATTTTGGGTTTCTTCGGGATGGGGATGATGGTGGAGCGTTTGAAGCAGGAAGGAACTTCGCACATCTCCAGTGATCTGTTGAAGATCTTTGTGAAGATAGGGGCCAGCTGGTCAGCACAGCTTTTTAGGCAGGCCGGTGAAACGCCGTCTGGGCCTGGTGCTTTCCTTGTCTTCTGTTTGCGGAAGACCCGACACACCTCCACTTCACAGATCAAAAGTGCAGCTGGCCGGGAGACACAACGCCGTGGGCCGCTCGTTCAAAGGCTGGCTTTGCACACACTGCTCGCCGGGATAAGTGCAAAGCGGCTATTCACAAAGTTACTGTGGCAAAACACGTGCGTGTACGAGTGTGTGCGTGTGGGAGGGAGGTAAGGGGGAGGGCGTTACCCTGGTAACCTTGTTCGAGCAGTGCTACAAATGCCTTTTCGAATCTTTACGCCGTCTGCAGCGGGCGATAGAGTGAACGTGTTAAAAAGCAGACGGGCTGTAAAAACAAAGTGGGGCTTCCTCGTTGGGGGGGTTATTACCAGCTTCCCTCTTAGCCTCAACAAACACTCACAAACAAAAAGGGATGACAGCCGGTGTCCTCTAATTTGTGTTGTATCTGAACCACAACCACAGGGCCTTCTGTCAATTAGAGCCTCTTCTGGGCTCAATTCCCACCGGAGGAATCTAAGACTCCGCCCACTTACACCGGCAGCTCTTCTTCTTTAGGTAACTCAACTCTCAGCCTGCAGGAGTCCCGGTGTCCTATTCCATCATCTTTGGTGCTTAAAAATGTATTTCACATGTATCACTGGGGATCTGTGTTGACTCCTCGGGCAATAAATACCCTCCATTCTCATACCTCATACACCATCCAAAAATGATGGAAAGACACCTTTAATAATGGCTTTGCTATACTTATTGACTTTATTTACTCCCTTTAGTACACAAATCAGTGTTCACGAAGGATATCTTTCCTGGTACAGACTCTTGGATTTAAACTCTTTGGTCAAAACCGCTGAGTCCATACTCTGTCCAAACTCTGGTAGTCATGTACTCGGCTAACGGTACATGATAAATGGTAATTCTGAAAACATGTCTTGTTCACTTTGGGACAAATGAAAGATCAATCAATGGTCAGCATGCAATCTTCCAGTCTCATCTTCATATGTTTATTATTTTTGAATGAAAACTCTAATGAAGATGTTCTTTTGGGTTCCTGGACCCTTTTCCTCATTCACGAGGAACAAGTATGTTCTTTTACTCAAGGTATGACTGTTCTTGAAGAATAAAATTTTCCAGCTGAATATTTTTTACCACATCCAGATTATAGCTTGCTGACGTACCGGGCGCCTCACAGCACGAGCTGCCCATCCTGGTATAAATTTGAACACGGCTCAGGATGGGTGGAGTTTGCATGGGCTCTTCCTGCGTTTGCAACCCAAAGAAGGTGATGGTGAACCACTGCTGTTCCCTCTGTTACCATAAGAATCATGCTAAAAATGGTCGCTTTGAGTTGGCCTCAAGTTGCCACCATTTACCTTTAACAGGTTAAATACCTTTCACAGTGGTACAGAGGACTCGCACCTGAAACTTTAGCTTCTGCACTACCTGGCGCCCCACCTGGAGACCTTCGACCGCCCCACATGGCCGGTTCCCCACCTTCCCTCATACAGAAAGGTCAGCGGTAACGGTCCAGAGCCCCAAAACGTGGCTCATGCTTTGAGGGCCTGGGGGCGACGACCGGCCAGTTGGCAGCCCCAGGCCAGGAAACTGTCAGTGTCGATTGAGCCGAGCCGCAGAAGGGCGACTAAAGAGGCCTCACCGGTTGAGAGCCTACCTCTGTTTCCAAAGCATGGGAACGAAGGGGCACCGCATTCCAGAGAGCCGCGCTGGCAACTTCCACGGGCCGCCGTTCCGAGGGAGCCCTCAATGGGATTAACAAAGGGCGCTCTGTGGACCCCGCCTGGCCACCGTCCATGTCAACAGCTCTCGGGGTCACAGGTCACACTAACTACATTCATTCCCAGCAGACCCCTCGCTCCAAACACAAGACGCGAGCGGCACGAATTCAGAACTCCGCCACCCCTCCCCTCCCCCACCCCTAATCCCCTGAGATATTTCTGATCTCTCCACATGTTTCTGCTCAATTAAAGCAAAGTCGCACCTTACAAATGGGGGGAGAAGAAAGGACGGGAGAGGGAGAGCGGCAGGGAGAAAAGAGAGACGGCGCAGGAGCGAGCGAGCGGGGAGGGGAGCCAATCTCTCTTTCAGTGGGATCCGGGGCCCCCATCGCGCTCAGAATAAAAGCACGCGGTCCTGCCTCGTAAAGGCGGCGCTCTGGCCCCCGGCCTTAAAAAGAGTAAACCAGTGACCATTTAATGGCACTGTCAAATGCATATCGCACCTGCTCAAAGTCCTCCAGATCCAATTAGCGGGGTTTAGTGGGAGCAGGGGGCTCCGGGCGGGATCGCGCCCGACTCGCACATCATTTTCGGACAGTTCCTCGGGCCGGTTCCTCGCGGAGCAGCTCGATCGGGGCCCCCGGGGCCGAGCCGGAAACACGTCCAAATGGGGAGCGACCGGGGCTCGGGTGACGATCCTGTCGCTCGTTAGGCCACCTCCTGCCCACTCCCCCCCACGCACACACTTTCACGCGCGCTCACACACTCGCGCCGCTCAGACTCACGGCCGACTCCCGCTTTAATTTTCCGTGTCGCGCCGCAATTACTGTCAGCGACGATAACTGCCCGTAGCAGCCCTGCTGCATAATTGCAGCTGAAATTAATTGTTTTGAAAAGCGGGAGGTGTCCCACACCCCCCCGCCACCATCGCCCCCCGACGCGAACGTCTGCACGGCGGCGGTAGGAAAAGTCACTTCCAATTCCTGTGTCGATTACCCATCTGAAACTAGTTAGAGTGGATCCTGGGCGGCCGGACGAATTAACCGCAGACAAACCGAGGGGGGTGGGTGCGTGTGTGGGGGTGGGTTGTGAGCCAAAGGAAGCCCCAACAACGTCTTTGCACCGCCGTTCCCCTTCATCTCCACCGCCTGTGCAGGGTCCCGCCCCCCCGGGGCCCGTCTTTCGGCTACGAGAGCCGGGCTGTGAGTGAAGGGCACTTCGGGACATTTGTGCACTTCAGCGGCACGGCCTGCGCGCACAGCTTCGGGGGCGGGGCCCAGGGGTTGGGTGGTTGTGGGGTCGAGGAGACGCGGAGCAGCGGTATGGAGGAGGAAAGCACTCGATGATAAGGAGCAGAGAGGGTCACTGAAGGAAGGAAGGAGGAAGGGATGGGCGGAGGAATTCGGAGCCCTCGGACTCATCACGCAGAGCCCACGGGGACGTGGTTTCGGACCGGATCGTCAGGCTGTGAGTCGAACCCTTGCGGGTTTAATGAAAACCTGCAGTTCCTTCTGGACCAGGGATAAACCAGGCAGAACCCAAATTACGGCCTCGGTGGTGCCGTTGGAGTCCCCGTAAGGGGCTGCTGCTGGACCCTAGAGGAAGGGTTTGAAAAGCACCAGCTTTCTCTGAAAATAAAACCGTATAATATAATAAAAGCAAAACATTATTATTAGAAAAATATTAACATATTATATTAGCTCTTTCTATGTTGTAAAGATAACTTTCAGTGCAATATTTTCACACAGAACCTTAGATGAAAATGTGTCCACAGGCAGGGGGCGAGCCACCGCCTGCTACCCGAATAACCCTGGTTTGAATCTCTTCTGGTGCCCTTGGTCAAGGTGCAGCACTTACCCTGAAGAAACACAGTAAAGTAACCCTTCTGTGTAAATGAGTCAATAGTTTCAGGTACAATCCAAAGATCGTAATTAGTTTCAGATAAATGGTATGAGCTAAATATGAAAAGTAATAAATCAAAAGTGTGTAATTTTAACTCTCAGAATAAGGGGGCAGACAGTGGGCCTTGCACCCTCAGAGGAATGTTTCTCCCGTACCACACTGGGAAACGTGTTGCTGTGACGCGCGTGGGGGTCCGGACAGCTCGGCAACAAAGTACTACGGTAAATAATTCACTCCTCTGACAGAGGGCTCCGTGGAAGCCTGTGCCTTTGATGCACAGCTTCTGCGGGCCTTTGGCAGCCGGTGCAGCTCGTTTACCGCGGGCCGGCGCCCCCCACCTCCACCCCACCCCCAGCTCTCGGCCCCACCCCCCGCAGCGAGGCCTTTCGGGCTGCTCGCCCCTCGCTCCCCGTCTTCTCGCAGCCTTCGCTAAAGGATCGGAGGGAGGATACCGGCCACGCCACGTATGTGCTTAGATCACACGTGTGCGGCATCGGTGGACGCAGGTCATAGGTCGGCGGGGGCTCGGCTGTTTGGACGTCAGGTTGTCGCCCCTTGTGTCGTCTCAGTCTCGTGGGTGTGAGGACAGGCAGAGAACCCCTGGTAACTTGGTGCTCCCGCGTTTCCGGCAATGACCACAACGGCCGGCACTCGTTTCCACCGTCATAGTGAAGTAGAGCAGCTGCAGGGAGCCTGAGGGACGTATCCTTCCGGCAAATTCCTTAATTAAATTTATTACACAGTCTGCCAAAAGAACAACACGAAAGCTGATGAAGGGTTCCCATCATACAGATGTCTTTATTACGCCCGTTACTCCGTGATGGACTGGCGTGCCATCCTGCCATTCACGGCCTATGCTTCCAGGATAGGCTCCAGACCAGCACGACCCAGCACCGGACCGACCAATCGTTACGGTGAGTATGAGTGAGTATTACCCCTGGGCTGTTTACCATGATATTGGCCAAAATATTTTAAGGAACTTTTAATCTTTTGTTTGATTGAATTACAACATCGAATCTTTACAACATTTATTGTCCTTGATTTTTTTTTCCCCATCATCGTACCACGTCTGACTGTCTTTTTACCACCTTAGGACCCAGAACTTCGGGAAGAGACGAGATGCGGGTCTGTGACGAAACTTGGAGGAATAGCGAGAGGCCTGAGGGAACACTGCGGAGGCAGCGATCAACCACGGGGGTTCGGGGGTCAACTGGACGGGGGGTGGGGCATCACGGACTGAAATGGGCCCAGAAAAAAGAAACCTGTCTCACTCAAATTCCCCATATTTTCATGATGAATATTAATATCCTTTAGCTTTCTTTCAAAGTGACTTTCAGTGTCAGATGATTTGCTTTGCACTGATTTACTTATATCAGGGTATTCTATTCTACACTTTCTGTTCAGGACAAGTATCCCGGTCAAAAGTACTATGTCGGGGGAAGGGATTTTACCCTGAGGGCCTTTGGTTGCAAGGCGAGGACTCGAACCACGATGCCACCTGCTGTCCCATCCTGTATCACCACTGTCACCCTTTCTAACCAGTACGGATTGAAGTAAATCACTCTTAAAACAAAGGGGACAGTTAGCAGCAGTCGCACAGCACTGCAGGCGGGTGTCATCTAGGTCTTGTGTGATGGGAAGGATGGAGCACTTTTCAGGAGCCCCCTCCCAACGCAGTCCATCAACAGCAGTCAGAGAAAACATTAGATTTACTCCAGTAACCAGTCAATACCACAGGTGACTGGTAAAAGTAAAATGTGCCGACAGTCAGTGAGAAGTGCAGTGAAATACATCAAGTGACCTACAGAGGGCGCTAGTGTTCAATTTCTGACTTGTCCAATGTGGGCCAAAGATGACTTCCAAAGTGTGTGTGAACTTCATACATCACAAACATCTGGAACCTTCAGTATATACTGTGTGCACAAGCCGGTTTTGGAATAGCTGGATATTTGCTGCTAGTTATTGATTATTCATTAATAACCAAACAATATGCAAATGAGTGCAGGGTTGAAGTACAGAACCGACCCGAGCTCGTCTCCAGTGCTGCTCGACAGTAACTCTAATAATAAAAATTTCACTCATATCCATCTATTATAACTATAATTATAATAACTGTGATGTCTGTAATATTACTTTCCTTCTAATTTGTCATGAAATATAATTCTGCCTTCTTTAATATATCAGTTTTTCCAGTCTTGTCCACAATGATACTTCATCTCTACCGATACAGGGCGTGTTTGCCACATACAGCAAGCGGCCACTTTATAAGGCACACCTCACCTGTCCCTGAAGACCACCACTGCCCTCACACTCTCTTGGTTAAAGCAGGTAATGGGGAGGGTCTCTGATTAGTCCTCAGTCTTTGCCCTGATGTCGTGGAATGACGCCCCCCTCGGTCCCTCGGAGCCGCCGAATTCCTTCCGACATTCAAGAGAGGCCCCAGAATCATCTCTTTCGAACCCATTTCCCTCCCAAGCTCCTGACACCTCGTAAGTGAGTCCATCCCCACCTGCGACTTTTTATCAATCTTTAAAAAGCTGCTGAAAGCGTCTATTTTTAATTCTGCTCCAAATTAATATTTTAATTTCGTTTTTATTTATTCATTGTTACCATTTTTAATTTATCATGTATGGTTATTGTTTGTTGTTAATGGTATTATAATGCTACTTTTATTTAATTCACTTATTTTTAATTTTTACTCTTTCATCTCTCTTTTCGCACTTTGAGCAGCAAAATTTGACTGAAAGGTCCTGTATAAATAAGGTTATGATTGTTATTATTTTCCAATTCATATGTCACCTACATGTGAAGCGGTGCTTCAAGAGCCTTGGGTTTGCAGCTGAGCCCTCTGTCTGCGGTGAAATGCGCAGCGTCAGGAAACATGTGGCGTTTTCAGGCACGACACTCACCGCTGCGTCGGCGCCGGTCCATCCGCGGCACATCCTGCGGTCCAAAGCGGCTCCCTGATCGGAGGCCGGCGGACGCGGACGTGCTCAGCTCACTAACATCTGCGCCAGCTGACAGGGGCGGGCCCTCGTACCCCGTACCTCGCGGATGGGCTCCGGCAGCCGAAGGCTCGGAGGCTCTCGGCGCCCGTCAGAGGAAAAAATGGAGGAAGTGCCATAACAATCGCTGCATGCTGGAGGACTGGAAAGACACCGGATCGTCTAATGAGTCCCGGTTCCTGCTGTTTCCGTCTGATGGGAGGGCAGATATGGGGAAAAACGGTGCGAGAGCCCGTCCGGCGAGGTGTCAATAACACCGGTGGTTGGCGGCGGCGTGATGGTGTGGGCAGCATTTTCGAGGCCCACGCTGAGTCCTTTGATGTGGGGACAGCGGTGTTTGAATGCCACGGGACATGGGAGCTCATGTTGATCTCGCGCTTTGCTTCAGGACGGCAGCGCATCCGCCGGCTAATGGGTTCTTTCCGTAGGATGGCGATGCCTTGTGGAGCAAGGTTGCCGTGGTCCGCAAATGGTTCCGGGGACACGGCAGCGGCCTGTCTGTCCACTAGATCTGAGTCCAATGGATGCACAAACTGTCCCATGGAGACCATCATCAACCATGTAGCGCTTCCAGGATAGACTCTGGGTCACCATTGGTCAAGTAGTTATTAATAGCAGATGGATGGAGCGAAGAAGCTGGGTTATGGTGGACAGCACTCGTAAAGTGAGTTTTTGACACCTCCGGCCCCAGTGATTGCATCCAGACCCCACCAATTCCACACGTTGGGGGTGTCAGGCCATTCCGAAGGATAAAGAGATGGACAGCTGACTGTTAGGTAGCTGTACCCAATAAAGCGGCCACTCAGTGTGACCGAAAACCGTGAGCTCACACACCAGGAGGTGTTTGGGACGTGTTGATTTACGCCTTGCAGTTCGCTGTGGGAACGCGCTCCAACTGCTTGGCTGCTTCCGGGCTGACGGTGGCGGCGGCATCGGCGGAGGTGCGTATCGTGATGGACGTGCCCAGAGGGGGCGTACGAGGCCACTTTAAATCAGCCTCGGAAGGGCTGAGAACCTCGGGCCCCTGCTGGGGACTACCTGTCAGTCGGGACGGGAGGCGGGGCTTGGACCGCCAGTCTGTGCCACTTCCTGCGCAAAGAAAAAGGAGATAATTTATCCATCTAACGGGACCTATAAATCTAGGCATTAACTGCACTGCCCGGCGTAACAGGGCTCGACCCCGAGCGATGGAAGACAGATGAAGGGACGGGACGACGGGCGGGGGGGCGCGGAGACCTTATCAATTAGAGCGCGGCCGAGAGGAGGGAGAAGTTTGGGTTCGACGCGGCCAGACGGAGCGAGAGGAAAGGCAGAGAGCCGCTGCTCGGATTAAAAGGGGGAAAGAAAAGGGAGCCACAAAGGAGGACGGCGGTGACGGGCTGGGTCCCCCACTGAGGGGGGGTGACCCGCCCCTGGGCTGCGCTGCGCTAACAGGCCCCCGGGGAAGCAGACCTGTCGGACCATATGGGCAGCGGGAGCCCCCGGGGCAGGGGGCAGGACCGCGCAGCCCTCGCTTCAGCTGTTACCCAGGAGCCCCGGGGGCCTGGGGACCGAAGCTATGGGGCCCAGGCTCACAACAAAGGTGTGGAGGTGGGGGGGGCGGGGGGGTGACATGCAGGAAGCGTGCTCGGCATCATCCGCTACTGCCAAGGGTGTTTGTGTGTGTGTGTGTGTAGGGGGGCTGCAACGGGGTGGGGGGGATGGGGTCCCGGCGATACCCTTCCTTCCTTACCGCAGACTCCAGGTGTGACTGCTGCCCGCCGACCGCAGTTGCCACGGCAGCGATATGGGTGAGTCAGCCCCCAAAGGCATACCTGCAGGTTGCACCCATGATGTTGAGGGTGGGGATGGCCTCGGGGGGGATGGCCTCGGCGGGGGGACACACAGTTTAAACAGGTGCCACAGAAACACGCTTGAAAATCGGGCAAACACGTTGCAACCTGGCTATGAAGACATTCCATACACACACAGTATAAACTCAACACACACTTCTGAAGATACATCGCAGATGCGCAGATCGTGGTGAAGGTCACTGTACAACGAGGATGGAACTCCAACGCCATTATTTGCTGATGTCATTTCCTGTCACCGCATTGACGGCTGGGTCGCCCGAGGCTCAGCAGAACCGCAGCGTGTGCGCGGTAGATGCCCAGCTTTCCGAAACACTAAACCAATAAGGGGGGGGGCCCGAAAGGCTCGAACCCGGCACCTGCGCCGGCTGTCTGTCAAGCCCCTCCCCCCCCAACCCACTGCCACGGGGCCCCAATTCCCCCAGTCCAGCTTTAGATGACAAACAGCTAATTAATTTTTCCGAGGCCAGAAGAAGGCGGCTTCAAGCTGGGGTTGTGCTGGGGGGGGCGTTCTTGGGGGGGGCTGTGTGGAGAGAGGGAGAAATCGCCTTCAGCGAAATTCGGAACTTCTCAGATGAATCTGAGAGCCGTTTCAGATGCACGGCGCTCGCATGACGACTAATAGCAAATTATTGCTGTGGAGCGAATCTGTGCTTTTCACTTCATTTACTGTCATGGGTACTCAGGGCCAGAGACACAGGAAATGGTGTGTGTGCGTGCGTGTGTGTGTGTGTGTGTGTGTGTGTGTGTGTGTGTCTCTTGTGAGAAAAACACACATACACAAATTTCTTATCAGTATCTAAGCACCACCTTCTTTTCTATAACTATTATTATAACTATATACAGATATATAACATATTAATGTAGATTATATATGTTAAATATATTATGCATTATATATTTATATGTGTACAATATTTATGTGTATATGTACTTGTATTAATATATATACTGTGTTTATATAAGTATATGGGGACATATACATGGAGACAGCTGGATGCAGGTTCAAATCTCACCCCCAGCTGTGGTACCTTGAACACAGTACATCATTGAAATTACTCCGGTATAATCACCCAGCTGTAGAAAAAGGGTAAATAATTGTCAGCTGCTTTGGAGAAAAGCGTCAGCTAAATGAATAAATATATACTGTAAATATAATATATATTTCTATATAGACATGCATGTATTTACATATATGAATACATACATATACAGATCTATGTCTACAAATACATAGATATATATATACACATCACACACACACACATTTTCAGAACCGCTTGTCCCATACGGGGTCACGGGGAACCGGAGCCTACCCGGCAACACAGGGCGTAAGGCCGGAGGGGGAAGGGGACACACCCAGGACGGGACGCCAGTCCGCCGCAAGGCACCCCAAGCGGGACTCGAACCCCAGACCCACCGGAGAGCAGGACTGCGGTCCAACCCACTGCGCCACCGCACCCCCATAATATATAATATATATATATATATGCTGACATATGTTGTGCTTTGCTCTCCTCCCAGTCCGACTGGCGCACTTTTCTAATTTCGAGCCCTTTATTAGTTTCACACTTAAAATGATGTACAGAAAGGTTACTTAACTCCAACGATCAGGCTTTTCGTTTTAACGAGAACATACATCATAAAGCAATGCGAGGGCAATAATCGTCCATCATTATTGAGATGCTGGCACAGCCCTGGGATCCGGTGTGTCGAATGGGAAACAGATTTGCGAACGGGGGATTGGGGGAGCACGCGTGCGTGTGTGTGTGTGTGTGTGTGTGTGTGTGTGTGTGTTGGTGGTGGTGGCGCCTATCCCGATCCCGGAGCGTTAGGTGAAGCGAGTGTTGTGTGCCTGCCTTTACTGCCAACACCCCCACACGACACCCCCCGCCCCATCCCCCATGCCATGACTCGGGCCGGTCTTTTAATTGCAGACCTGAAGGGCTCTGGGGGGCTCGCTCTAGGACCGCCCCTCCCCCGCTCGTCACCCTGCAGGGGCAGGTCCTGATCCTACCCGCCACCTCCACCCCCACCCCCCGCACACCCTCCCGCCCCCCTTCCCGGGGGCCCGATCCAGCCGCGCGCTGTCACTTCCTGCCTCGATGCTGTGCACCTGGTCCCGCCCCCCACCCCCCCCACCCCTGTCAAACTCGCATGGCATTATACAGCTCACAGCTCCTGTCCATAATCCGCTCGTGATCAATAGGCTCAGCCCTGGACGTATTGACTGGCGCGCGGCCCTCCATCGATCCCACGCCGCCCCGGCGCCGCGCTCCTTCCACAGATAATTGGGCCTGGGAACGGCGCCTCTGCCTGGAACACCGGCGGCGTCTCGGCCGCCTGTTTGCAAACACGGGAGAGGGCGGCGCACACGTCCGGGCGGCTGCGCGTGCCAGGCCTCCCCCCACCGCCACGTCGGACCGGCGGCGTGGGCACGCCGCCTTTGCGTCCCCCCTCACCCCCACTCTCCTCCGACTGAAGCGCACCTCGGCACGAGCGCGAGACACCCGCCAGACACTCGGCGCTCTTCTGGGGAAGGGCTGAGTCACCGTTCGCCCGGCGCTCCCATTTACATTATTCAAATTGTGATTAATTAGCCGACGTCGACAATTAGGAGGGGAGCCTGATCCGCACAACTAATCGCCGCTTTCAAATTAAAGCGTTCGCTTCTATCTTACAATCCCGTGGTAGCGTAAAGGTGGGGGGGGGGGGGGTACTGCTGCCAAACAAACAAACAAACAAACAAACAAACCCGGAATTACACACGGTGTCCTGACAGCTGTGGAGCCTTTTGTAATTACCCAAGGACAGTGAGGCCATGTCCTCCACGAGCCCCCCCGCCGCCTTCGTCCGCGACTCTTTAAATTGCTGTCCAGCCGGTGATGAAACACTTTAATAAAAGCAGGGACAGCAATATTGATACTTCATAATGAAAGAGCGGGAAAAATATCACATTACGCCGCCATTAGACGCAATAACGGCGACAGAGGAACCCCCGCCCCCACTCGCTCCCCAATTTGTTTCCATGAGCGGCCGCACGCGATTATGGACCTGGAAATATTTAAATTGGAGATGCTGCGAGAGCAGCTTCCAGGTTATTAATATTAAAAAGCGCATGTTCCAGGGAACGGAGGCCTGAGCGTAAACAAACGTTGCGCCGGAACGGCGGAGAAAATCTGAGAGTGGAGGGAGGGGGTGCACAAGTCAAAAAGGTAAATGAATAAAATATTGTTTGTGTAAATACTACGTTTCCAGGAGCAAAATTCAGGGACGGATGCCCAGGTGGGGAAGCGTGTCCTCAGGAGTCCAACAATAGCACCCTCTAAAAAAATTTAATAAAGAGCTGCTGGGATGATGCTGACAATTCCTCATTGTTCGTTTCCATGACGACAGGGTGCAGCTGAGGACGTTGGGCTGTGCGGAGGGTCTGGACCCGACACCCGAGGGCTCTGCTGACCCACGGCCGTCCGCCAGGTCCATCCCAATGCCTGCTCGCAACGGCAGAGTGTGAGATCGACACACTGGCTCAACGTCCAATGTCCGTTCCAGCAAAGGGAGCCGAAACATGCTGACGTCTGAGGCTGGACCCCATGGACAGCCTGGAAAGAAAACAGGTGGATGTTGGATCAAATTAAAGCTGAGCTCTCATTGGAAGCAAATGATAAGACTGAGGGGACAACCGGGGTTTGCTCAGTCTGATCATTTGCTTCCAATGAGAGCTCAGCTTTTATGTGATCCGACATCCATCTGGTTGCTTACTGCAGACATGTCATAAGCAGACTGGATTCTCTCAGAAAGACGGTGAAGCTTGGAAAAGTTGGAGAACAAGAACAAGAGGATGAGAAACAACCGGATGGTTGGAGGGTCTCAACCACAGTGACAATAGACACACCCCTTTAAACTCCAAGGACGCAAGTGAAGGACAGAATGTTCCGGAAGGACCCAATGTATCTCATTAACAGGAGTCGCCGTCAAGAAGAAGGCGTCACGGCTATTGGTAGAGCCCTAGATGATGGTGCAATGGGTCGGTGTGTGGTGCTTATATAGCAGTACTCTACAGAGCAATGCTGAGGTTGTGAGTTCAAGCCTCACTTAGAGTAGCACCCTTTCAGTGCACTGTGATGAACACTTTCAGCTGTTATTAAAGTGGTTAGAGCTATTGCCTTTGGATCTGAAGGTTGTAGGTTTGATTTCCAGCTGTAGTGCTGTTGAGCATGGTACTTACCCTAAAGTGCTCCAGTAAAATTACCCACCTGTATAACTGGGTAAATAATTGTAACCTTAACAATGTAAGGCACTTCGGAGAAAAGTAGCAGCTAAATGATTAAATCTAAACTTGGACCAAGTACCTAATTCAAGGGTCTTACAGCAGGAGAGGATTCAAACCTGCAACCTTCAGTGCCAATCAGAACCCCTGCTGTGAAGGTTATGAAATACATGTTTCTATTTCTGCAATTACTTTCTGTTAAAGAAATTTTGCAACCACTGGTGTCAAAAAAGGGTCAATAGCGACAAGTTGGACTTGGAGCCGCGGTAACATAGAGTTAGGGGTGCGGCGCCCTGAATGTACGTCTTTCTATTAAATACTGGTGAGACGGGGAGCTCACTTTGGTGCGTGTGTAACACATGGTGCATGGAACATGCGGTGATCACGTTGGCAGCGGTTCGGCGCTCGAGGGATCCCCAGCTGACCTATAGCGCTTTCCTGTGGTCCCTCACCCCGAGGGGTAAAAGCCATGGCACACGAAGTAGGCGCTCCGCCATTCTCCGTTAGGGAGGCAGATGAAGTCAGCGGCTGAGTGCTGGTGAGGAGGAACCCAAACTCCCCTCCCCATGCCACGCGAGACAAACGGTGTAGATTCTCCATATTTCCCTCTCTTCTTCCGTGATTTTACTCTCCCCAAAATGTGACATTTAAGATTCAGTGTGTGGAGTTGGCATGCGCTCATGTACGTTTCCTGCAGGCGCTCTGGTTTCCTACCGCAGCAAAAAGATATGTTTCAGGCAAAGTGGTGACTCTAAATTGTCTTTAATGTGTGAGTGCGTCAGTGTGAAGATTGCCCTGCGAAGGTGTCGTGCCCTGACCGGTGCAACCTGCCTTGCATCCCAGGTTTCCGGGATAGACACTGGACCACCGCCACCCTGCTTTGGGCAAGCAGTTAATGATGATGGATAGATGGAACGATTGATCGATGAATCGATAAATCTGAGCCGAACAACTGGATGCTGAACAAATTTGACAAAAAAAGCAAATCATTCTTTGTCTTGGTGTCCAGAAACTTCCATCTGCTCTACATAAGGATGTGGGCTCGTACCCCTCTCTCACTCTCTCTCTCAGCGCAGAACAGAAAGTCTATTTTGGCATTTGTCAGACCATCAGACCTTGTGTCTCTCAACATGTAGCACGTTCTCAGTCTTTGGGATGTTCCCTCAGACTCGTATTGATACTTGTCGCTGAAAATCACTTTAATGGAGGTCAGTCAGCGACTTTTGTGTCCTTTTTCTGCAAAACACCATCCCGGCAGCCGAGCCTCTTTCATGTGCCAAATGGTGATGGGATCCGACGATCGAGTTGTCCCTTACCGGTAGGGTATAAGGGCTCGCTTTTTCATGAGAAACGAGGTAGCGGCAGAGAGGATGCTCACATTAGGGACCCCCAGCGGCCCGGTTCACGGTGTTACACCACACATCTTATTTTCGTTCTGCTGACGCGACCCCATCGCCAAGCGGGCGATAAGGAAACGTAATATTTGTTTCTGAAAGCAGACGTTGTTTCTGAAAGCAGACGTTGTTCCTTGTCGCGCTTTTTATTGCATTCTCGGTTTATGAGCATGACTCAGATGTTTCCACAGCTCGTCCCGGAGGAGCTGCAAAGCGAGCGGCGAATCAGCCCGGGGCCTTTGCGCCCGCGTCCGTCTTGGGATCCGCTGCAAACTGGACTCGGGCGGCCTGTGCAGCCACAATATGGTCCTGAGACAAGCCGCCAAAACGTCCGCCTCTACATCTAGTCCTTTAACGGGCATCAGTCTCCAGTGCGGCGTACAAGTCGGGGTAAACAAAAGTGCATCAACAGCAAGAAGCTCCACACACAACACAGCCTGTGTGTCTGCTAGCAGCATGTTGCTGGTTCACATCCCTCAAGAACCTGCCTGTAGGAGCGACATTGAAATATTCAATACATAGATAATGATGTACAGTCCTGATAATCAAATACATAGATAATCATATCGAATACATAGATCATCATAGCACATGGTGTTGGGCTCTTTTATGTAGCTGTCAGGAGATCAGGAGAGAAATGGCTATGAAAGAGATGGGTTTGAGACCCATCTTGAGTGCTGAGAGGGATTCAGCAGCTCTGAGGGACAGAGGGAGCTCATTCCACAACACTGGGGTGAAAAACCAAGATCCTACAGATCGTTCCGGACCCCTTGTGAGTGGGACCACAAAGCAACCAGAGGTGGAGGAGCATGGTGCTCCTGCTGGAGTGTAAGGAGGGCTCACTTTATATAGGTATCAGGGTCCAGAACTTTTGACTGTCTCATAGGTCAACCAGCGTGATACAGAGAGGTAGAAGAAGCCAGCGGAAAGAGACAGGAAGGGAAGATCCAGGGGACACGTGATGCCCCCAAGGACCTATCGGGGCACATTCTCCCCCAGCTTCCCCGTCCTTCACCCCTTTCACCCCACAAACCCGAGAGTTTCTCTTCATCACCGCGCCTGTTACCTCGAGACAAAGAAATAAACAACCCCCCACGGTGCCACAGTGCAAGGCAACTTCACGCTCCACTCCCGCTACAAGATCCAGTGCCTCCCGCATATGTGCCGCCAGGGCGCCAGCTCCCGCGCCCGAGCGCCACGGCGATGACCCATCCAGGCCAGGTCGGCTCGCTCGCCCCTCGTCCACCACGGGCCTGTTTATTTTTAATAAGCCGAGGACCCTAACCCTGAAAGCGGCTTTTAGGACAAGAGGGCGAGAAATGGAAATCTTTTCATAGGCTTAATTTATGCAAATCCGGTGGGGTGGGGGGGGGGGCAAACATTTATTAATGCTTTTCTTTCTGATTTCTTTCTCTTGTTTTTTTTCTTTTTTTTAAGCTGCCCTTATTGTGGGGAGAGGCATCGCGGCGGAAAGGGAGCGGGGCAGAGTGTTAGTGTTAGAGTTAGCGTGGCGCGGGGCCCACGGCATGCATATTCAACAGCGGGGGCCACAGGATCCGCGCCGCGGCCCGGGAAGGCCACGCACACGCTGCCCCGCGCGGGTGCTCCGCCGAACAGCTCTAACGAGAGGTGCAGCAGATGTCAGACAATGCGCCGGGCCGCGGCCGAGAGTCTCCGCGGGTCCCGCGCGGCGCAGCCTTCATCCCTGCCCGATCCACCCCGCCCCCCGTCCTGAGGGCCGCGGAGTTCGGTGCGCCACAAGCCCGGTCTGTCAGTCCCGTCCTCCCACCGTACACACACACACACACACACGCGCGCGCGTGCGCGCACACACACGCACTCACACCCACCGCAGCGCACAACCAAAAGGCATTATGCAAATGGCCCCCTTTCAGCGCGCCTCGGCTCTCTCCACATGTGCCGCCCAGCTACGGCGGCGCCGCTAGAGGATTGGACTCAGCGGCTCTTCACTGCTCGCTGGATCTGTTTGCCTTAGGGCCTGCTGCTTGTTTTGACAAGGGATCCCCAAGATAGTTGGGATTAGGCGAGCTTGTTTAGACGAACCGGGCGGGGGGGAGGATCGAGACCTTCTCTTGCGTTGCCGGAGCTCCCGCCAAACCAGATGCCTCCCGCTTTCATCGGTGTCTGGAGTAGCCCCTCCGTCCGTCTGTGCGCCACGGGCACTGCCACCGCGAGCCGGGTGCGCTGACACACACACACACACACACACAGCTACGGTAGCACCGAGACACAGATTCGCACAGCAGGTGGCACAGTGGCCGAAGGACCCAAGTTCAAATCCCGCTCCTACTGTAGTACCCTGGAGCAAGGTACTTAGCATGACTGCTCCACTACAAATGACCCTGCTGTATAAACGGGTAAATCATTGTAAGTAACGCTGTGTACAAACTTAACAATGTAAGCTCAATAATAACAATAATAATAATAATAATAATAATAATACCACCCTGCAGTGGACTGGCATCCTCTCCAGATTGTACCCTCAGGGTGTACCCTCCTCTGCCTTGTGCCCCAGACCCCCACAACCCTGATTAGGAAAACCACTTCATGAAACTGGATGGATGACATAATAATAATAATAATAATAATAATAATAATAATAATAATAATAATAATGCACTTACACACTGTCTGAAATTGCTTGTCCCAAGCGGGGTCGTGGCGAACTGGAGCCTAACCCGGCAACACAGGGCGCAAAGCTGGAGGAGGAGCGGACACACCCAGGATGAGATAATAATAATAATAATAATAATAATAATAATAATAATAATAACAGTGAGACATGCAGTCATGGCAGGAGAGAAACACAGACACCAAGTAGCAGCAGGGGGTGTAGCGGTCAGCAACATCACCTGGCACTGGAAAGATCTGGTTTCCAATCATATTCCCGCCATAGCACCCTTGAGCACGGTACTGACCCTGAACCGATGCGGTAAAAATTACCCTTCAGTACAAGTGCGTAAAATGCCGTGAGGAGCGCTGTAAGTAGCGTAGCCTACAAAACACTGCAAGTCACCCCAGAGAAAAGCTGGAGCCTAGCGAAGGATAATAAGAGCAACCGTGGTAACGTGACGGCGAAACACACAGCGACAGCACTGCAAAGAGGGGGTTACACATGGCGAGTGTGACATCAGAACACAGGGTCACACAGAGCGGGAATACTGAGACACCGTTTCCCATGGCAACACGGGGACATGGCGACGCCTTTTCTGTGCTCCCAGACAAAAGGAAGACATCTTTAAATACAGATAGTCCTATAAATAAAAAAATAAATAAATAAATAAATAAACAAAAGTGTGTGTGTAAGTGTTATATACTGTATATACGTATGAATACATACAGTGCTGCTTCAAAGCATGTGAACCCCCTGCGTACCTCACTTTTACCGCAAAACGGTTATTTAATGAGAATCAGTGTTTCTCATGTGACATAATAGGTGTGTGGTGACCGACTCCGTACGTTGTTCGCTTTAGAGGAAATCGTGCGTGTAGTAGAAACACACAAGTAGTGCAGGTGTAAAAATAAGTTGCACTGGTTACATCAAGCAGGTATGTAGAATCAGGGGTGTAAATCATAAACATTTATTCATTTTATATGATTATTATAAGATTTTATACAAGAAAAATGGCTGTTTTAATAGAATAGTGACCATCCTGTGTCCTTATTCTGTTATAAGAATTATATTCAGATACTTTCAAAGACCCGTCCTGGGTGTGTCCCTTCCCTCTCCAGCCTTACGTCCCGTGTTGCTGGGTTAGGCTCTGGCTCACTGCGACCCCGCTTGGATGAGTACTGTATGTATGCATGTATGTATGGCAACAGAGGGCACAAGGCCGAAGGGGGAGGGGACACACCCAGGACGGGACACCAGTCCATCGCAAGGCACCCCAAGCGGGACTCAAACCCCAGACCCGGCAGAGAGCGGAACCCAGCCAAGCCTGCTGCGCCACTGTGCCCCCCCCCCCCCCCCTTGTGTGTATGTATATACATATATATCTATGTAGATCAGAGTCATATATTCATTTTGTACATTTATTAGAAGACTTTATTCAAGAGACATGATCATTTTAATAGAACAGTGACTATCCCTATGTCATTATTCTATTACAAAAATTATATTCACATACTTTGAAGCAGCACTGTATGTGTATGTATGTATGTACAGTACATTTACATTCACCTTTACATTTATTCATTTAGCAGACGCTTTTGTCCAAAGCGACGTACATCTCAGCAAAAGCACAATTTATGCATTATATTGAGAGAAGTATATATATGTATGTTTATTTATACAGTATATGCATATATATATATACTCTCTATGTATGTATATATATACAGTACGTAGCTGACCTGATCCTGATTTTGTGAATTATGTATTTATAAAAATGTATATAAACACTCTTGGATGTAGAAACGCTCGCATATGGAGCACTGCTGTATGAGGTTAAATAATATAAAATGACCCTGCTCTCCGAGCGAGTAAATTATTCTCAGTGTACCGCTGTACAAATCCATCTCTCTAAGTCAGCCCAGGAACAGTTAATAATAATAATTCCAGACAAGTTTCTCATAACTGGGCACAATAAAGCGAAGATCTGGCAGAAACAGACTTGAGGTTCCTGTCATGTTAGTCACGCGCCCCGGCGAGTCACATATGGTGATTAACGGCGATGAAATGAACGACTACAGAGCGAATTATAAAAGTCATTTAACAGAGGAAGTCTAGTTGCTCTTTTTTCTTCTCTCTTTTTTTTCTGTGAGACAGTAATGTTTTAATGATGATGTTAGGTTCCTATTCCTTTGAACAAGGTTTTAACCTTTCTATTAAAATGTCTGACTCCCAGTCCTTGACTCAGGCGGCTCCAGTAAGGTGCTCATTAACCCTTTCCTTGGCCTTTTTACTCCACAAACGGGGCGCCGATACACCGAGAAACGGTTTACTGTCATCACTCCTGCCAGAAGGCCAGTTTACCAGCGTTTTACGGTGCCAGGAAGGTAACACCGGTGCACCAGAGTCACCGGAGTCCCTACAGTGTCTGCCACCAGTAGGTGGCGTAGTGGCTGGAGCTCCACCTTAGACTCAGTGGGGACAGATTCCAATCCCACCTTCTGTTGTAATAGCAAGGTATTTACCCTGAACTGATACTGTAAAAATTTCCCTGCTCTATAAATAGCTTAGTGTATAAACCCTGAAAAGTGTCATCATTAATAATGGCATTAATTAATATTATTTGTCTAGAAATATTTTGATGCAGGTTCATAAAACCCCTTGGGTTGAAATGCGAATCTGCGTATGCTTAACTACAAACCCTGTAACGTTGTGAATATACAGCCCTTTCCCCCTGTCCTGTTACGGCCTGACTGCAGTAAAGTCCACCAATTAGAGGGATCCAGGCCTTCGCGCGACACTAACGCTCTTTTCCGCAAACCGATGAATTAATATCAATAACATGATTTCATAACAGTGTTTAAAGTTTCATTTTTTGCTGAGTGTGGCAGTTTGGGCCCTTGGTTTCCAGTCTGGTCCCAGGTTTGAATCGCACCTCCTGCTGTAATATGCCTAATCTAGGTACTTACTCTGAACTGAAGCTATAAAAATGACCCTGCTGTACAAATGGGTAAATCAGTGTAAAGTTGATTATCTAACACTCTAAGTCAGCTTGGATGAAGGCGGAATAATAAGTAATAAGTATCTGAGCTACAGTGACCTGGAAGTCTGCTCCACATGTTCATTTCTGATCGTCTCAGATGGGCAATATTTGGGGAGGTTCGGGGAGGGGGGGTCATGTCAAGGTGGCTAACGCTCCTTCATTGATGCACAGGGCAGGAGCGAATACGCACCAGCATGTCATTAGATCCAAACCCTTTCCGATCAAACTGAACACCTCCCGTGTCGGCTGCTCTAATGCTCCTCTCACAGGCTTCTTTCCCAAGACGCCGAGGGACCTCTTCAGGGGGCCAGTATTATCCACGAGGGTGACTTGAGGACGATCACATACTTCCCGAGGCTCAGAAAACCGCCAACGCGCCTTGAGATGTTGCAAACACTTGAAGGCGTTGAGGTTGGGGGCGGGGGGGTGAAGGGGGGGTCTGCCGATCCGAGCCTCGGAGTCCTGCTCCAAACTTTATCCGAAACACTTTGATCTGCGGGAGCACAGTAGCGTCAACTAAATATTGCATTGTCAACAGATGACTCACAATATTCTCTTTTCTTCACGCTTTGTGAATAATGAATGTAAAGTCAGCGCTGAAATATTGGGCAGAATTGCTTTTCAGGGGCCGCTTCTCGGTCGCTTTCCTTTGAGGATCCACAGTGTAGCCTGGTGGGGCGAAGTTGCGGGACATGTGACCGTCTTCATCATGCGGCGGGGGGGGGGGGGGGTCAGAAATGAAGGATGGGACGTGAAGGAGAGCACATCTCAACACCTTGCTGCGGTCTGGTGCGTATTCACCGCGGGCACACGCGCACACGCACACGCACACAAACCCCAGTGTGTGATGCACAAGCAGTGGCGGCGCCCCGTCTCCGCAGCAACTCGAATCGCAGTCCCTCCGGAGGGCATTAAATAAAAGCGGGAGGAGGAGATCCCTGAGCTGGAGGGCGCCGTGGCCCTTCTTTTCACAGGTCCCCTTAACGAAAGTTTGTCCCAGTTAATGGCCACGAAGCATCTAATTTCACTGTGTTTTTTCGTACCTTCGAGGAGGTGCATCGTGGGCCGCTGACAGGCAGGCGAGAAGGAGGGCAGCTGCCTCGCTGGGCCCCGAGTGGAACCTTCCGGAAACACAGGCGGTGTATGGCAGCCTTTTCAGACTAAGCACAACTCCTTCAGTTCTCTGTCTGATGTGTCTGTTTTTGTCACCACACACACACACACACACACACACCTAATCAATGCCCATTTAATCTTCACATGTTCACTATGAGTTATAGTTTGGACTGCAGTAAATTTGGGGAAAGGGCATGATGTTAACATAGCAGCAGGGGGACAGTGGTTAAATCGCCTGCCTTGCATTCAAAACACCTGCCTTTGAATCTGGCAGCTTTTACACCGAGCTTCTTGTGGTGCAATCGGTTAATGTGCATCGTTCATACGAGGGGGTGTTCCACAGTTGTGGGTTCGAGCCTTACCTGCACCATAAGCTTTTGGACTTAGGTGGTAGAGCAGTAGTTTAAGATATGAGGAGTGAATCCCACTTCCTGCTGTTGTACCCTTGATCAAAGCACTGACCCTGAATGGATACGGTAAAAATTACCTGGCTGTATAAAAGGGTAAATTGGTGTAAAGCAGCTTAGCATAGAAAGCACTATAAATTGGACAAAGGTGTGAGATTAATAAATGTAAATGGATCAAATCTCCACCAAAGACCTGATCCTGCAAGGTTTCCAAATGTCTGTTTTTCAAACAGCAGCAAACGCATGTTTGCGCAGACAGACGGCCTGTGAACATACCGCGGTACAGCTGACCTGATGCTAATCCCAGACAGGCGCTGCTCTTAAATCCACATTAACATGATGTTCTCACTTAGATGTATATCACATCCTGATATGATCACCAGGGCCTCCATCTAAATTCAAATTAACTCTAACTATGAAATAATAACAATCTAAAGTCATCCAAGTAACATTACAAATGAGGTGTCAATTACAGAAAAGAGGAATTCAAAAAAATTAATCCCCTATAGGGGGGCATGCAGTGGCGCAATGGGTTGGACCAAGTCCTGCTTTCTGGTGGGTCTGGGGTTCGAGTCCCGCTTGACATCCCGTCCTGGGTGTGTCCCCTTCCCCTCCAGCCTTACGCCCTGTGTTACCGGATAGGCTCCGGCTCCCCGCGACCCCGTATGGGACAAGTGGTTCAGAAGATATGTGTGTGTGTGTGTGTGTGTGTGTGTGTAATTGCCTATATTGCAATGTGTATTATAATTTATAATTTCACCCTCCAGCTGGATGGCTGAAAGCACCTGCTTTGAGATATTAAATTATATGTATATATATTAACAACTTAGTTCACATTCACATTTAAGGGAGCACCTCATAATCAAACATATTTAGTAGGTCATGCTTAAATTGTCAAAATATTAACAACACACACTTAAATATTATGGAAGGAAAGAAATTATAAAAGCATTAGCGTATATTTACGGACAGCAAAAACCTTGCGCTACATTAGGATGATTGAAGCAGTGTGATCGGCTCCTTGCGCTGCTACTCATTTATGAAATTATGCACCGTAACTTTAAATCTGACTTGAAACATGAAATACATACAGTGTTATGTCTGCATATCCCTTCAATGGACCGGTATCGTACCCACAGTGTTCCCAGTCTCACGTACTACTCCTTGGTGATAGGCTCCTGACCACCACAACCCTGCACTGGACGAGTGGTTAACGATAAACAGCAACGTATGTGGATGTTTGCGTATTTAAATGAAGAGGGAAACATGGCAAAGAACACATCATGTGGTGACAATAAAGAAAGAATTTATGTCCTCAAACACAGCAGACTTTGATATTAATTGCAGCCACACATTTACACATAGGTCCATATTGTGTTGGACATTGGACAACTGTTGGACAAACTGGGCAGCAGGTGGCGCAGTGGTTAGAGCCATTATTATGCGTTTGAAAAAACTGGGTCTGAATCCTGCTTCCACTGTTATACCCTTGATCATGGTACTTACTCTGAACTGATACAGTGAAAGTTACCCTGCTGTATAATTCTTTAAGGTAATTACTTAATTGATGTTTTTGCCAAGTGATTTAAAGTTAGGCTACTTGGACTGATTTACCCATTTCTACAGCTGGGTCATCTTTACTGTATAAATTCAGAGTGGAATTACCTTGATCACAGATACTGCAGCAGGAGGTGGACGCAAGGCGGCAGCTCTAACCACCACGCCACCTGCTGGGCCCTGCTTCAATGAAATAGCTAAGCCAAGGTGACCCGTTTCGGCTGCGACTCTACGGCCCTGGCGATCTGGCGTCAGGGATGCATCTCGCCGAGGCAGGCCTCGACGCGGCGGCGTTCCCGCAATCTGCTCGGTCCCCCGAAGTGCGCCTCCCCCCAGTCCCCTGCAGATGTCAGACGAATCCCCCCGCACACGCAACAGTCCCACCAGCATATGTGCGACCAGGTGTTCCCTCGTACAAATTTAATCCTTCATCACAGTGACTTCATTGCGATTTAAAGCACACCGGCGACGAGCATCGAACAAGCAGTTACACGTGTTTTATTTTTAGACTCGTTAACTGACTGCAGGCATGATAATAATTGTTTCAAACAATAATGGTGCTTTCGCTCATCCTGATTGGCTGCTGCTTTCATACATTTGCATATTCCTTTTTAAAGTGACAGGACTGTCGCTCTCATTGCTTCTGCAGCTGTTTTCAGCTGTTTGCACCTTTTCCTTGAGCTTCCCAAGTGTTTTACCCAAACGCAGACATCAACAGGAAGGGGGTCTTGACCCCACGTCCCAGTGGACCAGTCCAGCATCCTTTTGGCCCCCCAGTTGCTCCCTTCCAGGCCTCTCCAGGTGAGGCGTATCTTTCACCAAGTTCAGCTTAGTGGCAGAAGGCCTTGGAGTTTGGGGAGGGTTGGAGTTACATGACTCAGGCCTGGGTTTGAGCACGACCACACTGCGATGGGCGCCGAAATCCTCACATCGAGCAAGATCTTCTCCGTGAAAATCCCCGGAGAAAACGAAGAAACCAAACAACTCCGCTCCACTTCCCGTAGAGGAAAAACGGCGGATTTTTTTGTTTTTTACGTTCCCTCTTTCCCTCCTTTCTTCTAACTTCCCTCTTTTCTAGAGGTCACCGATTTGAATATCCTCTCATTAAAGACTAATTCTGGCCTTTTTGCCGGCGAGTTAAAATAATCCACAGAGCGGTGGCATCAAAGCGGCGCGACTTCAAAAATCACATTTTCAAAAAATTACAAAAGTACCTCGCCGCATTAAGTTCCCTACAAAATATGCAGCAGCTGCCTAATTTAGCGGTTTCAAAGCGCAAACCCAGCCGCAGCCTGGTTGTGTCAAAGAGGACAACAGCGAAAGGAGAGAGAGGGAGGAAGAACTCGGGGCGAGAGAGACGGGCTTTGTTTTAATTACGAGCGCCGATGGGAAAAAAAATCGGAAAAAAAAAACGGGCGGAAAAACGGCGATATCCAGCTCGTTATACCGTCACTTTGTATCAAACAACTTATTTACATATCAGATTACAACCCCCTGCACATGGGCGAGATGTGTCGGCGCGCTGGCGCAACGGGCAAAATAATGAGACGCGGTCGTCCGAAGGCCTCTCTCGCAGGCGACCTCGTGGAGGAGAACGCGGAGCTCCACTTGAGCGTTCGCACCCAGAACCGGACCTCATTTATCGGGACCCTCGAATGAGTCAACCGACATGAAAACGGTTCACTTTTCCTGGCTGTTTGGCAGCGGTAGACAATTAGAGGGCGCGCGGAATCGGGATGGATTATGGGAGGGTGCGGATCACTGGTAGCGACTCCGACACAATGACCCCCCCCCCTTTTTTTTTTTAAACAAACCACCTTTTATCCTCTCCCTTTCTTCTCAGCCCTTCATCCCCCCTCTTGATAAAGGGAGGAGGACTAGCTTTGTGGCTCAGGGGACGCCGAACAGGCTAGCCGTCATTAGCCAATCCCACCCCCCCCCCCCCCAGATGCCCGTCTCGCCCTTAGAGTGCCCCCCCTCCCCCCCCCACACAGCCACACCAGGCACAATAACTTGATACTGATTCTTTACTGTATGTGAAGGGCATGCATATTAAAACATTCTAGGCCTGTGGCTACTGTAGTGGTTAGAGCTGCTGCCTTGAATTTAAAGACCTCGGGTTCGAATCCCACCCCCTGCTGGAGCATGTTTGATCACGGTGCTGACGGTGAACTGAGTAAAAATTTCCTGGCTGTATAAACGGGTAAATCGTTGTAAACGGCTTAGTGTGAAAACCCACCAGCTCAGGTGACACTGGGGAAAACTCTAAGTGATATTATTAAATAATAAGAAATAATATTCATAAGCAGAAAAGAGCCAACTGAAAATTAAAGACGTGTTTGGCCTGCTTGGACTAAGGTTCAAAATGCACCTTGCTTGTGCCTAAGTTTATTTTTTTCAATGTTACCAGCCACAGCAAATATAAGTGTCATCTAAATAATGATTATCATCTAGTGTCATCTAGATAGTTATTATCAACTACAAAACAAACGCAAAATAATTTTTTTTTTTTAAAAAATCTTACCAAAAAACATTCAGTTTCATGAATTTTTCTATATACAGGACTAAAGAACCAGAGAACAAATACTGAATTTTAAACACACACATACATATATACATCTTTTATATATTCATAGCAAACTTTAAATTATGCAGATTTTTGCCTTTAAATTAGTTTCTAAAATATACAGGATTTAAGCAGGACACCATTTATTGAGAGCCTTTTCAGCAAAGAAGGCTTTACAGGCTGACACTGAATCCTACTAAATTCCCACATTACAATATTCTTATATTTATATGTAAATTATTTATTTTGAAGAAAAGGCCAAGGATTTAAATACCTACTTGTGTGTTTAGACCTGTGTTCAGAGAATAGGTGAGAGGCTCTATATATGCAAAGCCTTCCCCTCGAGGGGGGAATTACATATTCATGTCGGTGGCTGCCTCCATTGACAGTGGTTTGTACTTCCTTGTAAGCCAAGCAGACAAGAGCGTATTCAGCCACCCCCGCTGCTCGGCGGCCTGGCACGGTTCTCCCGGCTCGAGGTTACGGTCGCCGTGGTTGCAGCAGAACCGGGAGTCCATACGGCAGACTCATGATCACTTCAGAAAGGTGCAGCTACGGAGGAGCGCTAACTTTTCAATGCCGCCCGAAGAAGTTTTATGATGCTGGTGAATGTAACGTCCTATTTTTCATCTTTGATACCCGGAGGCAATATTGTCAGCCTTTAGCTGCCTTACAGTGTAAGAAAAACAACTTTACCGTGATTGACCCATTTGAACAGCAGGATATTCTTACACTATGAGTTCGCGGTAGGCACCTTGATCAAGGGTTCAATTTATAGCACAATACAGTTTTTCTCGTGTATAGCGCTGTGTCTGAAAGACAGACTCGAACGCGTTCACGGGGTTAAAGCATGTGACGAACCATCGCATTCAACGCATATTTCCAAAGACATTATCCACCAAAATAATAGGAACAGACAAAAAAACGAGGGACAGGTGGTAGCGTAGGGGCCGTCAGAGCTGTTGCCTTTAGACCCAAGGGTTGCAGGTTCGATCCTCACCTCCAGCTGTTGTACCCCTGAGCAAGGTACTTACCCTAGAATTTCTCTAGTAACATTATCCAACTTTATAAAGGGGCAAATAATTGTAGGCGAACTAACACTGTAAGTCGCTTTGGAGAAAAAAAGTGTCACCGAAATGAATAAATATAAAAAGTTACGAAAACGGTAAATAAGCATGATTATGCTGCAACAGGATTTGAACCTTCAGACTGCAGAACAACAGCTCTAACCACTGCGCCCCCTGCTGCCCAGCGAATATCCCCAATATAAAGAACATATGGAACTTCACTGTTACGGCGCAATGTAATCCAGTCCCTCTTCTAATGGCTCGGATAAAGTTCTCAGCAGTTTTTACTGGCGAAGAACGACGCTGTGGCAGACGTCCTCCGCAGCGCACATCCGGCGAAGGCTCACCGTGATTACAGGCCCAGCCGTCCGGGCTCCTCGGCCGGCGAGAGTGCGGGCGAGCGGCGCGTACGGCCTCGCTGTCCACAGGTCCTGAAGAGCTCGTGTTGTAATACAAGGGAGAAGAAAAGGGATGTTCAACCCGGCCTCGTGGGAGGTTGGGAGCGGGGCGTGGGGGAGCGGGCCGTATGCCGTCTTTGAAAGAGCGCCGAGCCGGTCATCGCAATCAGTATGCGCAGGAAGTTGAAAGGCCATTCGGGTTTCCTCAAAAGGAGCTTGTTCGTTTTAATGAGCACACATTGGCGGCGTAGCTAGCTGCCCTGCAGAGGAGGACGTCAAGACACTTTTCAAGTCAAATCGCCATGGTAGCGATGCCATCCAAAACGGGCGCCTTTTGTCTAAGGCAAACAAATAATACAATAAACAAGTATGGGGACTGTTGCTCGGCTCCGCGCTCCTGCTAACAAGGTCTGAGCCACCTGTAGACAGAAACAAGAAACAGCACAACAAATTGGCACCCGAGGAGTCAAGGTGATGCTCGTCCATAATGACCTGAACGTTTAACGTCGGGTCCCGCGGGGCGATTGCATGTATGTGGCAACACGGAAGCAAATTTTTGCATTGAAATCCACGTTCATATGCAGATCTTTGCATGTGCGAGTGTGTGTGTGTGAGATTATATAAAACACACACATATATACACATACACACACACATATATATATATACATATATACAAGTGTGTGTATACACATGCTGCTTCAAAGTATGTGAACCCTATTGGGATGATCATTGTCTTTGTGTAAAATATTAAAATCTTATGAAATCGAACTCTTCAGTCTTACAATAACCTTTTAAAATTAATAAATGATTATGACGTACACGCCTGATTATGGGTGTATAAGTAGATATGCACATACCGTATGTACGAACCATCGGTGTAGTGTAACTTAGTATCTGGACGGAGTCATTCAATTTCAAGACAAAAAATGTAACAAATATTTTGTCATTTCTTAAATCATCGAGCTATGCCACCGAGTTTGGCGTCTTCCCTGGCGTCACACGTCATGCAAATCGCGGTTAAGAGGCTCATCATTTCAGAAAGTGCACACTGGATGAAAAAATTAGTCGGTCGAACGGTTGAAAATGAGTACGTTATTTGGACGGTCACTAGTAACTAGCTGTTAAGTAACTAGTCTACATTTTTACAAAAAACTTTCATTATACAGTTTTTTCCATATTGGAAAATGTTCATTTTATTAAATTTTATAGATATTTCAATAGTAATAAGGCCATAAGTTCCTGTTAGTGTCACTTAGGTTGTTAGCACATTTCTATATGTCTTTTCTATGTTTGTAATATTTTATTTAGATTTTGTATAAACATTTTAAGAACGCGTATCTATATTTTAGTCAGAACATTTTTCCGAGCTGCATTTTAATTCCTCCGTGGTCGGATGGCGGTGAATATGATCGGTGCGTACAAGATACGTTTACAGGCTGTTATAACGCTGTATTTGAATGTTAATGCAAATGTTCGCTGGCAGGAACCAGTTCAGTGCAGCGCACACAAAAAAGACGAGGACGTTAATCAGAGTTATTAAAGAAAACACTGAAATGACACTTTTAAGGGCATTACGAAAGGCGAGAGAGACCAGCCGTATAATTCGGAATAGGAAGTTTCACTCATCCCTATGACATTTCAACTGAAAAAATACATTGGGTCAATGTAAGTAAAATTTATGCAGTCAGTGCACTGGAGATTAATGCAATAAAAATAAATAATCACTCATACCAACACGTGCCCCTTTGGCAGTATGAGCCTGCATCAGCAGTGTGGGATGATGTTTGGGGAACGTCAAGGTGGAGTTCCAGAGCGACCGAGTCCGCAAAGGGGGTGAGGACTGGGAAGTGCGTCGATCCCACGGTACGGGAACGGCATCCCTTACACGAGACTGGCAGCAGCTGCAAAAATGGGGCGAGAACGCAAAAAGAAGGAAAGACGACATAAAACGTGGGGGAAAGAAAATAAACGGGGACAAAAGGGTAGAGGGGAAAGAGGAAGAAAGCAAAGCGAGAGGAGCTGAAGGTGGCAGGGGTTGGGGGGGTGGCGTAAGAAAGAAAGAGGAAGTCAATTATGCATTCCTAACCTGGTCGATGGAGCTCCTCTGGGATCTGCCTCCGCTCCTCAGGATCTGTAAATAATTGACAGATAATATTAATTGGCTTTGGATTAGTGAGCAAGCAGAGTATCACACATTAATATTTGATCAGGAGATGATAGGGACCCTGGCAGGGGAGCCGAGGGGGCAGCTGGGGCTGTTTTGTTGATTAGGCCAGAAAGGGAACGGTGCGAGGCGGCTCTCTCGCACCCTCTTCCAGAGCGGGGAGGGAGCGGGAGCGAGATTTGATGCTCCTGTTAGCTGAGGGCTGCCGCAGCGCCTAACCTCCTACCGGCAGCAAATTGCCTGCTGGATGTACCGGCGGAGAAAGAGCGGGGAAAAAAATCAGACGGACTTTCAAATCCGCTTTGATTGTTGTTTTATCAGCGAGACTCCGCTCTCCTCCAAAACGCTGGGCAGAAATTCCTTCCTTCCTCACTCTGTGATATTCGGAGGGAGCTCAGATCAAATGTGGAATCCCTGGCTGTGCTGCTGGGTGTGTATGTGTGTGTATGTGTGTGCGTGTGTGTTTGTGTGTGTGTGTCCGTGGGGTGAAGGGGGCAACTCAGGGCTAATAGCGGTGGTGCTGCGTGGCCGACACCGCATGGGTAGTGTCCAGCGAAGAGCCAGTTCCTCGAGGCTAATTAATTCATGGCAGACACCCTTGTACCACGGGTGACAAAAAAAAAAATTGAGAGAGAGAGAGAGAGAGAGAGAGAGAGAGAGAGAGAGAGAGAGCGACGGGAGTCCACACGACAACAGGGCACCGTTGCTCCTCTCATCTACCATATGCTGTCATTTGTTTAGCAAAATCTCCTTCAGCGGTGCAGATTTACTGCTCTCTTTCAGGGGTCTGGCATCCGAGGGCCCGCTCACCGGCCCCTCCCTCAAACCCGCGATGGCGATTAGCCCCCTCCCTATCCACGCGCAGCGGCCTGTGGGGTTTTCATAATGCTCTCCGACACATCAGCACTAACCTCCGGCAGGCTGAGCCAGAGGCCGGAGCACCTTCCTCGGGTCATCTTACCTCGATACAGCGCCCTTCTCAACATGACCATATCAATACACTTCATGCATGGCCCTGCATTAACACAAGCCTTTTTAAAAATGTTAGAAATAAACAAACACACACACACACCAACTGAAGCCACTTGCCCTGAGCCTAACCCAGCAGCACAGGGTGCACAGCTGGAGGAGGAGGGGACACACCCAGGACGGGATGCCAGTCCATCCTAGAGCACCCCAAGGGGGACTTGAACCCCAGTCCCACCAGAGAACAGGACCTGGCCAAACCCTCTGTGCCCCCACATCCCCCGATGTTAAAAATATTAAAAGAAAATTTCCAATAACGTTATTGAAAGTAGCCTACAGTGTCGTGAAAAAACACAAGCCCTTTTCCCGATTTCTTGTGTTACGGCAAAATTTTGTCACTGCACGTTCAGGTGTTCGACCAAAATCTAATGTTAGAGAAAGGGCACCTGAGTGAATGAATAACACAATTTCAAATTATTTTGTTTTTTTAATAATGAACAAAGTGATCCAACAGTGGCTGACAGTGCGTGGAAAAGTGATTGCCCCCTTTACACATGAGAACTGTTTGCGTCACCTTTAGCTGCAACGACTCCGACCAAACACTTCCTATGATTCGATAGCAGTGCTTTATACCACTGTGGAGGAATTTTAGCCAAATTTTCCTTGCAGAATTAAAAACCTTCAGTGTCAAAAGTTTGCAAAAATAGTAGAAATCAGGAAGTCGATGTAATGGTGCCTTGCAGCTCCTGGGCTGTGGGTTCGAATCCAGCTCAGTCTGGGTGGAGTTGACAAGTTCCCCCATGTTCAGATGTGTTTCCTCTGCATACTCTTGTTTCCTCCCACAGTCCAAAGGCATGTTTTCAGTAAACTGGTGACTTAAAATCATCCATAGCGTCTGTGTGTATTACATTGCTCTGCTTTGTCTACTATACTGCTACTATGTCCATGTGTGTTTACGGTTGTAAACGACATTGCACAAAGAGAAAATTCTAGTTAATAGTACTTTCCTTCAGTGAAAAGTGTGTACCATATCAATCTCGGGTAAATACCTTACTCAGTGTTACCACAGGAGGAAGTGGAACTCAAACCTTGGTTTTCTGATTGCAAGACAACTGCTTTAACCATTACGCCACACATTGGTAGCCTTGAGGTTCAAAGGTACACAAATGTTCTTGCGCTACCGGGGAGAGAAGTGATAACTACCCAGGGCCATAAATATATTTCTTCAACCGATGCAAGAAATAAACCACTTTCAAGCAAATGTACACAGGGAGGCAGGGCCCCCGAGGAAGGCAGTTTGCAGTGAGTGCTGACCTCATGTTCTTGTTTTTAACCCATTTCAGCATAATGGCTATATGAAATAAAAGCTTTTTTAAAAGAAAAATCTTATGTCTCCATCTTGAGATGTGCCTTTGCATTTCTTTTTTGATTGTGCATCCAGTCTCTTTCTGAGAAGCACCTTCTTCGTTGACCCCATCTTTTGACCTTTGGAGAGTCTTCGAATCCCTTGCTGCGTTTCTGAGTTGTTCGAGTTTGGAGGGAGAACAAGAACCATCTTTCTGCGCTGCTCACCCCTGGTCTGACAGAAGCTGAACAGAGGCTCTCCGTCACACAGCAGAAAGCGGAACGAGCGTCTCCTGAAAGGCTAACTCCTCTGATCCAAGCCCATCTGATCCAACAGCGGCTGCCCAAGCGTTCACCGCGGCATCAACAGGACGACTCGGAAACACGGCTGTCAACGCAAGTACACATGTTCAGTGTCGGATCGCTGTTACATAATAAAAAAGGTTTTCTACGAGTGCCGAAGAGCATCATGCTCCACAGGGTTGTCCTTCACTCCAAATAAAAAACAGGGACAAAAAAAGGAAAGCGGCTGGTTAAGAGCCAGAGAGCTGCCCTTTGAAATTAACCATAAACCTCATAATCTCATTGCTCAATTTCATGGAACTTAAACGTGGCCTCGCTCTTTTTCCGTAAGACCTTCTCAGTGGGCTAGTCTGCAAGTTAATCCGAAGCCCAGACTGCTTTCGATTTTCCAGCTGACAGCATGGGAACGTGTTGGGTGGGGGATGAAAAAGAGGAGCCAGTGACCAACGCGGGGGCCTCTCCTTCAGGTCGCCGGTCAATCTGCACCCCCTGCTGAACGTGCCTTGGTCGGGCCCCGTTAGGCTGCGCTCCCTGCGCGCCCCTTGCTCAGGGAAGCATGTCCACTAATGTAACAGGTTTGGTGTGACCGTGGTAAAGGGGGGAGCAACCTGCAGCTATATCTCGAATTAGGGCCCCGGCATGAGCAGGGCTCGTCCCTCCTTATTTACTGGTGTCGCATAGTTATTCCTTCTTTGTCTTTGAATGCAGTATCCTTATATGACCTTTGCAAAAAATTGTCACTCTGGACTCCGATTTAGAATAAGTTTCCACTTTTCATGAAGAAATAGCCAAATAAAACCAGTCCAAAAGAGCTATTAAATGCTCTGTGTGTGTGTGTGTATTAGACCACATGTGCACATACCTCTATATATTTGCCAGCCATTAAATTTCATTTATCGTTTGTTCTGCTAAGGGTTGCCAGGGTTGTATACATACGGTTGTAAACATATATATACAGTGACTGTAAGCGGGTGTGTGTGTGTGTGTGTGTATGTCTTGTATCTGCATGTATGCAGTCCTTGTGATAGTGTCTGACCTGTGTGTGCTGTCTCTGTGTCCATGTGACAATGGTCCTCTCTTACACAGCTGTTCCACCTCCTGTCTCCTATGCCACACTCCACACACACAACGTCTGCCTTTCAAAACTTTCCTTCCAGTTTAACATCTTAATCTCACCATGTTTCTAACTCAATTTGCAACTTTTCCTCAAGTAATGAAAAAAGAATGACAAAAAAACACAAATACAGTACACGGGCCTAGAAAGCACCTAAAACCCAATTTATCATCAGCTGAGTGGGTAGCAAAGTGAGAAGAAAAGGTGTGCTGCAATTAAATAATAGCTTTGCAAGGAAATGCGTTAATTAAAATGGCTGTTAAACTGCGCATGATGACAAAGAATTTGACATTAAAAAACAAAAATAATTAAAGAGCCAACTGTCTGCCGGGTGCAATGGGCAGGATGATGAAACCGATGAGGCGGCATGCTACGCTAACCGAGTAATTCATGGAGACTATTCTTCGACACAAACGTGTCACGTCGCCGACGCCAACAGGTCCCGTCATCGCCCACCCGTTCGTCAAAGCGCCTCTCGCGGGAGCAGTTACGCTCCTGTCGAGACTCTACTTTCCTCCGTTACCAAGCGCCAATTTAGCATTGTTCGCGTGCGCTGTTTGTTGTTGTTGTTGCTGCAGCGTGCCACCGTTCGAGCTCATCCTGGCCTGCTTGCATCAGCCAGACACCCACACGGAAAACAGAAACCCGCCAACGACTTTGGTTCTGAAAAAGAAAGTTCTTGTAATTTTTCGTATTACTCAATACCGCCGCAACCTTGACGTGCGCAACCTGGCGGGCGGTAGGCCTCACGCGCTAGGCTAACGGAAGCTAACAGCCTGCGTGGTTCTGTTTCCATGAGGTCGCCTAGTGGTCACTAAGGACTCACGTGAATTGACTGGACTGCGCCACCCTGGCTGAAGTGGTCCAAGTGCCAAAAATTCTGGAAGTGGACCAGAATGGACTTGCAAGTCAACATGCAAGCCATCTTCAAACCTTCTGTGCAATAAGTGTGCTAAAGGAAGCCAGTTCAGGACAAAATAGTGCTTAAATATTAATATTACTCTGCACATCTGTTTTTAACTTTGCAAAGTGTACTATAAATAAACAACTCATTAATCTGTTTTTACTGAAACACAAATACCCCTTGATTAAGTTTGCTAAAGTGGGACATATTAGGGGCTTGCAAGTATGAAAATCGTAATAGAAGAATATACTGAAATATAGGGGGGTGTGGTGGCGCAGTGGGTTGGATTGGGTCCTGCTCTCTGGTAGGTCTGGGGTTCAAGTCCCGATTGGAGTGCCTTGCAACGGACTGACGTCCCGTCCTGGGTGTGTCCCCTCCCCCTCCTGCCTCACACCCTGTGTTGCCGGGTTAGGCTCTGGCTTTCCGCGACCCCGTATGGGACAAGCGGTTCAGATGATGTGTGACGTGATGTACTGAAATATATAGTTCATTCATAATAGTTAAGGGATCACCTCAGAGTGAGCCATCACTTTGCGTTCAAAGGAACAAGGCTTGAATTCCTGTTTTAATTAATATAGTTTTGATAACATAAAATGACTAACAAGGTGTTAGGTTAAATAATAAAGCCAATTGTGTTTGCTAGATGTACAACATTTACATTTATTTGTTCAATAGGCATAAGGGGTGCGATGGTGTAGCGGTCTTGGCCAGGTCATGCTCTCCGGCAGGACTGGGGTTCAAGTCCCTCTTGTGGTGCTCTGGGATGGACTGGCATCCCATCCTGGGTGTGTCCCCTCCAGCCTTATGCCCTGTGTTGCTGGTTTAGGCTCCAGCTTGTTGCAACCCCCCCTTGGGACAAGTGGCTTTGGCCAATGTGTGTGTGTTTAGGAGACACTTTTCTCTAAAGTGACTTCCAACGAATTCTATGCAGTGTTGTCAGCCCACACCTTATTCACCAAGGTGACTTACACTGCTAGATACGCTACTTACACTGGGTCACTCATCCATACATCAGCGGAACACACACACACACACACTCTCTCTGTCACTCACACACTATGGGTGAACCTGAACAGCATGGCTTTGGACTGTGGGAGGAAACCAGAGCACCTGAGGGAAACCCACACAAACCAAGCAAGGACAGAACGCACAACCTCTCACACCACCCAGGCACCACCCATACAAATGGCCAAATTGTTCTAAATAGCTTAGTATAGAAAGCTAACATTTCAAGTTGCATTGGACAAAGGTATATGATGAATTATAGTAAAAGTAATAGTAACGACAGTAAAGCGTGAACGCTGACTATGTTGACTACACACACGCTACACATTTGTAAAAACAGGCTTTCAAAGGATTTCTTTTGCCACATTTCACACAGGCTTTTCACGATCCACAGAAAAACTTAAAAATGAAGAGAATTACATAAAGGTGGGGCAAAATTCCTGGGCCCTATTCCCCTGTGGCGAGCGTCCCAAAATCTCCTCCGTCCCAATTTCCAGAGAGCGCTCGCACCGAAGGGGCCAGTTTCGTTTCCCTCCCAGATCCGCGGTGTTTGACTGGAAGCTACGTTTTAATAATGGTCGTGATTAACGCTGAGGACTTGGCACAACACTGTTAAGACAGCCTTTTGAAAAGGCGCCTTAATAGCCTTCCATTACAGTGATCGCATAATACAGCAGCGTGGATCGTTACATCAGAAACCCACACTGGCTCGCTGAGATCCGTTTGAAGTCGAACCATTAGCTGGACGCTTCGCAAACTTCTCTGAATAATCTAATTAAAGCGCTGCTGCTTTTCCACAAAGTCTCTTCAATTAACAAGAAACATATCATAAATGTGCGTGTTTACACTGTGTACATGACACGCCCAGTATGGGGCAGTCCTGCACTGATCAGTGAAATCTTTCCTCCACCAAACATGGGATTTTAAAGGACAGCGACTTCAAATGGAGCTTTTGCGTCTTCTGCGCGGAATTATATTGTGTGTACGACCCTGAGGAAGCTGGAAATGAAAAATCAAACGGTCACAAAACTGAGGCTGCTATTGCCCAGGCCTGGTTGCTCAATGATCAGTGACAGTTGACCATCGGGAATTTACTTCGTTTAATTGATCAATAAGTGCCGAGTTCCACACGCAAATAAAGCACTGCCGTTTTTAACGCAAGTCTTTATGTTTCATGTCCGAACCATGCAGTCGTTCACCCAAGACAATGAAGCCGGCAGCTCATGTATCCATTCATTAATTATTTAATGTTACAATTATGTGTATCTTGTATTATTAGTATTATTATTATTCTTGTTGTTCTTGTTGTTAATAATACTACTACTACTACTACTACTACTACTAATAATAATAATAATAATAATAATATTTTCAGACTTTTCTCCACTGTAATTTGTTATGATAGTATTGTAAAGACCTGCGTTACCGAGAGTCTGGGAGGGAAATCGGTCTATTGTAAATTGTTGGATTCTGGGTAAATTGTAAATAAAGCGTTCAACCACTGGGGGGGGAAGCCTGGGGGTGCTAAGCAGGCTGAGGAGAGTGGTTTGAGGTGTAGGTCCTTGAGGAAAAGGGCTCTTGGACCAAGAGCATTATATCTCTGTGTCTCAGTGTTCTAATAAAATAATCTTTATGAATGCTGCCTGTGTATCTCTCTTTTCCCCATCTGAACCCAGAGCACTGCACGCCACACTGCTGTCCACTAAAGTACTTAGAATTATTTGACATTTATATACCTGGGTGATTTTTACTCCATCAGTCTGGGGTTAGTAGCTTACCCTCAACAGCGACACAGTGGTGCAGGGGGTAAAGTCATGATTCATAGCTGCTGAGCTGCTCATTTGAGTAGAGATTTGACCGTAGCTCGGGGTGTGTGTATTTTGCATGTTCTGCCCATGTTTGGGATCCGATCATGGAAAGCAGTGGTAATCCGCCTCTGCCCCCGATTACCAGAAAAACCGTGCAAGTAGTTGTTATGAACCCGACTTGACATGATGGCGCTTGCCAGCTTATATCAAAGATACATTGGCAGAAGCAGGGATGTGAACCCCAGTTCTTCGGTTATCAGACAACAGCTCTGACACCCAAGTTACACCTGTCCTAGCAGGCTAGCTCTGCAAAAGCAAGGTGTTTTAGGATATGACGGTTCTTGTCCTGGGACCAGACAAGCCCACCTGGCAATTACAACTGTAAGCAACAAACCTCACTTTCAAATGTCACCTTTTCAAGTGCAAATGCGTTTCTGTCACCCCGTCCTTCCTCCCCACTTCCAGAATGCCAAGAAGCAGTCAGCTGCAGCACTTGTCGGTTCAGCAGATCTGGGACGGGCCAGAAAAGAGACCCAACGCTCCCATTTCACCCTTTGAGGTGCCTGGCTGAACGGCCCGTTGAGTGAACTTCACAAGACGACGGGAGTCCTCGGCTTTCTAGCAGGTGGCCGGCTTGCCTCCGGGCTTGGCAGCCCCATTGCATTCTGGGAACAGCAACACTGGCTTCCTGAGCAGAAGTGCAGCTCTCTGCACTGTTGTTTGAAATTTGAAATGCTGCTGTTTCTATAGCCACGTGGCGCACCATGGTAACGCGAGGGGACGGGTGGCCAGAATGCAAGCTGCGGGATTCACCATGGGACAATACGCAGAAGATGAAAAACAGATTGACCGTTAGAGCAGCAGGTAACTTCAAATTCGGCACTTTATGATGTGCATTATCAGAAGCGAAGGTCACCAATACAATGACAACCTTAACCGTACGCTCTACTGAGAGCTCTCGGTAAATCAGCCTGGTTACAGATACAAGGTACACTACAGGTACACCATTGTTACCCTGTCATTAACCTCTCTGGGTGTTATGATAATTAGTCTTAATACAAAACTCATCTGATCACTTGACATCATTCAGGAGAACAAAAAGTGCAAATCTAGATCTGTCTGCTGCAACATATCAGTGTCATTTAACTGTCATTTACCATACAGAAGAAGAAGAGTGTCATCCCATTTAGGCAAATCCCTGCCAAAAGCAACGTTATTTAATTTCACGCACATATATACACAATAAGGTTTTTCTGCTTAAAGGGACCAGTTCATTTTTTGAAATCACCCTGATTAGGTAGGGGACAATGTAAGGGGGGTCAAATTACCATTATTTCTTCTGAAGAAAGACATTCATTCATGCACCCAGATAGAAATTAGAAAAGTACAACAATAAAGACAGTGTGTGCAGTAAAATGATCGCACCAGCATGCATTTTCACATTCGTGACAGTAATTTTTGCACTGTAACGCAGAATGCATTTTTACTGATTTTCCATGTCAGATTTGGTATATCAGTGAACATGGTTCATATCAGTGCCAAAAATCCACTTACATGATCCAAAGCAAACCTGTTTTTATATTCCACATAATCAGATTTCCATCATACAGGACCGTGTTCTGCAGGGAATGAGTGCGTAAATAGATAAATAGATACTCAAATACAGCTTTCATATTTAAAACCTGACTAATGGAATGTGAGTTTTCCATTCAGTATTCACTACACCATACTGGTTATGTTGGTAATTTAGCATCACGGGAGTTTGACTACATTAACTGAAACTTCCAGGATCCATGTGAACAGGACGTGTCAAGTAATATTAATGGTACAAAAACATTTTGAAACATTTATAACGGTTAATAATCTCACCTTCACACCAAGCAGTGTTTTATAGTTAAAGGACACTGACATTGTGCAATAACCTTCATTTGTAACATTACATTTGAATTTATTCATTCAGCTGATGCCTTTCTTCGATGTGCCATATAATGTTAAGCTACTTGTCCATTTATACAGTGGGGAAATAATTTTTTTCTACCTTTCAGCAATCCAGCGGAACTATCACGTTCAAGGGTGATACAGTAGTACGCTGGACTTAAAGACAGGCCCTTCAAAATGAAGACAACTGCTCCAACCATTACGCCACCTGATGGCCATTAACCATTCTTGCGATAACCCGATAATCCTGATTCATTACTGCTCAACCAAACAGACAACTCAAGGCCGTGAGAGGCATCTGGGAAGCAATTTGTCACTGGCAATAAGTTGACCACCAGAGCAATGACATGAAAACATGTATACTTTTCATTTACGTCCTGTGACCTGTAGGAGCACGAATGCAGTTTAACATTTACTTGCTCATTGCCCATAGCTCCGCTTCCTGGCAGCTTCAGTCCTTGCAGGGTTAAGCTCTTCAGACGGGCCAGAGAATACACAGCTTTATCTTCAGCACACAGGCCACACACTTGCCAGACCAAAACAAATACAGTGGGGAGGGTTTTATTCTCAAGGGTCCGTCGGCACTTCCTGTTTGTGACAAGTGCTTGGTTAGGTCAGCCAGTGTGCCAGGGGGACGACGGGGGGTAGACCGTGATGCGCATGCGAAGTCCCCCCGAAGCCTCCGTTGCCAGGCGACAGGTTTGAGTGAGGTGCAGCAGCTGGCATGGCCTTGTGAGGGCTCAAGGGGCGGGCAGGCTCCTTGAGTTACACCGCTCCTCTGCAAAGGGAACCGGCCACAGACCCCCAGACCCCAAAGGAGGCGGAGGGGGGCTGGGGCGCAGCACATTTTTCACACAGCACAGCAGGGGAAAACAAATGTGGATACAGCGCCTTCAACGGGCTGCCAGGCCCCCGGCGCGAATAGAGAGGAGGGGGGTCTCAGGCTTGTTCTCCTAACCCTACAATTAGGCCTCCAACTGCATCTGTGCATCTTGACTCCAATGGAGGAAGGGACCTCTCTGGTGCAGACCTGGATGTGAACCCAGGAAACCTCCGCGTCCCAGAACAATGGTCCAGGCCATCCCACCACCTCGTAGAGTCTGGAGACACATGGCAGGAAACCTTACACCTCCCCGTCCCTTTCCCCGAACACAGAATCAGGGTGCTACCCCTGCATCTGACACCTACGCCAAGGCAGCAGACTTACTTAAAAAAAAAAAAAAAAAAACATAATTGCCCAGACTTTCAGTTGTTTGAAAAGGACAATGTGAGGATAATCAAATGCTGGCCTGGGAGCGCGACAGAGAAACTGTAGAAAATCCGGAGCAACACCTCAACAACAGAGATCATAGGCAGTTGGACAAATGCCCTTACGGGATGTTCAGGAAATGCTGCTTTACTGGCACAAACCTCCGTGAACCTGGCTTCTTAGCACGATTACACATGTGAGCGAAATCTCGCTGGATGAAAGTCCGTCAGAACTGTTGTGAGCATATCTGATAGCTCTCCAAGTCCCAAGCCTTTTCAAGACGTCTTCATCACTTAGAGTGAATCAAGGAAGGTCACGAGTAAAGCTGTAATGGAAAACTAAATGTTTGCGATACCTTCAAAGCTGCAGGAAATGAAGAGTCGGCCACAACGATTTTCCATTGTGAATCATGGGTCATGTTGCTGGAGATGAAACCTCGGTCCCAGAAGATTGTGGGAAATGGCGACAAAGTGAACTGTACATTGACACCTGACAATTTACTTGATCCCAGATCGATTTGCGTGATTGCCGTATTGAATAAAAATTTCATGGTGAACAGCCTGATGCACGTAACTGTTCATGAGTCCTCCCATTTTGGTATCAAGAACCTGTCCTTTTAAATCAATGAAAACACCTCAGCTCCCAATATTGAAAGATAATGATCTCACACCAGAAAGATCCTTGAGAGCGCAGGCCTGGTGGGAATATCCTCTTACTGCAGTAAGAACGTGGGACAGGGCAGCACAAGTGGACAGCTGGTGGAGCAGCAAACACTTTCAGAGACCTCAGAGCATCTTTGCACTCTCAACACCAGTCATCCCTACAGAGACCATGGACCACAGCAACAGGTTCTGCTGAGGACATCACCAGTGGGAGCACTGGGATTTCACCATGCCACCTTCTCACACCTCTCATCAGCAAGGGGTTTATAATCCCACATGGGAAGATTTCCAGTTTCCAGAACTGACAAAAGTAATGAAACATAACACACGCAGTCTGAAACCCCTTGTCCCGAGTGGGGTTGCAGTGAACCGGAGCCTAACCCAGCAACACAGGGCACAAGGCTGGAGAGGGAGGGGACACGCCCAAGATGGGATGCCAGTCCATCGCAAGGCACCCCAAGCAGGAATTGAACCCCAGACCCATCAGAGAGTGGGCACAGGCCAAACCCGCTGCTCCGCTGTGCCCCCCTCAATGAAACATAAGATTACCATTATTACAAAAAAAATATGTATGGTATAGATTTCTTTAATTAGTTTGGAGCAGTAACTCAGAAGGTAGACTTGGTAGCTTAAAGTGCCTGAACTCTGCAGTGTGAGTGTGAGCTGGAATCCAGTTCAGTCTGAGTGGAGTTTCCTCGCGCCTTTGAATTATGTATCAGTGAATTGTTCAGTCTGTCCTGACCATAGTGTGTACGTTTGAGTGAATGAATGTGTGATTGCCTTGCCATGGACTGGTGCCCCATTTGGGTGTGCAATGCTTTAAATTCTATGCTTCACAGATAGGCTCTGGACCACCACAACCCTGAACTGAACAAGAGGTTACTGATTATTAGTGTTTGTTTAACTACATAAAAAATGGATTCATGTGTGGCGGTAAAGTTTTTGATGCATGCTAAAGACATCTTGAAACCTTAAATGTCTTGTGTAAGTTACTAGATGGAGCGAAATAGAGTTAATGCACTTTCCCCAGCCTGACATTGCTGGGCTGTGCTTTGAACAGGATGGAAATGAGGAGTCAGGGGAACGTTACAGTTGACTGTCTTCCCCTTTGGCTTCGCACAAACCCCTCAATTGAGTTTCATCAGCATCTCACTCAAATGTCACAAAATCATTCAGACAAACGACATTAATTGTCCATATGGCCTTAGTCATTCATGCAAAATCAGTCATAAGTATTGCCATGTACATGGATTTAGTCATCAATATTTTCCTGAGACACAGCAAAAAATGTTTTTGGTTGTATTTATATAATTTCTGCAAAGTTTCCCAAGCCTCACCTCAAGTATGTGGTATTACTTAAAAGCACTACGTGTTCTCTAGAAGGTGCCCTCAGCATTGTAGCATGTGCAACTTAGGAGACACAGTTAACAATATATGTCCTCTAGAGTGGACAGAAATTAATACAGATAAGATATCAATCATTGCACTGAGATTCACACAATTCCAGTCAGTTCTTCACTTCAAATTATTGGTGAACATTAAAATCTTCACCACCCATTATACCAAAGAGGAATGCATTAAACATACCAATTTAAAAGTATTAGCATTTAACACCATGTGGTCGTGAAATCCAAAAAATCCACCCAAATAGTCCTTCAGGCTTCAAAGGATGCGAACCACTTTGCACCAGATCTCAACGGGGATGTGATTTCTCTCCACCGTGGAACACCTAGACTCATCAGTCCAACACCACTTTTGTTCAACGGGGAGGGATCTGACTGAAACAAGGGACCACACATCTCACTGTCATTCTCCCATTTTGAAAAGAAAACAACTGTATTTTTCTGGCTTGCCTTATTGTTCTCTCAAGGTCGCAGGCATTGGGTACAAAAAGCGCGCCAGAGATGTCTGATCGTTTCTCCAGATCTGGAAGTTTTCAGGGCTGGCCTCACGTGGCAGATGAAGTGGAGCCAAACTGATTAACAGAACTGTGCCTGTCACTCAACTGGAAGAACATCTCAAGGAGCTCATACTTATGACTTAACAAAAATGTGTGGTCGGCCTTAGGCGACACAGTAAAGAGAGCAGACCCATGTCCGCTGTATAGCCCCAGGGGGTCCCACAGGAGCTCGTAGGCTCAGTGACAGCCAGGAGTGGATCAGGCAGGACCTGCTCATGTTTTCATCCCCCCGTCAATCTGACTGCTATGTGATGCTACAGTCTGTCTCACTGATGTCTAGTATATCAGATTCACAACCTTGCTGAAGTGCACTACCATCTTCAAACCTAGCAACCTCAGGTTATAGGCCCAGGTCCTTAACCGTCGCTCCTCCATTGGCAGTAGGTAGCAGCACGCTCAGCCTCAGAAGCACAGTCTCTTTCTGGTCCAACTTCAAGCCTCCAAAGAGGGAGCGGAAAAATCATGCTAATTGATGGCGAATGAGATTAAAATGAGCCGATAATGAGAACAGGACTATAAAGGATGCGCTAACCTGTGTTGGGGCGAAACTTCTAACCTCTTCATCAGCAAGGAGCGCTCTTTGATGGTGTATGGCTCTATTCATCAACTTCCTTTTAGGTTCCAAAAAAATCAGTTTAACTAACAAAGGGAGGGGTGGCTCACTTTCCTAATCTATCCCTTTTTCAGGAACAAAACGGGAAATGGATTCGCTCACCTTTCTGTCGAGAATAGAGGCAAAAGGAGAAGAGTTGCTTGCAATGGAAGCTAATGCAGACGGTGGGAGAAGGAGCAGCTGGGATGGACAAGCAGGGCCGGCGACACCGACCCAGTGGAGGGTGTTTGACAGTCCTATATCTGTCTGTGGGGTTCCTCGTGGACGTCAGAGCACCGCTGTGATAACCCCCCGCTGCTACCCCCCACGTTTCTCCACTCGTTACGGGTGAGAACAAAGGTGGATAATTCCCAGCCGTATAAACTGTCGGACCGGTGAAATCAGGCTGCGGGCCTGTTTGCCTATTAATGCAGGGGCTTCAGGAAATGCGAATGAGCGCCCGATTCGGGGGGTTCGGAATTTTACACCCGTCTGGAATCGGAAATGAGTGAGAATTGAGGCGAGGGCACCGCCGTGAAGCTTGTCCGCTCCTCATTTCACACCGACGGAGGTGCCAGGGCAAAGGAGCACCCCAGATTGACCAGCATCGAGTAGACATGTTTTTTTTTTTTACCCTGCTGAGTCTATAATGCAGGGAAAAGGCGACAGTGTTCCACGAACATCAAAGCCTTGGTACTCCATTAAAAGATTAAAAAAATATATGGAGTGCGTTTTGGGGAGGGTGGGGGCACTCGTTGGGGTGGGGGGGGGGGCAAATGAAACGAGAGCAAGGCAGCCTTGCCCATTACCTCGTCTCTCCTAATGATTTCCAAACAGACAGCCATCAATAAGGCAATCTGCATTTTTTTTGTTATATATCGCTGCACCAAGGCGCCAGTGTGTTTTTGATCTTCTTGCATTTTTAATTGTGCTCCGTACAAAGGTATAAACAGCAAGCTTTGGTCGGCAGTTAATGGGATGCTGCCAGGATGGGGGGGTTGGGGGGAAGCTGGTTTGAGGGTAAGGGGGGGTTAAACTCAGGAGAACGATCTCAGAGGAAAGCAGTGCAGTAATTAAGAAAAGAATACAGGCACAAGGGACCAAAAACACATGAAAGAGAGAAATAATAATAATTCAAAAACACGCGCTCCAATCAATAGAGAAACAGGAATTTCTGGAGGTTCCGATCACTTATGCAGGAATTTCAGTTCTGATCGTATATTGCTTGTTTGATCGCTGGTGATACTGTGGTTAGGGCCATTGACTTGTACTGAAAGAGCCCAGGTTTGAATCACTGTTCCTGCTATAGAACCCTTGAGGAAGATACTTATCTGGATCATACACGGTAAAAATGACCTCAACCACTGTAGCCTAGCATAGTAAGATGCTGCGAAGGATAGATAGAGGGATTTTGTCAAGATGCGGTAAGAGTCACGTGATTTGGGCAACACTCTTCAGTGTGATCGTGAAATACTTTTAATGGCCTGAAATTTTGCAGGCCAAGTCTGGCCATCGGTGCATGTGCACACACGCACACGCTCAGATCTGTTCCACTGAACAAAGTGGCTCTCATGAACACGTGTGCATCCCGGGGATCGGGAGGAAGCCATAAATGAACACAAGTGCAGGAAGGAAGCAATGAAAGGCACAGGTCTAGGCTGTGTCAGGTCACTGGGGGTCCACCTCGCCAACTGCCATGAGAAACACATGGTACCAGACGACAACACACACCACTCAATGCCAATCACGAACCAGCTACACTTACAATGATGTATCTGTATGGTAAGCTATCTACGGTTTTTTACCCATTTATAGAGCTGGGTAACTTTGACTGCATCAGTTCAGGGTATGTACCAAGGTCAAGGGCACTACAGCAAGATGTGGGATTCAAGCCTGGCTCCTTCAAGTGCAAGATGACAGCTCGGTATGCTGCCTTAAAATATCGTGTTCCAGGTGAGGCTCAAACTCACAACCTCAGCATCCCTCCACTGTGCACTACTCTATAAGTACCACACGCTAACCAGTTGTGCCACTGGGGCCTGAGAGGGCCCCCTTGCAGATGCAGTTGTGACTTGTTTTTTGTTATTGCATGCCATTTGGGTTAATGTTAATTCCTCTTAACCACATACACAGAGTCCTTCTAGAATATTCTTTTCTCTACTTGTGTCTTTAATGTTGAAAGGGGTGTGTCCGTAATCACTGCGGTTGAGTCCATCCCCCTTATTCATTCTCCTCTTCTTTTTCTTAAAGCTTTTCCAACCATCACCATCTTTTTGACAGACTCCGATCTTTTCATGTTGTGTCCAAAGTGAAATGTTAACTAACCGAACCTCAGGACTGCACCACAGCCTGGTATCGCTGTCTTTCCGTTTGCCTTAATACCAGGTTATTCAAAGTACTCCAGGTTTGTTCCGAGATCGTGGGCCATCCTCTCGAGCAGTGCTTTCTGGCAGCTTCCCAGAAGAACATGGAAAGACTTGCACGCAGCATCTCTCTGGACCCCTCGCAGGTGCTATGCAGAGAATACCTGGTCGTGCCCTCGGACGGACGGCGTAGAGTCCAAGGTCCGAAAGGTTCGGGAACTCTTTCGTTCCTCGATCAATTCGGCTCCTCGACCAAGACAGCGGTACTCAGCCAAGCGCAGTGATATTCTCGGGGGGCATCTAGGTGCGTGACGTACACTCTGCGTTGTCTTCCTGTTTACAGTGTGTGTCATATGGAAAATATCTCTGTAAAATTTATGTATTCATTCTTTTTACTTATTTTCCTATTTTCTCATCTCTTATGTTAATTTATTCTTTTTTTATTTTCTGAAACATCCTTGTGTGTTGCCCCCTTCTGTAAAATCTCATTGTCCTTGAATCCCACCTCCTGGTGTAATACCCTTAGGCATTTACCCTGAACTGACAGTGAGAACATTATTCTGTGTTAGGAGCAAGTAAGCCAGTAGGAGGCATAGTGGTTAGTCTTAGTGCATATAGCTGTAGTCAAAGATCCTGGGTTCAAATCCTACCGCCTGCAGTAAAAATCAGGGTCAAGGTCCATGCCTTACTCCAGTAAAAACTACCCAGCTGAATAAATATGGTGGATAATTTTAGGCAGTTTAATATTGTAAGATGCCTTGGAGGAAAGCATTCAGTAAATAAATAGGCAGCTCAAGTTATGTTAAACAAGCACCTGTCCTAATTAGCATTAATTAACATATTAGTCAGCTCTTTCTGATGCAGGTAGCTGGACGTGGCAGGTAGAGAGGTTCTGAGCGGGAATGAACTGGCAGTAGAAGGAGCTGTAAGAGGCAGCGAGGGTTCAGTTCCAGGTGACGATGTGCCCTGGGGTTCTTTCCGGAACACGGGTGTCATACCTGTGCTGAGGGACAGACGCAGAAAAGTGCCTGTCGCCCTCAGTTACTGATGAACTGGATCACACAAAAAAAGAGCAGTTAAGGACCTTGACATGCATCCAGCATGTGACAAGTTCAGGTTCCAAGAGGAAATTTTGCTTTTTAACGTCTGAACGGCATATTTAATTCCCGACAGCTTCCAGCAACATGCACAGGTCTTAAAAACCACAAGGTATGTAAATCATTCTGGAAGTAATAAAATATTAATGACAGCAGGGATCCAACAGCGATGTTATTGATTGCACCAGAATAGTGGGTAAAACAAGCGAGCGAGTTCCTTAAATAGAGAGTGTGTGCCTGCTGTCATCCTGCATGACAAGGAGGGCGGTTTGAAACCCATCCAGAGAATTCTGGACCGGGTGCGAGTGAGGAGAAAGGACGGTTCCGTACAGGGAGGGTCGGTGCTGATGCCTCCGATGATTGGAAATTACGGTGTACAGTATGAGCCAACAGGCTGAGCTCCCTTGTCGGAAACGAGTTTAGTCCACATGTCTTGTCAGATGTCGTACGGAAGTTTCCAGAGCTTTCAGACACCTGTGAATCGCTTGGTTCCCACCCCGCTGTCCAATTTGTCCCAAAGAGCTGTTGTCCAGGTGGACTAAGGCTTTACAGTGGTGCTGCAGGACCTCATACGTGTTTCGTCTCGCTGATGCTCAGTATTTAAACAGGACGAACCCTCCATACGCCCCCCCCCACCACCACACCCCTCCTCCGAAACATTCATCCTCGGATCTGTCAATCAGGCTTCGGCAAGGAAAACACAAAGGAGCGCCCGGCCGAAGGAGTCTGTCTTTTGTTGAGCAATTCTGGAACTTTCATGCTTCTTATTTGTTGGGTCAAAGGTTAAATTGCCAGCCCCCCCCCCCTTGCTGCGCGCTCCATCCCCTCCGCTGTAAAGCCACCTTCAGAGGCCGGTATTTACACGGATTAGGCCTCTTTCAGGGCACAGAAAGGAGCCCGTTTCCCGTCGCAGCGCTCAGCAGAGCCCCGCTACACTGCCAGAGTGGCCACAATTATTCAGCGCAGCACAATGACGATATTGTGGTTATCTGGGAAAAAAAGGAGTCGGCGGGGGGGGGTGGAAAAGGCGGGGGCGCCCTTGCCATGGCGAAGGCCTGCGCTTGTGCCACGGAGCTACGGGGGCAAAACCCCGTCCGCTTTTCCTGCGAGTGCAAACAAAGCCGGCCTACTGTGAACTAGATGAAGATGTCAAAAGCTTTCTGGGTTGGGGGGGTGAGGTTGGAAACGGGGTGGTGGGGTGGGGGGGTTTAGGGGATAAACCAACAAAACAAATGAAAGGGCCCTTTCTTGCAATAGGAAAATCCTTCTAAGTCCACATTTCCACATCAGCTTTGCTTTCTCTTGACCCACCCCCCACCCCCCCCACCCCTCCACCCCCCCTTTCTGCTCAATAAAATGATCAAGAACAAATAGGCATAGCCTTCCAGCTCAAGTAACCTGGCTCTGCAAACAAAACTGGCTGCCTAATCCAGGCCAGGAGAGCTAGTGGGCGGGGGGAGTTGTAATTACAAAGCAAACAAGCTCCCGCTGCTGAACTAGGTTTGGAGGAAGAAAAGTTTTGACAGAGATACAGGACTGCTGCTGTAAAATCAGAGCGGGCGGTTTCAGACCCTCGCCTGGCGTCCTACGTCCCGGAGGTTTCCGGATGTTTGGGATGCTCGGCGTTTTTGCTGTTTCGTGCCAGCGTTGTTCTTTTGGTTTTTTTACTCATGATCTCAGGAAAGAGCCAAGTGCGGATGACTGGATGGGAACACAGCAAGGCAGCGGGTGGCGTGGTGGTTAGAGCCATGGCCTTGCGATCCAAGGAGCTGCGGTCGAAGCCCTTTTCCTGCTGTAGTGGTCTTGACCAAGGTACTCATCCGCAGTTGCTCCAGTAAAAGTTATCCAGCTGTATCAATCAATAACTGAAAAATGTATATGTATGTTGGAGTTCATTCAACTACTCAAAAGAATTTTATGAAAAAGGTTGATTTTCTTCCTGTTCCATTTAACCTGTAAACCATAAACCACAACCTAAATACAGTTTTTGATATACGAATCACATCTTGATTATTTGCACCTTTGGCGAAGAACTTTATTTTATTGCCCTGATTCTGTACCAGAAGCTCCTTCTAATAAAGTATTATTAAGTAATAATTAAGTAATTAAATAAAGCAAATTAGGAAGGAAAATCCTTCTACGGACACACACGTTCTGCTCCCCACACTTGTATTCACTTACATTTTTTACATATTAATGTGAGGACTTGGCACCAACAACGCAATAACTGATTGTAAATGTGGCTTTGAGGAATGCTATTATTATTATTATTATTATTATTATTATCACACACAGTCTATAACCGCTTGTCCCGAGGCAAACCAGGGCTTAACCTGGCAACACAGGGCACAAGAGCGGATGGGGAGGAGATTGAAACCCCAGACCCACCACACAGCAGGCTCCAGCCAAACCTGCTGCACCACCACATCTCCAATAATAATAATAGAAAGTAGGAAGTTATAATAATTGTAAGTTTGTATAAAAACCCAACATTTTAAGTTGCTTTAGAGTGTCAGCTAACACACACACACATTTCTGAACCACTTGTCCCATTTGGGGTTACAGGGAGCCAGAGCCTAACCTGGCAACACAGGGCATAAGGCCGGAGGGGGAGGGGACACACCCAGGACGGGATACCAGTCTGTCGCAAGGCACCCCAAGCGGGACTCGAACCCCAGACCCATCAGAGAGCAGGACCTGGTCCAACCCACTGGCCCCCCAATTTGCTAATAGTTAATGATAAAAATAATGCTTGGGAAAATTTGACTTGTTTCTCATCAACTTCTTTATTCCAGTTCACACACACAAACACACATTCTTCCCCCCACACTTGCACAAACTTACATTTGTTTACATATTAACGTGAGGACTTGACACCAATGAGGCAATAACTGATTGTCAATGTGTCTCTGAGGAATGCAGGGAAGGAAGAAAACTGACCAGAAAGTGTCGGCACGTTCAGTTTTTGGATGCCTTTTACTTCACGGAGGGGACATCCTTTGCTTGTGGTGTCCAGCTCCTAGAACTTATTGCCATAACTGGGACATTTTCCTTTAAAAAGAGAACATCCCCTCAAGTTATGTTCGTTGCAAGCTATTATTTAGCTCGCAGCCTTTCTCTAAAGCAGTTTTCATTGTTGAGTTTGTACTCTACGATTTATCCACTTCTGCAGCAGGGCAGTTTTTACTATGTTATTTGAGGGTAAGCAGTATGCTCAAGGAGACTACAGTAGGAAATGGGATTCAAACCCAGGCCCTCTGACTGTAAGCGATGTCTAAGCGTCGTCCAGCCCTCCCAGCAGCCTTTGGGGTCTCCGAGGGAACAGGGTAGAGCCTCGGCCTCGGGCGCACAGGGATACAGGGATACAGAGCTGGGCCGTGGCACTAGGGGCCGCCGTCATCCCGCCGCTCCTTAAACAGAACCGGCCGATCTGTCTGAGCCCGTCCTTCAGTCTGTCACCGATGGGTCTTGGCAGACAGAGCGACCCCCGCAGGGGAACACTTAGGGAAACATATTTATTCTCTTATAACATATTGTGTGCGAGAGCTTTTCGAAAGCGGCTCATTTTTTCGCTACACGGGTATGAAATGCAGAACGAAACCGCAGCTTTACGACGACTGTCGGTCTTTGTCAGGTCCCGTCGGTGTGATTGCTTCCAGCTACGGCGCCCTCCGCCGCATCGCCCGCGCCGAAGCAGGAAGTACTTAAAGCCAAGCCTCGGAGCCCCTTTCAGGACCAGGGATAAAGGGTCCAGCGCAGAGTCGCAGCCAATTCACATGTAAATGTGGAGTCCTTTACACTGACTCTGATTAACTCCCTCTGAGTTAATAGTTTCCCTGTTAACAAAGATTTATATCCCTTTTCACTCTGCCAGCGCGTTCAGGGGGAGAAAGGACGAACAAATGGGGTGGGGCGGGAGGAGGGGGGGCTTGCGGTGAACCTTACAGTAAAGCCTGCTCGGGATATAATACAATCTCCGTCTTCAAGGGCTAATCCATGGAGCAGATGTTGAACAAGACTACTGCTGCTACAAGCGCCCTCAAGAGTGGGGAGAGAGAGTGGTGCAGGGGGGGGGGGGTGGAAAGTAAAAGAGGAACAGAAAGTCTTTGCTTTGTTTCCTTCTTTCCAACCACAGGGCACGTTTTCCGCCGCTGGAGCAGAAATTAAAACCTCGACCCCGGCACTGGGCCGTCGCAAGAAGCTTTGGCGAAATCGAACGCAATCGCATCAAAATCCAGACCTCTGACGAGACATAATTTGACCGCTTCGTTCCAGGGTTGAGCTTCCCGTGGCAATGCACCCCTGGAGCCCATGTTATCTCACGTGGTTCCTCGATAAAACGAAATCGCGGTCAGTCGCAGTTTACCGCAGTTCCTTTGCTCTCTGGCACGCTGGTGAACGTCGCTTGCACACGCTTGCTGTTCTCAAGTGTGGAGGGGCTCCTGGATGCACTTTTGTTGCTGTGATGGTCTGGAAAAACGGGATTCACCAAGTCATCATCACAGGCCCTGTCTCAGATGCTCATACCCAGCATACATCACTCTCATACAGCTGTGCTTAGTTATGGCACAGTGGCTGGGGGGGTTTTACATCATTGCACAGAAATAATCTAAACCGTAGTGAGAACTCGCATGGAGATCAAGGTCAGGAAAGCCCAAGAACCCCAGATCTTCTCAGGCTATGGCCTACTAGATCATCAATGGATCTGTTCCCCAATACCTACAGGAACTGATCATTCGCTATGCTCCAGCCAGACTGCTGCAGTCCTCATCCTCCACCGCCTTGGCAGTCCCACTCGCAAGAGGTCCAAAATCAAAGCCCAGAGGTTCTTGGTCTTAGTCCAGGGTGATGGATTGACCTCCCTATGTCACTCAGAGCTGCTAAATTTCTCTCAGCGTTCAAGAAGGGTCTCCAAACACATCATTTTCAGACTCACTTCCCTCTGCATCTCCTACCTTCTCCATAAATTCACATTATATACTTTGTCAGAAAAACCTTTATCCTACCGGCCACTTCTATAAGCAGCTAGCTGTGTAAACAAAGAAAAGTGTGTGTTAAATCAATAAATGTAATATAAATTGCTGCATGTTAGCCCTCAGAAACCATCAGCTCCTGATATCCTCACAAGGACCCTGGGTAAGCATGTAAGGTGGAGTTGGGGAGTCGAAATGCAGCAGAGACATAACTGCACTAAAAATAATTCTCCTCACCCCCCACCACACCCAAACAGCCCTGGGAGCCATGACCGCCATCACTGAGAGGTTAAGTCTGGCCTCCCAGTCCTTCGGAGAATGACAATGGAGCAGCTGGCTGTAAAGCGATACAGTAAACAAGCTGAATCCTCATGCCAGAGCTCTGGGCCATCATGAAGAACAACTCTCTTAAGCCTATTTCAAAATAGACTGCAAAACATGGAGCCTGAGACCTGCTCCCTTACTGAATTGAGTAAGGTGGGACGGTGTTCAGCCGGGCAAGACAAAGACAGAACCTCAGAAGAACCTCAGCAGACTGTCAACAAAACCAATGCAAGACTATATAGTTGGAGTTACTTTGTTATTATAAGTCCGATTCGGGCCAAGTCTGGAAGTACTCTCCCTAACCCTAACCCTAACCCTCTCTCTCTCTATCTCTATCCTCCACCTTAATGCTAATCCTATCCCTATCCCCAACCCTAACCTTATCTCTATTTCTAACCCTAACTCTAACCCCAACCCTAATCCTAACACAATCTCTAACCCTAACCCTATCTCTATCTCTTTCCTCAACCCTGACCCTATGCCTACCCCTAACCCTAATGCTATATCTAACCCTAACCCTAACACTATCTCTAACCCTAACTCTAACTCTAACTCTAACTCTGTCCCCAACCCTAATCCTAACACAATCTCTAACACTAACCCTATCTCCATTGTTATCTCTATCCTCAGCCTTCACCCTGACCCTATCCCTATCCCCAACCCGAACCCTAATGCTATATCTAACCCTAACCATAACCCTAACACTATCTCTAAACCTAACCCTAACATTAACCCTCTGTGGACATTCACCATGAGCAAAAGGTTTTCAAGTACCCTTCACATTAAGCAACAGAATGGTGCCAAGTTATAGCACAAAAAACAGCCTCAGATAACTACGGAAGCCGTTTTCAGCTTTCAGTTGGCTGAACCTCGTCTGAACGGCTGCCTGGCTGTTGAAACCATTTCTGGTCACCGCTGAGCCACCTTTCGCAGTCGGCCTAAAGTGACCTGCGCTGCAAAAAGTCTCATGTAAATTTTAAAGGCTGCCAGATCATTTGTTAAGCCTTATAACAAGGAAAAATAAATATACCAAAAATTATATCATTTGCCAAGAGGGACAAAGTTCAATTTTTTTGTTGTTGTGGAGAAAGTTTCTCAGCACCTCTTGCCCAGTGACCCGTAGATGATGAATTATAATGTCTGAAGGGCTTTGTCAAACTTGATATTACCAAGACAGAAAATCAATATAGAAAATGCACTTTATAAACTATTCCAGTCACTTTTATTTACAGTAAAACAGAACCCATAACTCCCCACGTACTTCCGAGTTCAGTTTGAGGCGAATGGCTCACCTTGGCCAAGGGGTAAATTGGCCATCCATGCATCCGGACTTAGAAACACCCTCACGCTTTTACATCTCTAAGAGCTTGACTCTCAGCCCTTCTTGGGGCAAAACCCTTTATTTTCATCAGGAGTTTCACTGCTGAAGAGGCTCCAGAGATGCTTTTCCAGGTCATCCGAGCCACTGAAGTTCTTCACTTCATCCTAGAGAAACAATCCTGTAATCACACTGGTATTTATTCATTTAGTAGATGCTATTCTCAAACTGACATGCAACCAAAACTAAACAAAAGTGCTTCGACAACAGATGAAGAGCTTTAGACACAGACACGGGATTATGAAAGCACAGCTTGTGTGTCTGATACCACCATGTTGCTGGTTCACATCCCTCATGTGTCTGCCTATAGAAGAGGCATTCAAATATCAAACACATAGATAACATTAGCAGATGGTGTTTGACTCATTTGTGTAGCTGTCAGGAGAGGAATGGCTCTGGAAGAGGGATTTGAGACTTTTGATTCCTGGGAGGGATTCCAGCAGTGTCAAACCTCAAGTTATTATTGTGGGATGAATGTGCTTCCTCTGCGGTTTTTTTTTTTTCTTTTAAGTTACAACAACCCTTTTTATTGCCAAAGGTGTTTACTAAACTGCCAAAATAAATGAGGGAAAAGGAACTACACACAATATTTTATATATAAGTCCACTACAAATAGGTCATCATCAATGCCAACCATAAACATTGACACCACCCTCCTGCAAGAGAGCAGATGAATTCTTTAAATAGCCTTCCTTCATTAATTTTAGGAAGGACTGAACCATTTACAAGAAAAGGGGTGTCAATGATAAAAAGCATGAACCAGGTAAAACACTGACTTACATATGTTAAGTTACAGTAAAGACCTTCCCACAGATTTGTGCCTGAATATCTTTTTCTTTAATGTTACAATGTATCATTGGCAAAAAATGCAACGACTAATAAAAAGCAGTACCTTGCAGACTTCCCCAGCAATGAGTTTTCCCCATTTACCTCCAACTGAGCATGTGCAACATGAAAACAGGCAATATTTAAGGCCACCTAAAACCTTACCAGGTCTTTTACCAGGCCGAAATGCAAAGAATAATGTTGAGTAAGTAATTTATCAGTGAAACACAGACAAACAGGGGAAGTTGAGTGTGTGATCACAGAAAGTTATGAAAGACTCTTTAAACATCTATACATGTATGTATGCGCTTAACTACGCCTGGGAATTTTCCAGATGTTTTGAGTAGGCCTTAGTGGATAATCTCCCCGTTCCTTTGTGGATTTAGTCACGAGTACTGAGTTTGTTTATGCATATGATGTGTGCAAAATGTTTTCATTCATGTCCTTGTTTTTAATTTTTTTCCTGGGTTTTTTGCTCATTATGAGCCACACATATCTTGGGCTGGTACAATGCGACAGCAAAGGAAGAAGGTAGAAGATGTGTTCAAGTATAAATTACCGTCTGCAAGTACAGAAAATATGAATTATTCATGGTTACTAAAAGTATTTGACTAAAACTTTGCCCTGAAGTAATTGCAAATTACTGGTGTGTTTAAAGTACCAACCAGGGTTATAGTCTGATTTTTTTACTCTGAATAAAAATATTAATGTCTTACATTTCCATGTATTTGTTCAGCATTTCCATAAAATTGTATCTAGTCTTTAGTTTACAGTGTGAGCTACTTTATACTTGTACTTCATACAGCCAGATACTAAGAGGAATGATTTAACTTCTCTCCACTTTCTACAATTTCCACCCCATCCATCGCCAGGGGCTACAACACCAACGTCATATAAATCTTTAAAAGAACAGAAAATATTGATATGAAGCAGTCATTGAGTTTTAAATACAGATTATTGCAAAACAAGCTAAATAAAAATTAATGTTATTTACTAAATGGTAAAATACTACTTACTAGGGACAGCTGGTAGCGTAGCACTTAGAGCTGCTGCTACTTTTGGACTCAAAGGTTGCAGGTTTGACTCCCATCTCCAACTGTAGTACTCTTTAGCAAGGTGCTTACCCTAAATTGCTGCAATATAATTAACCAGCTTTATAAATAGCTAAATAATTCTAGGTAAATTAACATTACAAGTTGCTTTGGAGAAAGGCATCAGATAAATAAATCAATATAAATATACTTATCTGTAACAGACCCCTTTTTCCAAGCTGACTCACAAATTCCACTTATAAGCTATATACAGTTATTTCCCACTTTTTGCAGCAGCATAGTTTTTACTGTGTCAATACAAGGTAATTATCTTGGTTATGAGTAATACACTAAGAGCTGGGACTTAAACCCAGGCCCCTAACAACAAAGGTGACAACTGCGAGAACAATGCTGCCCACTGCCGTAAATTTTGCTGTATTTTTAGTATTTGAACAAAGTGGCTTTTTATGTCAAGCTGACTTGACAATTTAGATTCTCCCTCATCTGCCATAGTTCCACTCCAATTTTTTAAATAACATCTTGAACTTCAACAGGCATCACTCGTGATTTAATGTTATTGTGTGTAGCTCCCGTACTCATTGTACATTGTGCCAATTAGTGGTAATATCTCTTGCAATTACTTTGTCTTTAAGAGGACTCATCTACATATTCTACTAGCTGTGGCGAACACATTCCTTTGTTTCAAAGCTCCTCCTCTCGACATGTTTCCAGTCGCCAAGACGCTCTTTGAGCCGTTTGATATGCGGCGGATGGAGGATCAACCCTCCCGAATTGCGTACACGCGGAACGTCGGCCGTCGCTCTCCGCAGTTCTCTCTTTGATGTCTTCAACGCGTTTTCGTCTTGTTTTACCCCTCCACGTCCTTCTCAGCTAATGGAGCGACCGGGGCCTTCCCCTCATGCTAATCCGCCATTTAGTTCTTCTAACTGGCTTCCTGCAGCCGACCGCGTTCCCTTCCGTACGTCTTTGTTCCCAATAACTTCCGTCCCAACTTCTCCGCTCCTCTTTATCTCCAATTTATCACATTTTCCTGCACTTTCTCTCATTTCCTAAGATCGCCTCCGTCCGCCGGCCGCATCTTTGTTCCACCAGCGCCTGGTCTTGATCTCCCTCTCCTCTAGTTCCCCAGGGTTTGGACTGACTGTCTGGCCACATAAAGAACTGGTCCTTCTCTCTTTTTCCACCTTTCATTGTCTCCTATTAGTCACAGCTCTTCAAATGGCTCTTTGTCTTTGTCCGCCCCTCGCTCTACATGACTCTTTGATGCCAACATTTTACTGAACTTTTCTTTCTAATAACCCATGTGATTCTCCTTCCAGAACTGCGTGATTTCTGCCCTTTGCACTTAGTCCGCCACAGTTTGTTGTAACTGGAAAACTTTAACAAATGCACGGTTATGAATTTTAATTAGAACTTAACATGCCGTATGCTCCCTAAAAAACTGAATATTTTATTTGGGTTTTGGCTAGATATGGAATGTATTGCTGCAATTATTTAATGCACTGTAGAATACCTCAGTCAGAGTATCAGATGAATTATTGGAATGGTTTGGCATCACTGGTGTGTTTATCTTTGAAAAAAAAATGGTTTCTTTTAATATATAATGTGATTTTTATGGTGATGAATTGTTCCTGGTTGGATTAATTTAATTTAAGACAAGTTTTCTAGCAAAAACTTTAATGAAGTTCAGAAGCATATACTACTCAGCCCAAATATAACAATGTAAACAATGTAAAGCAGCTACAACAGCTTATGGAAATATAGACACGTACCAGTTTTTCATACAACAGGCTTATTATTCAGTACAGTGGCATTTTTGCTCTGTTATGTGGCCATTTTGTTAATTCAAAAGCTATTTTATTCACTGCCTACTATATCTTTCACCTTACAAAGAAGAGGCACTACTTCTTCCATAACAAAATCAAGTACTTTATATACCGTAATTCATACTTCCTATGACATTGACAGTCCTAACCAATCACGAGCATCAATGAAGGTAAATGTAATATCAAAACTGAAATAACAGTGTATATGTATATATATGTATGTATATACATGTAATATATATGTACACATTTTTTTAATTGATAATAATGACAATAGCACAGGTGTTGGTGTAATAGTTAGAGTTTTTCCTTTGGACTCACAGGTTCAAATCCCACATCCAGCTGTGGTACTCCTGAGCAAAGAACTTACCCTAAATCGTTACAGTTCTATGTATTTTAACATTGTAAGTTGCTTTTTTTTAAAAAAAAAAAAAAAAAAAAGCATCAGATAAATTAATAGATGTAGTGATTTATTTGGTTTATGATTTTTTTTTTCAGTGTTTCAATAATTTATCTATTCATATGCACAGTGAAAACTGCAGAGTGAAAGACACGGGCAGTGATCCCGTGACCATCATTTCACAAACACCAGTGAGCCAAATTATGTCTTGGTCCAGGGTTTACTGTGCCTCACATCCTATGCTTCCTAAATAGACTCTGGATCACCAAAACCCTACATTAGGCAAGCATTTTTTGATACTGAATGAGTAAAAACATTAAAGATTAAAATACAGTACTTTGTTCCAAATGTTAAAAATATATTGGTGTTACTGTCACACATAAAAATAGTTTCATTTTAGATATTTTACGCAACATATTTTTTGTCCAGGACAAAATTTTTTTCCCAGTTATAAATAATAGTAATTATTTCGGCTAGGGGGTGCGGTGGCGCAGTGGGTTGGACTGGGTCCTGCTCTCTGGTGGGTCTGGGGTTCGAGTCCCGCTTGGGGTGCCTTGCGATGGACTGGCGTCCTGTCCTGGGTGTGTCCCCTCCCCCTCTGGCATTACTCCCTGTGTTACCGGGTAGGCTCTGGTTCCCTGCGACCCCGTATGGGACAAGCGGTTCAGAGAATGTGTGTGTGTGTGTGTATTTCGGCTAGTTATTCCATCTCAGCGGGAGTTTTTCTAACAAAGTGACCTCACAGGGCAAAGTAATGTGAGGAATACGTGCACTGTATATGTGTACATTCCTTCGTTATCAGTAACTGCTCATTCAGTGCTGGTCAAGAGCACAATGCTGAAGGTGTGTGAGGTAGGGAAGACCCTGGGCAGGATCAGTCAATCACAGAGCAACATGAGTCCATAATTCATCTACTATTAACATCTTTGGACTGAGGGAGGAAACCCACATAAACACAGGGAGATTTGCACAGATCAAACCAAGGTTGAACCTATGTCCAAACCCACATCCCAAAAGGTGTGAGGGACCAGCTACCCACTGCATTACTATGCTACCCTGTGTAGGTGTATACATTTTTCTTATGGAAATACATACAAGTTCTGCACTCCAGTGTTATGGCTGCCTGTAAGGCTTTGCTTAACGGTTCATAATCATTGTCCTATTATTTTAGGGCAGAGACTGATAAATCAAAGATTTCGTTCTCTCGGAGCCAATGGGAGCTGCACAACACACCATTGAACTCCACCAAAAACCAGGAAGCTGTAGAGGCCCACAATGGTGTTATTAGCAGTCGAGTTTCTTCAACCAACCGCTGGCCTGGAAACTGAAACCCTCTGCAGGTTCCGTTCAAACACACAATTTTTGGGAGGCTCCCCAATCACTGGAGATGCTACTAGAGTTGTTGGTTTATCCTATTTAATGATGGCTGCAGGACAAGGGGTGGCACGGACCTCAATTGGCTGCTCGATCTGAGCGAGACGTGGACCTTTGATTCAGAACATGCCCTGTTGAGTATTCAATTGTTCTCCTCTGCATTCTTCAACGACCCCCAGGGAAGGCCACTTTGTTTTCCAGGCTTTGATCCATCTGCACACAGAAGATGCACGTCTCTGGTCTCCTTATTTGACATATGGTACTTTGGCGTGTTGCTTTTCATGCTGCCACATTCCCCTTTATACATCACATTGGCACTGTGGCGTGTTGTTCCCATAAGACCTGGGTTCTTGGGCAAAGACTGTTTCATATAGGTTGGAACTGGTTTGTGTGAACCTTAGATTGTCATCAGTGTGCATGGACTTTTGAATCAGGGGTGACCCTTGTGAGCAAGGAGTACTGCGGTAAAAACAAATTCCAGGCCCATTTGATTTGCTTTAGTCTCCAGTCACCCACTTAATTTTCACAGCGTCTACTTGAGAGGACAGAAGACCTCGATTCATCGTCAGTACAAACTCGAAAGGTGTTTGAAGTCGGCTACAATGAGCTGGGCCTGACTTGTCGTGTGCCATGCCCGTCGCTGAAAGCCCAAATTCACCAGGGAAACCAGACGATTCTGAGCCGATTGAAGCAAACACTGAGAAGGGCGGCTTTTCTTTCAGATTTACACTGTTTACCCAGAACAGTAGCTGTTGGCGCGCTACTCTTCCTTAACGTTCTTTAGAAACCGCTTTACAATGGGGTGCTTTTAGGGGCCAAAAACATCAGAGTATCCTTTACTCCAGTTCTAAATTCATCCCTTTGCAAATTAACTCGTAATACCAAGAAACATTCTGGCAGCAAAGCAATTAAGGCACTTTTACGCCTCATAAACGGAACCAGCTTTAGATGTGTGTGGTGGCAGTGATTTTCTCAAAACAAATAGCTAAATTCATAAGGTTATAGTTCTAGCTGTACATTATGGCCATGCAATCCTCTTGATGAACTATTATGAACAAGAAGCTCTGGATAAACATGTCTGCCTGGAAAAAGTTTAATTTCAGCTTCTGTGGATTTGCATATCATTGATAGGCTGAAATATTTATAGAGCAATTATATACATGTCGTGGGGAAACACGGACGGTATCTGAAAACCAAAACAAAGTCGGAAACAATAACACAGCGACGAAATCGATTCAAAAATATCTTACGATTGTTTTCTTTGTAATTAAAATTATTCTTATTTTTCTCAATTGTTCTTAAGAAATGTACAAACGTGGCAAAAAAAGAACAGTATAACAAAGGCAACAGCTGGAATGTATATAATGCAATATACGTTGTATTTGTAGTTAAGACATCGTAAACTCATACAACGAATATAATTTCACCGTCTTACCTTTTAGATTTGCATGAGTCTTGATTCAGATTTTTTTTTTGCTGAAAATTGAGATTTATTCTTGTTTTTTTTTTAAATGTCTATAACATATTCTAGTCCTAAAATGGACTTCTACATTTTTATGAAGCACTAGGATAATTTTTTTTTCTTTATGTCTCCAGGTATCGAAATGGTTCAATTCCTTTTTCACGAGTACAACAATAAAGCTGCCCTCAGATGGCCAGACGACCTCCTTAACGTAAAATTCAGATTATTAATATTTAGTTGCTTACCTGTTGTTTTAGCCAACATTGATTTCCATATGCGGAAATTCATGAAAGCGCCTTTAAGGTACAACACTTTGTGTCCTATCTTCACTGACAGGGAGATGGAGAATGATTATGGGCGCAAGTACAGAGTTTTATTTACACTGGCAAGCGGTGTATTTCAATCTCAAGACAGAGAGAATAACCGGAAGACACGCCGACCGAAGCAGGGTAGAGTTAGGTGAGCTTGAACGCGCTGAGCGAGATTCTGCAAAGGTTGCATCGGCTGGTTTCCCACCGAGGTCCCCCTTGGTTAGTTTGCACGGCGAGGCAGTCTGGTCTCAGGGGAGGAGAAGCTCTGCTGTTTTTGTGGGGCGCGCCTCCGGGGATTTGTGACAAGCCCTTATTCCCTGGCAATCATCAGGTTACAAACGCCCGTCCTTACCAAACACGCTACCCGCTGCCCCGTGAAAATTCTCTCCTTCTTGAATACATTAGTGCCACACACACCTGCACTGATGCACCGTAACAATAATGCACTTTGCCCTTAACCGAGAGGAGGCCCTGGTGAAGTGCAGCCTTCGCTGTTCACCTGCCTATTAGGTCTATCAGGAGGAAACATGTGTCATACGTGTGCAACTCACGCTCTAGCATCACGCACACTGGGAACTGCTCGGCATCTCGATAAAACGGACCCGATATGTATAAAACACCTCACACACACATCCAGCAAAGATTTTAATTCCACCAAGACATTCATATTTTATAAATAGTCGATCAATTAGGCATTGATTGATGAAAGTCAAGGACAAACTTTAGCGCCTGCAAACTGATTCTGGGCATCATTACTTATCATTATAGTCATTATATCTTATAAAGGCCGCTTGCGTTGGGGGAGGAGCAGAGAGAGGCACCTGTTCTCTCTGTGTTCATACCGTACCTCCCCCAGGGCTCCAGGTAAGTCAGGTAAAACTTACCTGAAGTACATATCATTCTCTGAATGTATGATTTATTAATACATAAAAGAGCTCTTCTTCAAAGAACTGTTAATCCATGGATGGATGGATGGATGGATGGATGGAATTTCTTCCCTCAGTGTCCTTCATTGTCAGGATTAGTGAAGGTTATAGCACTTATGCATACAGTATGAGTGAACATCACACAGTTATACTGGCATTTAATTTATATAAACAGCCATCAATGTCATATAATGGGCCTTTCCGTTTTAAGGCCTGTTAATATCAAACCAGGGGGACGTGGTGGTGCAGCGGGTTTGGCCGGGTCCTGCTCTCTGGTGGGTCTGGGGTTCGACTTCTGCTTGGGGTGCCTTGCGATGGACTGGCGTCCTGTCCTGGGTGTGTCTCCTTGTTCCTGGTGCCCTGTGTTGCCGGGTTAGGCTCCGGCTCGCCGCGACCCCACTCGGGACAAGTGGTTTCAGCCTGTGTGTGTAATATCAAACCATGTACGTCCGTACCGCGCGTTGCCATTTTGGGTCCTTTTTTCACATGTATTGTAACCATGGTGTAAATGTACTCAGCTGGTTGTCAGGCCTGGTTATAAGTGTCTGAACGGTACGTTTCTTTCTTTTTTGTTTGTTTTTTTAATTATAAAATGTGTTTTTAAATAGATACTGTAGTAGTACGTATCTTCTGGTGCATTACTGTATGAGAAACGATGAGTAATGAGAAATGTTTGTTGAGGACTTCCTTAGCTATCCTGATGTATCTAGAACATTATACTTTTCGCCCCAAAATCATCCAAAATGGTTGCAGATAAGTTTGGTATTTTGTCTTACATATTTATTATTGGGGGGTGCAGTGGCACGGCGAGCTTGGCCAGGTCCTGCTCTCTGGCAAGTTTGGGGTTCGAGTCCCACTTGGAGCGCCTTGCAGCAGACTGGCATCCTGTCCTGGATGTCCCCTCCAGCCCTGCGCCCTGTGTTGCCGGGTTAGGCTCCAGTTCGCCGCAGCCCCGCTTGGGATAAGTGGTTTTGGTGTACGTGTATTTATCATTGTGGGGTAACGGTAACAATGTTTTAGTTCGAGACCAGGAAAACTGACACTCAGTTGGGATTAATAACATTTTCTGTTATTTCTTGTGGGGTAAATCCCTGACACACACACACACACACACCGTTTCGGTCCATGTTAGTGTCCACAAGCAGGGACTCTAGAACATTCCATCCACCAGCCTCATCAGTGCAATTAAAGCCATTAAAGAAGAATGAAGGGAACTCCTTTAGCTGAGACCGGCACTCTGAGCTCTCATACTGGGACTTTACATTTATTTATTCAACAGACACTTTTCTCCAAAGCAACTTCCAATGAACTCTACGTAGTGTTGTCAGCCCACACACCTTATTCACCAAGGTGACTTACACTGCTAAATACACTACTTACACTGGCTCACTCATCCATACATCAGGGGAACACACACACTCTCTGTCACTCACACACTATGGGTGAACCTGAACAGCGTGACTTTGGACTGTGGGAGGAAACCAGAGCACCTGGAGGAAACCCACGCAGACAAGGGGAGAACATGCAAACTCCACACAGTCACAGTGTGTGTGCACGGATGGAACCCATGTGGCATGTTTTCTCACACCACCCAGGCGCCGTGCCACCATTCTGCCCGAAAATCCTCTATCTGAAGGGCAAATACTGTATATATTTAACATACTGCTAGCAGTTTACTTCTCCTCGTTATGTATTCTTTCTCTGTCCACGTGCCTCGTGTCTGTGACAGTGACAGTCCAGTCGTCGTTTGGTTGTGCAACGTGCGGGTGAAGCGAAGACCTGAGACGGAGAACTGAACTTCTGAAGTCCGACTCGCGCTTCTCGGAACGCGGCTATAACAAGTCGGACAGGTCCAACTGTCCCTGTACCATAGGACAGTACTGCGTTCTTACAGTAAGTTGGTGTTCTGTGTCGGTGTACTGTATTGTGTTATTATACTCCGCTTTACCATGCTCGGTCTCCATGGCCGCATCTGAGCAGCGCAGCTGAACGGGTTTATGGGCACTGTAGTTTCCCAGTAAAATACCACACCTCGTCCTCAGCCACGTTTGTGCGCGGGAGACCTACAGGTACCACAATGCATTCAAACTCAAGCACCCCCCGGGGGTGGGGTGTGGGGTCTCGTGACACGTGATCACAGCTACAGATGTGGGGGGGGGGGGGCGGTTGTACTGAATGCGGCACTTTGGTTTTTAGCTTTAAGACCGTTCCAGCCGCTCTCTTTAGACCCGAAGGTTGCAGGTTCGAATCCCACATCCAGCTATAGTACCCTTGAGCAAGGTCACTTACCCCCAGTTCCTCCAGTAAAATTACCCAGCGGTGTAAATGGGTAAGGTAAATAGCTGTAGGCACCTAAGGCTTAACACTATAAGTGTAAGTGGCTTTTGAGAAGCGTCAGCTGAATAAATAAATATAAACGTTCCTGAATCCTGCAGCGTTCATTATTGTTGTTCTCATAAATATCAGTGGAAACGATAGATTAACGTTTTTTTTCTGCGCCCATTTCGTATTAAACTGCAGGTTTAGCTCCACTGTTTTACCTAAATACAGTATTTAGAAATAAAAGAGCGTCCAGCGTTATATGATAGCAGTTTACTGCATCACTCTGTTACTCTGTTTACTGTTGATTTGTTTGTGCGTAATAAAGTACCCTGTTTGTGTAATGGGGTTTGTCACATCTGTGTGGAGGAAATCCGGCAGGTTAATTAGTAATTAAATTAATTAATACCTGTCAGTGTGGGCATTTTGCGTCTGTGGGGCTTCTGTGGAGTCCTGCAGAGTGTGTGTGTGTGTGTGTGTCTGTATGTATGTACTGTGTATATATACGTATATATATATATATATATATATATATACACAGTACATACTGTAATTATACACACGTATACATACATACATACATATATATATATATGTACTGTGTGGATATACTAGTATACACACAGTATATCCACACAGTACACTCAGTACATATAACAATACATCATATACTGTACATAACACAGCACATCAGCGCGTGCAGGTCATGTAGAGATTCCCAGTGTGCGCCGCTATATGACCCGATATAATCGCCAATAATAATCTGTATCATTTATTTATCTTTTGCTCCTACGGGGTGTATGAGAGGTCACATCATCGCAGAGTACAGGACCAGTATTTACCCGGGATACTGTCTAATAGGTTAGTAAATTCACGGCTAGTGTAGTAACTGAAAAAGAAAGGTGCTGCCCGGTGGAGCCAAAGGGCGCAGGTTCGAATCTCACCTCTGGCTTTAGTACCCTTACCAAGCAAGGTATTTATACTCCGTTGCTCCAGTAAAGTTAGACAGCTGTATAAATTGATAAAAAGTTATAAGTCGCTCTGGAGAAAAGTGTCAGATAAATGTAATTTAAATGTAACTTCCGTCGCGTCGGTCGACACGAGTGCGATTCGGACGCGCTGAAATCTCTGGAGAAAAGTGGTTTTATGAGGAATATCGAAAAGTATCTTCTAGTTCTGTTGAAAGAAAAAAACGCGTTTTGAACAGTTTTTCTAGCATTTTTTTTTTATTTGATTCCAGGGAAATGACCCGCTTTATAAACCCGCACGGACACGTTTGGTCCCATTAATGAGGTGCGGAAGGACAACTGGTTTCTATAACAACGTCAGTGCGCTACATCTGAAATGCATTATGAACATAACATTCTGACTTTGGACGAAGTTTAAATTGAGCTGCACATTGATTGAATAAAATTTAAAAAAAAAAAAAACACACACACACACGTGCTCTTCGTGTTCCAGAGTCTCGTACGATGATTGAAGAATAATGTGAACACTGGGGGTGAATATGATGAACTTTCTCTTATTTGGCACTTCGTGCGCGATGACGTGGAACATCTTCTGACCTACTTCTGCTCATCATCACCTCCTGATCATCTCATGACCTTCAGTTCTTCTGAGGACTAATTATAAATCTACCGATTAACTCCCGAGGAAGATGCAAATTATGCCAATGATTACTAATAATTTCTATAGAATTATTTTCATGTATTGTCAATTTATCATCATTGTTCGCTGGGAATAAAAGCGTGAAAAATTCGATTTAATGTATGGTTTAATGTATAAACCCCCTAGTAAACTGTTTTTGTTAAATAACTGCTTTAATTATTATTGTTGTTGTTATTATTTTATGTGAGCTTTTTCCTCTGCCTGACTTAAGTTTATATACAATAATTTTGACTTTTTTTCTGAAATGCATCACTTTTGACTGCTTACAATTGTTTTTTCTTTTTCCATACTAATTTCCAGCGCTAGCCTGAGTTAACTGTACCAGTACGATCCCTGCACTGTAATAAATGGGTGCTGTGTTTTACCATGTATACGTGCTTCTCGCGCACATGGTCTTGCGTCGCACAAAAACCAAATTCATGTTTGTTTTCTGATATTCGACATAACAGTGATTAAGGCCAAACATATTATTTTGTATTTTACAGACCACCCCTCCTCCGCACGTGGGTTTCTTCATTAATATATTTGCTGAGTGGTAAGAAGGGTTAACAGCTCGCGCCCCCCAACCCCCACCGCCATCGACCCCCGGCACCTCGCGCGCGCTCTCTCCTGTGTCGCGCACGCCGAAGAGAGTGGTGGGGGGGGGGTCCTCCGTTTCATTCCCGTTTTTCCGAAGAGCGGACCGCAGTGAGAGCAGTTAACCGTTTCCGGGGACGGTAACTCACGGTCCATTCATGGGTTAAGGAGCGTTTGTTTATTTCTTTTTTGTTTGTTTGTCTGTGAATGATCCGTCGGACAGCAGATCGAGACGAACTTTTACTCCCACACGTCTTGGCACGGAGAAAGACCCTTAAGAAGAACTCCGCACGCGCACGACGACGCGCGAATCGGCGCGAGACAGAAGCAGGACCCCCGGAGATCGGCCCCCTCGCCCTGCGACTTCTCTGAAATACATATTCATCGTTCCTGCGCGACCATTTAATCTCAGGTGCAGCGCTGTTTGTTCACACTGGCGGGTCTGTCCGCTGGTAACGGCGCGCGGGGACTGATGGTGAGGGCGCTCGGAGGGGGGTGGGTGTAGGTGTGGGTTGGGGGGGGGGGGGGGGGATATCGCGTGTGCGCTGTGTGAGCGGGCTGAAGGTCAGATGGACCTGTCACCGAGGAACACCCCTCCCCCGCACTCCCCCAGCCTTCCTTACGGACTCGGAGGAGGAAGAGGAGCGCGAGCGCTGGAAATCATGTCACGCGCGCCCGACAAAAGTGAAAAAGAGGATTTAAAAACATGACAAGTCGAGACTCGGCTTTAAAAAAAAAAAAAAAAAAAAAAAACATGGAGTGTGAAGGCGAGAACATTGAGGTAAGGCGTCCTTCAGGTGTTGTCATTTTGATTTTTTTTTTAAATGATGGTATTGTTGGAGCGTGGTCGAGCGCGAGCGTCCAGTCTGCTGATTGATTTCTGATCACATCCCACACGCGCTCGCAGAAATGCCCCCCGCCGGCATGTTTAATGTATCAACCCCGCATGATCCCTGTCGCAGGACGGAGACGATAAATATGCATGTATTCAATTAAGGGTTTTACTCAGGATTCTGTTTGCATGAGCTTTTAGGAGCTTTTTACATTTCTTCGTGTTTGACGTGCGGCACTTGTATTGAAAGCGTGCATTTCGTATCACACTATTATTATTATTATTATTATTATTATTATTATTATTATTATTATTATTATTGTTGCTATTATTGGTTTTCTCTTTTCTTGTTGCATTCAGTTTTGACTTTTCTCTACCTTTTCGTACCCATTTTAATACCCTAACCCGCTGTGCACGCGCACTCACTTGTGCTCGAGACCGTACTGGGAATTGTGGCTCCGCTCCGGGGTCATTCGCTTTTTTCAGTGGGGACAAAAGCAAAAAGCTCCGAGATCCTCTAACTGGGCTAATCCCCTTTCGGAATGTCCCCTCCGCTGGGGGTCGCGGTCACTTCCGTCCTCGGACCGACTCCGTGTCCAGTGCAGCACAACTGTGCAAAGAACTTTTTTGTTCTTTCAGTTTTGTGCAGATCCCAGCAATGCTGTGGAAAGTTTTCGGAAAGAGCATTTTTGCATTTTTTTCCCCCAATATTGCACAGAAAATTAAAATGAATGAATGAATGAATGAAAAGCCACGCTTTCTGCATTCAGTTTTATGCAAAAATAATTTTTAGCTATGCAGTTATATTAAAAATGCGCAAAGGTCTTCTTCTTCTTTCCAGTTTTTCTTTGCAAAGATTGTGCAATGATCACTGCTGCTCCTGCACTTTTGTGTAAAGAACATTTTAGTCCCCTGCACTGATTGGTTTTTTTTTTTTTTTTTTTTTTTTTTTTACTGTGCAGACCTTTGAGGTACCAGGACAACCTGTCTCTCCTCTCATCTTCTCATCTCAATGGGAGACATGTCAGCAGCACCTAATTGGAGCAAACTTCAATATCCAGCAGATGATAATGATACAAAGCACACGTCAAAGCCTATTAGCTCCTATTCCTCCGTTTTGCAGGCCCAAAGTGGCTCCTACCAACTTCCCCACATTCTCAAGTACCCACTGCAATAATGGCACAACGTATGATTTACAGCCACTTCATGGCCTCTCCAAGTTAAGTCATGGAAATGTTTTTATTGCATTTCTGCTCTTCTGCGGGCGATCCGATTTGGAAGGTAGGAAGAGCTCATGTTGTAAGTTAAAATAACAGAGTAAATAACTTGTTAAAGGATTCCATTACCAAATGTTGGAGTGCTAAATGTCAGGAAGAACATGTTCGTGATGCAGGAGAAACTTCATCAGTTGTGCCCTTATCCTCAAGGGCTGTTCGTCTTACTAATTCCACCGAGAGCAGCACAGAAAATGTGTGTGGAGATTTTTATGTTTACCCATAGTGAGGTTAACTGCTGGATTGCTTTACATCAGGCTCCTCATGCTGGTCGGGACAGTGGTCCTCACAGAGTCTTGGGGTTGGACTGGTGGATCGTTTTGGGTGAGGTTCGTCTCTGCAGCATAAGGAGCAGGGAGGAGGGTGAGGTCCTGCGAAGCTCATCTGGGGTTCACCCCGTGCCGCACGGCCGCATGCTCCCCCCGGGGCTTGAGCGGCGGTGAAGTGCCAGCGGTTCCTAGCCTTGCCTGGGAGAGGGCAGGGCTCATAAATCTGCCCCCGTGACCTCTCATCCATGCCGTGTGTGAACATCACAGCCTGTTAAAAACAGCAAATTCCACAAAACTTGTCCCATTTCATGGGGACCCAGACCCCCAAAAACCATTAGAACTTATTACCATTAGCCGGCATGAGGGCACCTATGAAAGTTTAAAGAGCGCACCTTAATCCGTCCGTATTCAATATCCTATAGATTACCGTGTTGTGATGAGTAAAAGGTACCTGTGGTAAACATGTCTTTAGAAAAGTGAATTCTGATGGCTCGGTGCATGTGTGTAAATTTACCTTCCCTTTTGGCAGCAACCTGTTAATGATGTTGACCCAAGTGTCCTGAACACCTGAACTTCTCCACGAGTGAAGGGAGTTAGTGGTCTCACTCTGTCCTCATTCAGAACCAAAGAGAAGTTTAGCGAAGCACACAAACTCTGGTTTAAAGCAAGACTGGCCAGTTCCTATAGTACAAGCACTCATTTCGTCGAGAGAAAAACAGGAATTTGAGCTTCTGTTCAAACTAACTTGTCCATCACTGCAGTGCAGTTCTTCTTTTTTACCCCAGTTGTCCATCATACAGCAATCTGCCCCTCTGTGCTTCTCTTTTCATTCCTAGTTGCACAGTTCAAACTATTGTCAGCACAGTAAATTGAAATAAAAGTGATACATCATTTTTTTAAAACATAGATTGTAACAACTCTTTATTATTCAGAGAAGTGGTGGTGGAAGTAGAAGCATTAGTTTTGCTTTAAAATTACTTTTAAAATACTGGCAGAAGGCTGGATTGATTTAAAAAAAAAAAAAAAAAAACACATTGATTGGTTAAAGAAAAATCTGTTTTTTTTTTTTTTTTGTTACACAATCATCCAAGCCTGTAATTTCACAAGAAGTCAAAAGACATTTGATTGCAGGGTGGTCTTGGAGTGTATGCTTTAGGGTAAAGAATCAGAATTTACCTCTAACTGGTCTGATTTTCAATCGATATATGTGTTCTTTATATTTCCATTCAGAGTTTATGTTTGCCCATAAAGCAGAGTAATTCAGTTTTAAAGGATTACGTATTTTACACATTTAGCTCTCATTAAGGATATAAGGTGTGTATGTGTGTCTGAGTGCAGCAGTATGTCTGTGTGTGTGTTTGTGTGTGTGTGTGTGTGTGTGTGTGTGTGTTTAAGGTTTAAATTGCTCTTCACACTGACATAATGCAGGTCGCCTGTTAAATATGCAGAAAGATCCCAAACTAAGATACATGAAAACACCCAAAGCTGTCTTTTTATAAAATGTGTGTTTGAGAAAAAAAAAAGTTTTTTTCGCTTTTGTGGCTTGTTTTTGTTTAGAAAATAAACGCTTAGTCTGAGGCCAGTTCTAAGTGCACCCTGAGTTATGACCCTTCAGCCAGATGGGATCTGAGAGCCAATTAAGGCCATTTGAAATATGTGGCAGATAAAGGCCCACAGGACAAACTTCAATGGCCACTTTATTAAAAAAGGGAAAATATCCTTTACACCACACACATTCATGTCAAAACTGCAAATTGTTTGAGAAAGAAAGGAAAACAACAGTCCAATAATTAAATATACTCTGACTATTTAAAATGTGAGAATTTCATCATATCACCACTGATTTTTTTCAGTATTTGTTGCACTAAATGGAAATAGAACTTAGCACAAAACACATAACCCTGGGAGCAAATAACACCAATTTACCACCTCTAATGTTTATTTTTTACCTTATTATTCCTTGAAGTATTTCAGTGCTATGGAAAGTGGAGGGGTTGCGTCACAGCTGGAAATTAATCCTTTCATAAGGGAGTTCTTCATTTAATCCAGGGATTTTTACCACTTGTACCACGGTATCATCTCTTTATACAATGTGTCCATCTAATTAAATGTGTATAAACCCTCCACGAGTAAAAGTTATCCACTTATTTTACCTACATGCTTAGAAATATTCACTGACCTCTGCTTAACATGTCATTCATTTAATTTTAGGTGTGAGAGTTCAGGTTGTGTGTCCAGATTTATATTATTGCTGTTTTACCACATATATGTTATTCACACATTGTTGTTTATACAAATGGAGGAAAATCTCCATGTTTGGAAAAAAAAATGTTGCTGTAAATATTACGATGAATTAAATCAGTTTAGGAGTGTTTTTAAGAAGAAGTTAATATATCCCATATTGATGTGTTTCGGAACTCTCTTTTTGGCGGGAATAGAAAAACGCGTCTTATTATACAGAGATATTATTATATTATTGTCTCAGATGCATGTAAAAGTGTTCCCTGGTTGTCATCTGGGCAGTAGTTGTGCGGGGGTCATACGTGATATACAGGAATGACAGAAATTTTGTTAAACCTAAAATACACAATCAGACTGTCGTTTCTAGTCAGTTTCAAAGTTATTTTCCGTGCACAATATAGCTATATATCAAACAGATATATTAAACTATGGCGGAAAACAGACCACAGGGGGTCTCGGCTCTTTGAGGCTAATATGGACCCAAAAAGGTGCCTCCTATAGCGGAAGGACGTATAGCGGGACTCGTTTTCCCATAAGAAATAATGGAAAATGTCCTCAATGTGGACCAAGCGCCGTAACTTTACCCAATCTGGCATCTTTAAAAACCACTTTTTAATGTCGGATTATTTGTACAGGAAAAATTGTATCTAGGATGCAATATCGACAATATGATCACTGAATCAGAGGCACAAACAAACAGCACACACAGCACCGGTGCTGTAAAAGACATGTACCGCTGCAGTGTTTTCTTCAAAAAACTTTTTAGAACCACATCAAACGATAATTTAAAATAAAAGTATAAAATATATATTAAACGGAGGGGGCGGCGCGTGTGCGGGGTTCAAGTGTCACCCCCAAGATACGGTCATAAATAATAAGGACCCTCTGCCGCGTATTTATAGCCCAAAACGTTATTTAACGCACGTTAAAAATAGCTCATTTTAAAAGCTCCGTTTCCCTGTTTGTTACCCGGGAATTAGACGAAATTGGTGTAGCTACAAGCTCATGTGAATGCGCTTTGAAGGACGGAATTAAGCTTTTAGAATAAATGGAGGTAATTGAGAGCTGCTTTGTTTTTCACGCGCTCGAGTGGTGTGTTTTCAGCGAACGCGCAGTTTGATCGAACCCGGGAAACGCGCTCAATATTTATGCGCTCAAAGCCGTTCAGTTCTCATGAAACTGTTTAATTATGGGATGTCAATCAGTGCTCAAGAACACCCGTGGAGGACGGTGCGCCTGTCTGTGTGTGCGTCTGTGTCTGTCTGTGTGCGTGTGTGTGTGTGTGTGTGTGTGTGCGTGTGTCCCCGGAGAGGAAGAGCAGACACGATCCCGTTTGCGTTGTACAAGTTGTTTTACAGCGCTCAACAGTGTGTGTGTGTGTGTGTGTGTTTGTGCGTGTGCGCGCGGCACATGCATTGAAGTCGAGTCGAGACTATGATGATCACATGTGTACAAAATACTAAAAACAAAATAATAAATTATGGATATTAAAGTCATGAAATTCCAAAATCAATTTTTTTTTTCAATTTTATGACGCGTATTATTATTGCCATTCACAGTTATTAAAATTCATATCTGTGGTCTGAAGTTGATATGGGGATGATACTTGCTGTTACACATGTAACGCAGCCAGCTGATAAATGTAGGTCAAATAAGAGCATATCTATATAACTCTTTAATTACGCATTCCATTTTATTGATATACAGCTGTTAGTATGTGCAAAGATGCCGAAACTGACTTTGTAATAAAAAGTATGTCTGCAGAAAAAAAAAAAAACTGTTGTAGCAGCATATAAAAATCAATATTTTAGAGTTTCAAATATGTACAAGATTATTGGATATCCTGTGTGTTGTGACTTTAGACACCTCGACATTCGAGATATTAATAGTCTCAATGACATTTAGCACTTTTTCAGAAAGCAGTCCACAATGTTTCTTCCTTCAGAACAAAGACCACGTAATTCTGCTAGAGCTAATTAAAGAATATTGAATAAAATGTATCAGTATTTTCTCTCAAACATCCACGAGCAGAATGCAAATCTTCGCAAGTGTCCCAAATGACACGCAGCATGACGCTCAAATAACAAATAAAATGTGCGGCGTTACACTCAGTAGGTGTTAATAACAGGGATTAATGTCAAAGTATCGAGTATCCAGTATCCGAGTACCGCGTCACGGGTGTCCAGGCCCGGGTGTGGAGTCGCAGCTGTTTCTTCATTCATTGGTTCACCTGTCACGTGCGCTTATTAGATACGGATAATAACTGTTCAATATCCAATAGTTTATGTTTCATACATTTCATTTAAGTACGTGACAAACATATGTATACAATGTACCCGGGTGCAGACCTTTTTTTACCTTTTCTTCCCCAGATGCATGATCTGAATCAAAGCTGAATGTTTTTATGGTGAACTCGTTCAATAACTGAATGTAAAGAAGACGTTATAAAAAAACGTTCCTTCCTTCGTTATTCAAGTACTTCCATCACCTAGAAAATGTGCTGCAGTCAAACTACTACTAGAAATCGCATGTAGCCGAACACAACACGGTACTCGAAACAATGTCTCAAAAGTCCACTTTGTTCAATGTTGACACGCTGAGAAATTAATCTTTAAGTTGGAGGAACAAAAACGCAGCGGTCCGCACCTGGTGGCAAAATAAGGCTCCAAACTCCCTGAGGAGCTGCTCCATTGGATGGGTTACTTGAGATGCAATCTGCCTGCACGCGGACAGCCCCCCCAACACCCCCCCCCCCCCCCCCCCCCCCCCCCCACCACCACCACCACCACCACGACTCCCCCCGACCCCGTCAAAGAGGTAACCGCACAGCTCAACAACCGCGGGACGAGTTACGCGCGCGCGCGCGCGTGCCGGTCGCGCCACCTTTCGTGCCGCATCACGGTGTCCGTCACATTCGCTGGGGGTTCGTTCAAAGTATCGGAGCGACCGGACAAACTGGACAACTGGACAACTGGACCACTGACTGGAACAAACAACAAAGTAAGCGGATAAGTACACAACAACAAAGTAACGCAGTAAGAGACCAAGTAACCAAAATGTAGCAACATAAAGTTAACGAACGAGGGCACAAGATTTAACAGTGTCAACTGCAACACCAACAACAACAACAACAACAACAACAACAATAACAATGATAATAATAACAAAAATCATTCCACATTCCCTCTTATTATTAGCAAAACAAAAGTGACAAATTGAAGATGAGGACTCCGAGATGAAGAGCACAGCCCACCGAAGATCACCCACCCGTGCCTGGAATTTACTGTTTTCAAGTCCAGCTCGAGCTGTGGCAGTGCGGCGCTCGCGCTCCTCGGTATATTAAGATATGCGTGACGTGGGGCGGCCAATGGGCGCGCGGCGGAGGCGTGACGCGCGGCTCTCCGTAGAAAAAGGGCGCGCGGAGTGGAGCGCGGCTGCGGAGGACCGTGGAACAGGGATGAGGACTGAGGACCGAGGGATGAGGCTGCTGTGCTGCTGCTGGAGTCTTACCGGGGATCGTACAGACTGAACGTATCGACACCTCCTCCTCCTCCTCCTCATCCTCAGCTACTCATCCGCACGAGACACAGAGACAGAAAAAAAGAAAATAAAAGAAAAAAACTTCCTTAAGGAAACAACAGCTCTGTGTAAAGCGGCATCTGAACCTGATTTCATTCTCTGACAACTGGTTTCGTTTTTTAGTGACACACATCAGCATCACCAGAGCTGTTTCCATCAGTGTTTTGGTGTGTGTGTGTGTTTTTTTTTTTTTTAATTATTATTTCGGTGAAGAAGGTGAAGACAGAGAGTCTTTTGGAGACCCCTCGGAGACCCCCTCGCCAGCTACATGCCTTCATCGCACTCTCTTTCCCTCCTATTGTTATGGGAATATTTTTGATGTTACAGGTCGCCAGAGCTCAGTTTTCCACAAACTGTTAAATTATCCGTTAATCGGCGGTTTCAGGAGTTACTGTCCAATTAAGAGTGAAGGAAAGGGGAGAAAAGCCCAGGAATTTCCCTCAAAATGTCCAACCCCTGAATGGTGAAGATCCTGGAGAAAAGAGAATTCTGCAGCTGCCACTGAGTCCTCTGAGTCTTCTGGTATGATTTTTTTTTTTTTTTTTTTTTTTTAATTATTACTGTTTTTGGAATTCTTCTTGCACACATTTTCTGTACGCAGTGTTTAGTGAGCAACGCGCAGAAAAACTGAAAGGTTCACACAGATTCATTAGTACAGGGACCCAACAGCTTCAAGCCTCAAATGATTCCCCCCCCCCCCCCCCCCCCCTTTCGCGCGAGACACTGCTGTTTGTTGAATTCGTAGGAAAATGACGCAAGTTACTGGAAAGCGCGAGCCAGCGTTTTAAATTTTCCTCTCTTTTTTTTTGGTTTGGTCTTTATTACGATAACTATTCGTATTTTTTAAATAATTATTGTTTCAAAATTATCCGCCGTGGTGGGACGCGACACTTTTTTTCCTCGCGATGCACGCGCTCGGTTTGCGTCTCACGGAAGTTCTGCGTTGCAGATCCGAGGAGGGCGCGCGCACTCAGCTCCCATCCGCCGCCGCGATGCTTTTCCACGGCCTCCCCACGGGCGACGTGCACGGCATCGTGGACGACTTGGAGCGCAGAGGGAAACCCGATTCGGCTGCGATCAGCTCCGCTATAGATATGGGGGAGACCGAGACGGTAGGAGAGACCGGGGGCCTGAGGTGGGGGGGGGAGGTCAGGGGTCCGAGGGAACCGTTATTTCATGACTGGATCGTGAACAGAAGAGATCGTGCAGAATCCGAGACGTTCATTGTAAAGTGATGATAGTCAGACTACAAAAATATCATTTTAAACGCCCCCCCAACAATATATCCGTTATCAAGATGCAACGTTAATAATATTTAATGTCAAAGGTACTATGTATCAACATTAATAAAAATTAAACATCAGCTGCTTTGTTAACAAAGAGAGAGCTCTGTATAATGATTTTGCAGTCAAGTACTAGAAAGTAGATAATAATAATAATAATAATAATAATAATAACACACGTATGCATTGGACCTGCATACAATAAAAAACAAGAAAAACAAAAACAAGGACATTTTTAAAAATGTGATGTCATACACACAGTGAAATATTTCTGCTCATCCCACAGGTATATTGAAAATACTGCAAAATAATTATAATTTCTCTTCATAAATCTGTGCATGGCGTATTTGTTCGTTCCTTAAAGGAAAACTAATGCGTCTTAACCAGTCTCAAATTAATTCTCAACTGTGTCATATTAATATCAGAATTTTGATCAAAATTATTCCTTATCTCAGTCCTTTGTTATGGAGGAATACAATTATGTAATGTTCGATCAGCAAATTAATTCCCTTTGATGAAGCTTTAAACTATTTGAAGTTTTACACTATTCTATATTTTTTAATAATAAAAATGACAAGGTTTGAAATGTGTTTTTTATTGGCGATCAGAGTTGACTGAACCAGTCCCTGCTTGTGTTAGTAGTTAACCCGCTCTTGATAGTTAATCTGGTGTTGGTGTCGAACCCGCGTGTCTCCTGTTCTCAAATATTTATCTTTTTGGGTATTTTTATCCTCCAGTCATCTCGGGCTATGCGGTGCTTTTTTTCTATTTTTATAGTTTCGTAGTTTCCAAGTGGCCAAACACCAAGAACACTGTTTATGGATTTAACACTTTTCATTTTAAATGTATTTTTTTATTCTGCTCTGCATTTCTGGATGATTTATGGAATTTTTATTTAATTATTATTATTTTTTTTAAATTTGAGTTGTTTCCTGTCATTTTTCTATTTTCAGACCGCATTAGTCCATTTCTCAGATTTTCCTCGTGACTATTGTTTTTCTGCCCCCCTCTTATCGGATCTAACAAGTTTCTAAGGGCTTTAAAAATCGGCTGAACTCTGTTTTACATTTCTGAGACTCAGACTGGATCGCGTTTTTGTTTTAGAGCCGAATTATATATCAGTATTAATAATTCATGTTAAATTGCTTTTTACTTTAAATGCAAAAAAAAATTGCAATGTTCTTGCAGGTTGATTTACAAACGTGGGGGCATTTTAAAGCAATGTAGATTTTATTCTGCAATACATCGTTCCACTTGTTTCTAGACCTTTTTCTTATGTACTTTATTTGAGAATCGAAATGCATGTTACATGAATATATAATATATTATATTGCATTATAACATCCAGTTTAACCCCACACACACGTATATGTATGTGTGTGTGTGTGTGTGTGTGTGGGGGGGGGGGGGTTAACTGTATGTTATAATGCAATCATTAAAAAATATCCCAGGGAAATATTTAAAATACAAAACTGCATGGGTAGCTGTTCAATTTGCAATAAATCGCCTCGTCCAATCTGCACATTCTGTCTCGTGCACTGAGCGGGCGCGCTCTGTCCGTGTCTGTCCTCGCGCAGGGCATGCCGTCGATCAGCAGCGGCGAGCGCGTGGCGCTGTGCGCGGGCTGCGGGGGGAAGATCTCGGACCGGTACTACCTGCTCGCCGTGGATAAGCAGTGGCACATGCGCTGCCTCACGTGCTGCGAGTGCAAACTGAACCTGGAGTCGGAGCTCACGTGCTTCAGCAAGGACGGCAGCATCTACTGCAAGGAGGACTATTACAGGTGACATTATCGTCATAATCGTCCTGGTTTTGTTATTTTGTCACGCACTTGCCCGAGATCACTTAGGCGGGAACGACATCAAGTTTACAGTGATTTACCCATTTCATACAGCTGGGCCATTTTTACTGTAGCAATTCAGAGCGAGTGCCTTGACCGCAGGTAACGTGCTTACAGCAGGTGAGCGGGAAGGGCAGGGGGTTCGAACCAATAGCCTGTGGATGAGAAGGCTCGTGGCCTAAGCGTAGCCGTGCCCGGTGGTCCTGCGCTGGGACACCGGCTTCGACCTTGAGGGAAATCACTGATCGTTTCTAGAAGCTAAAAACACAGTGAAATGAAGTAAAAAAAAAAACCCCAACGTGTTGTCTTTAAGAAAAATAAATAAATTAACTCTATCGAAAATGTAGCCACGCAGAAACGTGCAGAATTGATAATTATTTCAGAAATAAACAATAACTGCGAACTAAAGCGACGGTGAAAATGAGTGAATTTACGCTCTCTTTACTTTTCTTACCTGCAAAAAGAAGAGCGCACGCGCCTCGCGTCTTGCATGCGTCCTGACTCTTCGCATATGGATTTACGAAAAGGGGAGAGAAACTTTTATTACGACAAAAGTTTTTTATGACTGATTCGGGGAGGATAGGAAGCTGCAGCGTTTGCAGGACGCGTCACACGTTGCGCGTTAATCCCAGTTGTGCTTTTGATGATCTTCGGTCGTGACAGCCAGCAGGTTGGTGTGACAGTGTGTGTGTGTACCTGTCCTGCTCTCACACTCTTTGCCACCCCCCCCCCCCCCCCCACCACCCACAGGAGGTTCTCCGTGCAGCGCTGCGCGCGCTGTCACCTCGGCATCTCGGCGTCGGAGATGGTGATGCGCGCGAGGGACCTGGTCTACCACCTGAACTGCTTCACGTGCACCACGTGCAGCAAGATGCTGACCACCGGGGACCACTTCGGCATGAAGGACAGCTTGGTGTACTGCCGCGTGCACTTCGAGACGCTCGTGCAGGGGGAATACCACGCGCATTTCAATCACGCGGACGTAGCCTCGAGCAAAGGCGCTGGGCTGGGCGCGCCCACCTCGCTGGGACTCACCTACTACAACGGCGTGGGCACCGTGCAGAAGGGCCGGCCCCGGAAGAGGAAAAGCCCCGGGCCGGGGGCAGACCTGGCGGCCTACAACGCAGGTAAAGCACGGGAGGGGCGGGGGGAGGGGGCGCTGTTTACTCGTGTTGTGCACGCGGGTGTTGCCGGTTACCGCGCACATGGAGCCCACCTCGGGGGTGTCCCGCTCAGGACAAGTCGGGTCGCACGGCACGGGGATGAAAAAAAGAGAAGGTCGAAAAAATAGATCGGAGGAGTAATGTGCGTTTCCGCCGTGGTACAACAGGTAGATCAGTAGTTCGCGCCGTCCACGTGCAGTCCGAGGGGTGCTGGTTTGAATCCCCGCGGTGCCCTTGAACGAGTACAGTAAGAATACTCTGCTGCTGTGTAAGTGGTTAAATCAGTGTAAGTCGTTTTAAATAAAAGCGACAGCTAAATAGGAATTATTTTTATTATTGTACTAATAAGAAAAATTTCCTGAAGTTGAGAACTTCTGCCAGTCGTTTTACTACTGCTGCTGTTATTATGTGTTTATGTGTGATCGATGGATCCGGTGACTGAGTGAAACACGGTGCACTGGACACATCCCGCAGTTTCCTCTGCAAACAACACGAGACAGAAAGTAGCGAGTAAAGCCCAGTATAGAAGAAAAAATCTTTCTTTGAAAAGATCGACGAGACAATGATGAAAAGGAACGGGCGCGAATTTTAAGAAGCGCCTCTCAGTAACTCCAAGTGTGTAACAAGTGTGCGGTACCAGAGTGACCAAGTTGGCATCGTGACCAAATTTATGAGGCCAAAATGTCACGAGAAAGCAACGTTTGTTGCCTTATTAGCATATACAGCGAGGGGCGGAGTCTGGGAGGGTGAGAAAATCCGTTTTTAACGACTATGTGCCCTGGTGTAACGTGTCCTGATTCCTCCTGCGCTCCTTATGATTCATCTCTGCTCTTATTATGGTTGATTTCACTTACGCCTTTTTCCAGGATGACACAGTATTTTATCTCCTTACAGTGAATTTGTAAAAACACATAGTTGCTTTGCTTTATATTTTTTAATGCACGATTTCTAAAATGAAGCCCTTTCTCGAGTTTTCATGCACCTGTATTTATTTTCATAATTTAAGCAAATCACCGTTATGCGTTTCATTAGAAAAAGCTGCAAAGCAACAGATTAAATCGAACCTGTGGTTGGTTATTTTCACTGGGATATATATTTTAAATGATTAAAACTCACTTTTCCATGTCGCAAAATGTGGGTCATTCGCTGAGTTAAAATATTATATGATACCATATTATGTAATATTATATTTTTATTATATAATTTTGCTGCTAATAATGACCATGAAGTTCCCCATGACATAGTCCGCGCGGATTTCAGACACGCGCTTATTAATATTTACACTTAAAGTGTTTTTATGTGTAATAAAGCACTTCTGATGACTATTGATACAAGGAAAAAACAAATTACTGAAAAATTAAAGCATATCTCTTCATTGGTCTGTTAGAAAGGAGTACTTTCGTGTAACAAACGTTTATCTTAGTAGATAATGCACTTCATTCTATAACCAAATTTATTTTTCGTTCTTTTTGCTGATTATTGTGCGTCCGCGTGACCAATATTTCGACTTTGAAGTTATTTTCCATTATTTTAGCTAGAGAATACTTTCGTATATTTTTTGCAGTTCCGTTAGAACATGTCCAACTCTTTGTAGTAAACAGTTTTCTGTATCTTCATTCGTTCAAACAGTCTGATTTTGTTTGAAGAGATTAATTTCTTCCTATGAAACTTTATTGACATTTTCATTAAAGGAAACTACTGAAAAGTCAGGAGTGTAAAAATTACATAACTCCTATGTTCATGAGAATGAGACAAAAATATGAAAATATCCGTCAGAAACAAAAATTATACAAGAGTAATAGTACTAATAATTGCTAAATGGACAAAATATAAAAATGTTATGCTCACAATAGAGAAACTTGAAGGCGCTGCAGAGATTTTTTTTTTTTTGCTCGTCGCTGGGAGGGCAGAGAGGAGTGGACACTCGCTGCTTTTTTCCCTCTTTCTTGGGCTCTTTCTTTCTTTCTAAACCCAGTGTGCTCCCCCACCGACCCACTGGGCCCCAGTGTGTGTGCGTGCGCGCGCGCGCGCGCGAGACAGAGAGAGAGAGAGAGAGAGAGAGAGAGAGAGAGAGAGTGCGTGCGGGTGGGTGTGTGTGTGTTAGTGTGTGCGCGCGCGCTCAGGGGCGAACTGGAGAATTTCAGACGACTATAGAGGCTGACAAGTGGAAAATGGCTTCGATGGAAGCCGGATCTTCAAAAAGAGCTTTAAAAAAAAGTGAGAGAAAAGTGCGAGAACTCGTGAGATGTGCGGTTCCTCCCAGGGCCGCGGCTGCCGTGGCTCTTCTCTCGCGGCTTTGAGGTCATTAAAGGCAGCAAAACAATTCATGTGTACAAATGCAGTAAATGTCACGTAACGTTTCTCGCTTCCACCAGTTCTGACGCCTCTGGCTAATTTGCAGATATTTATTTTTAAAGGACCGTTACAACTGCGCCATCAGCACATCATTGGTGAAGATGCCAGTCGTCCACTTTTCGGGTCCTTCAAGTCTATATATAAATATTTATTAGTAAAATATAGCAAACAATGTAAGTATTATAACTAAACAATTAAAAGATACGCTCAGCGAGGAAGCGAGTTAGGAAGGCAGGAAATACACAAATCAACCGATAGGTAAACGCGGTAAAGTGTAAATTAATCGAATCAGTGGATCAAACTCTCGATCGATCGATAAGTAGCGGATCCAGCCGGTCGGTGTCGGGGAGGCTGTGGAAGAGACGCACCTGTAGGGGGGGGGGGCGCTGGAAGGAGAGCTCCCCCCCCGCGAAGCTCTGAGATTCCGAGATTCACCCCCCGGGGTCCGTTCTCGCGGAAGCACGGAGGGGCTTCAAAGTTCGTCCCCAGTCTCAAAGAATGATGCAATAATAATAATAAAAAAGAGACAGCCTTTGAAAATTACATTTTAAACAGTAATAATACCAATAAAAAATGCAAAGACAGAAATGAAAAAGAGGCAGCAGTGATTGAAACATTAATTGTGAGCAGTAGTGAAAGCGCGTCGTCAGCGCTCGTGCACAGCGGGCTGTGGGGTGTCGCTCTCTTTAATTAATTAAGGGTTTAATTAAGGATTTGCGGAAATCCAATCAGAAGTCTCTGTCGGCGGCGTATGGTCTCCATCAATGAAATTAATCTCCAGCATTTTTATTCGTACTATTACACTCATAACCACGAATTAGTGACGGAATCTGCGAATTTTGTATCGAATTAAAATTATTTCAGCGACTTACAAACATCTGATATTATAGCGGTTAAAGCTGTTGTCTTTGGATCCGAAGGTTGTTGGTTCGAATTTCACCTGCTGTTGTCGTACCCTAGAGCGTGGTAACTTACCCTCAATTGACTTAGTTTGTAAAATTACCCAGCTGTGGAAGAGCTAATACTGTTAATACTGTTAGTCGCTTTGGAGAGAAGCGTCAGTTAAACGAGTACATTTATGAATAAAGTTAGACGGTGTGTGAACATTGAACCACTGGTGTAGTTTGTAGACGTTTGTAAATTGGATATTTGTTTTTAACCGCTCAATTTGTGTGCGTTATGGTGGACCTCGCGAAAGAAATAACCAAAAATAATAATACAGCTGCGTTTACGAGATTATTTTACATTGGAATATTCATCGCACGTTTTGTTCAATGCAGTTTCTTCAAGTTGCCTTTTTTCAGTTCACACAACAATTTTTGTTCATTCCTGGGATCGGCTTTTTAATAAAATAAAACAGAAAATCTGCGCTAAGGAGACGAGACTCGGAACGCAGGGACGTTTCGATTTTATTTTCCCACATAAATTATTAAGCATTTTTATTATTACGTTTTTTTTTTTTCTTTTTATGTATTATTCCTGGGACCTCGATGAAGTTCGGTTCCACACACTTTTTTTTTTTTTGAACAGCAGAGGCTAAAGGAGGCTGTGTGAAAAGACGAAGCCCAGCGCGTCCCGCGATGCCACGGCAGCCCAGCGGAAGCCCACGCGTGTTTAGTGTTAAACAGCGCATCAATAATTGAGCGCAGCTGTCATTAGGGCAGAGAGCTCAGCGTGGCTTCCTCCTCTTCCCTCTTCTTCCCCTACTTTTACTTACATTTCTGGGTAATTTCAGAGACCCCTGGTTCATCACATGACTGACACTGTCTTTGGAGATCATTGACCCCCCCTGGCTGGTGGTGAAGGAGGGGGGAGGGTCTCTAATGGTCTGTAATGGCCCAGTGTCGAGACCAATGTGCCCCTCTCTTCTGCACCCCATTCAAATACACACGTCTGTGAAATAAACTCTTTAAAGCCCCAAAGTTCTCCTGATGAGACGATATCGATTAGATGTATCTAAAGAAACGGAATGAAGAGTTTCTGCAGCCTAAAGGGCCCTGTATGTGTTCACTGAATATGAAATATTTTATATTTTTTGAATATATTTTGTTCATAGCCACATCTGTTTAAAAGAGAATCCATACCATACGTACCACTTAAATCACACATTTATTTATCAGACACTTTTCTCCAAAGTGACTTCCAATGAACTCTATGTAGTGTTATCAGCCCACACACCTTATTCACCGTGGTGACTTACACTGCTAGATGCACTACTTACAATGGGTCGCTCATCCATACATCAGTGGAACACACTCTTTCTGTCACTCACACAATATGGGGAACCTGAACAGCACGTCTTTGGACTGTGGGAGGAAACCAGAGCACCCGAAGACTTCCACTGCTAGATACACTACTTACACTGGGTCACTCATCCATACATCAGTGGAACACACACACTCTCTCTCTCACTCACAGATGGGCGAATCCCTGCGCAATGTTTGAAACTCATAAGGATTTCACATCCCCTCCTTTCAGGATTTTTCTTTCAAATGACTGTTAAGCAAACGTGTTAAAGGTGAAGCGGTGTCACTGCTTATGGTTCAAGGTTTATGGAGATTAGAAGTGGAAGTAACATGGAAAGGAAGGGAGGAGGCGCCGGGACTCTGCTGCCCTCTAGAGGCCGGGCATCGAGAGGCAGGAGCGCAGGATCCTTCAACGTCCAAACACAGAACTGACTCATCATTCATTATTTTTCATGCCTTAAGTCAGAGAAGGAACCCTGGTGACTTTTCTGTTCAGTTTATCTTCATAACTCAGCTGGTTTTGTCAGAAAAAGTCAGTAATAATTGGGCTGACTTTAAAATTCTTATAACAGACGAAGAAATATGTTTCGTATTTGATATCCCCTAAATGAACTTGTAAATATTTATTTTTGAAAATTGCCAAAAAAGAGGAAAAAATTCTAACTGGTTTGGAGGCGTCTTATCAAAAATGTAGCTCGCGATGACAGCGACAATTTGATATGAAAACACTGGTTTTGCTTGCTGGTGCCGAGAGACTGTCACTGGGTAATTAGTGAAAGTGCTGTTTTGTGGATTTAGAGTCAATAATATTGGTCCTTTTCGCAGAAAATATTATTTCTGAACTGTTATATATCCAGCAACACTTAAATCTCTGCCAAGAAACTGCGGTCTGAAAAAAAAGGAAGAAAAATAACGTGTCTTGTGGTTTCCCAGCGTTTTTTTTCTTCTCCTTTTTTAATAATTATATGAATTATAATTTAATTCTAATGCTGGATTGCTGGAATTCAGGCATAAGATGACATTTGCTGTCTGTCTTCTGTAAGACCCTCAGAGTTCTTAGAAAGATCAAAGCTTGTTTTCTGTGATCACCGATCATTAAAAAAAGAAAATCTCTCTCTCTCACACACACACGCGCGCGCGCGCGCGCGCACACACACACAACTACGATTAAGGCCATTCAACTAACACGAATATACTGATGAACTCAACTTGTGACATATTATATCTGGGCTCAAAACTTTGTTCCTCTTGTTTTGGCGCTCGCTCTCATCATGTCGCCGCGCGCTCCTTCTGCTCATGTTTGAAGTGTGTTCGAACCCACCGGTCGGCGGCCCTTTTGTGTCACTCTGGCCATCGCTAACAGCCCCCACAGGACCCCCAGAGATCACTGCTCCCAGCGTCCCATCCTGTCTGGTCACGGAGTAGCTCTGGGAATGGCTGCCGGGGACACGCCGGAGCGGAGGTGGTGCAGGACGCCACAGAAGCTGTCCGAAGGTGGGGTGGGGGGGGGGGGCAGAGGGCCCGGTGTGCGGTGCTAATTACCCCCGCCAGCCAGGTCCCCTGCGAGGGGGAAGAGAGCTGCTGAGGGATGTGGATCATGATGGAGCCTCGGATCTCGCTCCGCAAAAGCGTTCAAACCATTTCGCACGTTTCTAAAACACACACCTTGCGCTCAGACGGGAGTCGACCGACACCTGAAAGAGCGCAGTCGCAGTTTCGGGTTCGACGTGAAGGTCAGACGTCGATTTTCCTCCTGTTTCCAACCCTGAGCGAAAAAAGCACAGCCTGGGACTTAAACCGCGCTTTAGCGCGCGCGCGCGGTTATTTAACTCGTGGCTCGGCCGTCTCACCGCGTTGCCGAAGCGGAGGCCACCTCACCTGTTCGAGGTCGACGCTTCCTGGAGAGCGGAAGGGAGCGGTCGCACCTCATCTTCCTGGAATTTAAAAATTCCACTTGGATTCCAGTCACCAGTGTCTTTGGAAGCTAAAGTAGTAAACAGATCAGTACCGTGGGATTTTGCCTTCATATTTGAACCACAAATACCGCGGTTCAAATCCAGCTCAGTCTGTTTGGGGGCTCCACGTTCCCCTGTGCTCATGGGTGCTCTGGTTTCCTTCCACTGCCCAAAGACATGTTTCAGGTGGACTAGTGACTCTAAAATGTGATTGTGGGTGTGACTCAGTATGTGATTCATTGCTCCATGCTTCCGGAACACACTCTGGACCCCCGTGATCCTGCCTTAGGATAAGCGGTTATGGGCGGTGAGTGAGTGAGCGTAGGTTGCAACTCATAATTTGTAGGTCCTCCCAACAAACAATCTCTCCATTATGAAGTATATTTAACGCAAGACAAGTTCATTATCCTGTGTAATTGACATTTAACTCTTTCATGGCCGGCTGGTCCAGGTGAGGCCTCCTTTCACGTCCCAAATCCAGGAATCCAACCGCAGAGCAGGAACATTCGGCACGTCGGCTGCAGGCACCTAACCTGCACGACAAGTTGTGCAACAATGCTAGAAGGTTGTGGGTTCAAGCTCTGCCAGAGGCTCACTTTTTTTCAAGTGCCCTTAAGTTCACGTTGGCTCTCTTTGCTCCTCCAGAATGTTCTGTCCTCCACTTGTATCCTTAAGCTTCAATGTGAATTTGATGTGCACTAAGAGAAATGTATGGAACTGTGATCCTCTCAGCTCTCTCTGGGTACGAGTGTGTGTCCAACAACTGGGCAGCAGAGATTAAAACCCCCTTGCCCCCTCCCCCCGCAGCGCTCAGCTGCAACGAGAACGACGGGGACCTGCTGGACCGCGATTCGCAGTACAGCTCCAGCCAGAAGACCAAGCGCATGAGGACGTCATTCAAGCATCACCAGCTGCGCACCATGAAGTCCTACTTCGCCATCAACCACAACCCCGACGCCAAGGACCTCAAGCAGCTCGCTCAGAAGACGGGCCTGACCAAACGAGTGCTGCAGGTGAGAATGTGGCACTGGCACCGGCGCGGTAGGTGTTCCGCACCTGGCCTCCCCATGTGCAACAGGAGGTCATAAAATGACAGGGAATAGGGTCGGGGGGGGGGGGGGAGGTTGGCAAGGGGAGCTGTAACTTTGCAGACTGAAAGCCCCAAGTTCCCCCCTTGCTGCCTTACCCTGATTCAAGGTATTTACCCTGTACTGAAACAGTAAGAAAACCCAGCTGTTTAATTGGGCGAATCAGTGTAAAGTTGATCATCTGACATCGCAAGCTGACTTGGGCAAAAATGTCAGCTAAATAATAGACAATAACGAGACTGAAAGTCCACTGCAATCCGATGCAACCTCCATGTGAGACATTTAAAAATTAAAAAAGGTAAAACAGAATCTTTCTTGTAGAGACCTCAACTTTACCGTTTGTGACGATAAAAAAGTCACCGTTGATAATAGATGAGCTGTAATATATAAATTTCGGAGCGACGGGTGGTGTCCGAGTTTGAGTCGTCACCTTGCAGCGAAAGGGCCCAGGTCCGAATCCCACCTAAACCGATAGAGTAAAAATTACCTTGCCGTATGAATGAGTAAATAATTCTAAGTAGCTTATTCCTGTAGATTTTAAAAGTAATTTTAAGAGCAATAAGCATTCGGCCGTCAATGACGCCACCAACAATTGCTTTGTGAGTAACAAAAGGAAAACAATTCCCGCAGAGAACCGTTGAAGGACAGAACGACGTCAGTAGGGCCCGACAGCATCCAATGTCCTGCGAAGGAATTAGGAATATTATACATATTCATAGGAGATGCCTTGATTTGCAGTGTGACCTCGATTTTGAATAACGAGTTTGAGGATATGTTTATGAATATTTTCACCTACACCTCGGCGCACCGTTCCTGCGAGCAGGAATAAGGGAAGGCGTCACGTGTAAATTTACGCGGAGACAGCTGGTTAACGCAGGACTTGTTTTGACTGCGTCGAACCGTCTCCGCGTTGACGCGCGAGCACAAAGGACGGGCGCGAGCCGCCGCCGCGCTCCGCCGGTAATTGTTTCACGAGGGGGAAAAAACGGGAGCGCCGAACATAATGGCTGATTTGCACAAAAACGACAGCAAATTATCTGGGGAACTATAGGGAAAAAAACGGAAACAAAAAGGTTTCTGAACTGAAATGTGGGGGAGAAAAAAAAAATGTCTCGGCTCTAATTAACACAACGGGAAAACAAAGCAGTCATTTTGCTTTGATGCGCTCCACTTTTTCATGTCTGCAATTTCGTATGAAATGTGGTCCTCTGATCCCCCCCCCCCACCACCACCACCACCCCCCCCTCCCGAATGGCTCCCGTGGTGAAGCCGTCTCTGAGCTCCGCTCGCTTTGAATCGGCCCCCCAGGTCTGGTTCCAGAACGCCCGGGCCAAGTTTCGGCGGAACCTCCTCCGCCAGGAGAGCTCGGGGGTGGACAAGGTGTCGGACGGCTCCGCCCTGCCGGGGGGCACTCCTTCGGGCCCGGCGTCCGAGATCTCCAACGCCTCCATGAGCCCGTCCAGCACGCCCACCACCCTCACGGACCTGACCAACCCCACCATGCCCACCGTGACGCCCGTGTTGACCTCTGTGCCGAGCAGCCTGGAGGTCCACGAGTGCCGGAGTCCTTCACAGACCACCCTCACCAGCCTCTTCTGATGCACCCTCCACCCTCCGGCGGCAGAGAACACGCACCAGATGAGAGCATTTCCGAAAGATGGGGAAACAGACAGTACACGTGATGCAAAGAGCCCCTTAGATTTATTCAAAGCCCCCCTAGAACCTTTGTGCGAGCGCAAGCAGGCCTTACGAGCAGCTCTTGTCTTCTCCCCTCCTTTCATTTTCCCGAGAACTGAAAAAGATTCACGTTTTGCTTTTTCGTTTGTGTTTTTTTTTCTTTATTTTCGGGCCATGTTTACAGTTTGAAGTTTGAAAGACGGAGAGCCGCTTTGCTTCCGTAGGATCCCGGTTCCGACCCCGCGTCGCCGGCTGCGTGTCTGCAAAGAGCGATAGACGCGAAAAGGACGAACGTGATGGAACGAAGGAGGCGGCCGGCAAAGAAACAGCGATTATCGGCAAACTTGTCCCGAGACTGTCGCGTGCCTTAACCACCAGTCCCAGACACGACAGCTTTCGCCGCGTACTGCTTCGATGGGACACCTGTGTGATTTGACCGCACGTTTATTTTTAGGGAGGTACAAAACGCCGGACGAGGCTCTGCGTTCTTTCCCGTGCCCCGCGCTCATGTCCGCGTTGTATTTTTAGCATTCGACAAGTATCCGCCGTGAGCGCCTTCACGATTTTCCCCTAGTTTCCAAGCCACGCCCACTTGGTGTCCCGCCCAGTTGGAAGGTGGGCCGAAGCGTTGTCCCGCCTCCTGCCCAACGAACACTTGCACTTAAAACAGAGACGCCTCCATCAGAGAGCACCCCGGGTGGCTGCCATACTGTACATTTGTGCGTTTGCATGCACTTATTTTTACACTGACAGAAACACGAGCTGTAATTTTAATTTATAACACTGAGAAATTAATCCCTGTTATTTGTCCCCAAAATGTATAACAGAAATGAGGAAAGTTTAAGAAGCGGCGCAAATGGTTCCACTGTAACTGTGGCGTGACTCTTAGGCGCTTGTTGTGTTTGCGAAATGAAAGGGCGCAACGCGGCAGTTCCGGTCACGAGTGAACGCGATCGCTCTGGTAGAGTTACGTTTTGGCCCCATACAGATGTGGATAGATGTGAAACGGTACCTTCAGCCCGACAAGCACGGTCATGCTTCGGTAGGCCTGCTGTGTAATTAGGGCTCCCCGCCGGGACGGGAGAGCGATCCCCACGGTGACTTTCGCGGGAGGGGAGGGAGGCGGCTCTCTTGGATTGTTACCTGTTCCTCCGGGTTTTCCGAGGCCTTCTTTACAACAGGAAACTCCTGCGGAGGACAGGCGTAGAGCTCCGTAGCGCGTTTTCGGGTGGGGAGGGGGCGCCAGCTGTTCCCGGTAGGGCAGCCCTATAAACATGGGTTTGAGCACGATAACCTTTGCAGGCGCCGGCCTGTTGCGGCTCAAGGCCCCGACCCCATGGGCGCGAGCAGGGAGAAATTGTCACGTAAAGCTGTCTTACTACCCCAAGACTTCATTTTACCTTGCTGAGATCTACGTGCAAAGAATAATTATACACTGACGATACCTCAGTAGAAGTAGAACAGCACACAGCTGCATGGTAGCAGACGCCAGTGAGAGGGCAATCTCTGCAGACACACACACACACACACACACACTCTTAATCGACCTTCTTACCTCAGCCCAGAAGCCGCTGTACACTGTTACCGTGGAGTGTGAAAACTGGATTCGAGAAGAGCGTTGACTCGCTTCTGTAAGGAGATCAGATGCACTGAAAACTGTCACTATACTTTCAAAGCAGATCTTTAGGTTGGATTCGGAAAGTGACCCCACGACCCCGACCGGAAGGTCACCGCTTCGGTGTATCCACAAGGCCGGTGGAAAATGTATGTTTAAACACCAGTAGGATGCTATCTGAAGGTATCACCTTGGACTTCAGAGCCGATTTCTTTTCTCCGTCATCTTCGCAACACACATCCACGCAGGAAACACTGGCATCCAGAGTTCAACCGTCACCTGTTTTTTTCATTTCTTTATTTTTTATGACAAATCAGGGATTTTCTCTCCGAAAGGTAAAGTCAGCGTTGATAAGACTGCATTGGAAAGACGGGAGAAGGATGTTGGCGCCAGAAGAGAGTGCCGCGATCGTGACCCCTGATTGGTCCACTTGCTATAGAGTTCTCCAGAGTGGGCGGAGCCAGCTGGGTTGGAACACTGTATCATTGTTACCCAGGTCATGTTGTTTTTCCGCACATTCTTGTACAGTTCCCCTTGTTTGATGTACTTTAGTCTTCAGTTCTGTAAAAAAAATATTAAAGAATTAATAATACTTCTTTGGACTTCTGAATTTATTGCCTGCACGGTACATCTCAGAGTTATTGTAGAACATGATGAATGAATGAATGAATGAATGAATGAATGAATGAATGAATGAGCTTTATTGCCAAGTATGTTCACACATACACGGAATTCGTCTTGGTGACAGGAACTTCGACAGCACAGACAGAATGACAGTGACAAGACACAGATAATAAAAGTAGAGTGGGCTAATAAAAGATAAAAAAACGACAATATTCTCACTAATTTATTTTTCATATTTTTTGCGTAGTGTGCAAATGGATGTGTAGATAGGCTGTAACATACAGTATAGCACAGTATGATACACAAAGGTTATATTGGAGGTCTGGAATCCTGCTCCTTAAATCTGCATGGTGTTTATATTATTATTATTATTATTATTATACGGTGTAGCTGACACCTTTATTCTTGGTAACTTTCAGTGTCATATTTGTCCAATACAGAAGTCCGTACAAGGTTGCATACTGGTTCCAACTGACCTCTAAATTACTCAGCCTTGACTGGGATTTGGACTGAGCGGCTTCAAACCATGGTAACCAAACCATATTAAGGAAGAACTCACTATTGTTCTCCAATCCTCTTAATCAAAATAATGAGTCAACTTTCCCAGACCTGAAGTAATTTATAGATGCTTCTTAATGAATTTTACCAAATTAAACAACTGATTTCTACCACCTTTAATCATGTTAAAGATTTCCTTCATATAATGAGCTTACATTAACGTTCATTCATTTAGTTTATGTTTTCTTTTCCGAAGCAACTTACAGTTTTCAGTTACTTACACTTATTTACCCATTTATACAGCTGGGTAATTTTACTGGAGCAATTTAGGGTAAATACCTTGCTCAAGGGTACTACAGCTAGAGATTGGAAATCAGATCTGTAACTTCTTAAAAAGAACTCTTCATTTAAATTAATTAATATATGAAAACAATGCACATCTGATATAAAAAAGTTTACCCCTTCTTTTTTTAACCAAAGATGCAAAATTCCTTTCTTGTTTTTATTCTCACTTAAAGAAATAGAGAATTCCAGATCTGCTCTAGAAACCTCTAAATCCAGGCCTAAGACCCACATGTTCACAATTGATTATAAATAACACATTTCCATGCTCCATGTTTTCTATCCCCTTTGTTCTTTCCCGCTCATAATTTTTATTATGTTTTCATTTTTTATTTTAGTGTTTTGTTATTTTATTGTAGTTTTTTAAATGCTAATACATATTGTAAATTTGTTTAGATCTGTAATCCATGTCTTTCTTTTTTGTAGCAAAGTGCTTTCAGAAGCAGAATGTAAAAAAACAATGAATTAAATCACACACATTCATAATGATATTGCCTTTCAAGGGAATTATATGCATTTTATGATGTCAACTTTAAAACGGAGTGGTAAGTCATTCTTTTGCCGTTCCAGCTTTTCACACTTTCTGTTAATCTTTTTTCATTCAGGGTTCCTTATTATTATAGCTGATAAAGAATGATTAGATATCTAAGGGACACTTTTGATTGAGCACACGGGTATCTGACAATGGAGATGCGCAGATAAATTAAATTCAATTAACACAGTGACGCAGAGTGCTGAACAAAGGTTGCCTATACATGAAACTACTGCAATAACTAAATTAGTAATTAAAGTTATAAGTAAACTTGGAGAAAAAGGAATAAAAAAGGCAAGGGAGAAAAAATACCTCTGGGGTCCCAGTGCCAGTGGCTGCCCACCGAAGGGACTGTTGTCACAGCCACCAGAGGGAAAAGGCACCTGATTGTTTTTACTGGGCCTGTTAACACAGACCAGCAGGACACAGCAGGAACCGGAACCCCGAATCACACCATAAGATGTAGAGTTTAATAATACCCTTTTCCAGAAGACCAACTTGAACTCATGAAACTTTTTAAATAGTTTTTTAAGCAGTTTGTGACTATATTCAATATCACTAGTTTACGGGTTTAATTTTAATCATTTTTGTTGTTCTTTTTAAACAATACACTCTAAATAATGCCAAACTCCAAACGAAACCAAAATACTTTCTCATGATGCTGTTTTCCAACTTCGCAAATAAGGAAATAAAAGGCACATGTTTCTTTAGCGCAGGTGGACATGTAATTTTCAAGAAATTTCGTTAGGAAACAGACACAGCGCAGCGAGTCCGTCGTTGGAGCGTTTGGTTTAATGTGGTTTTATTCGGTTTAATATGAACTTTGGTATGAATTCAGTGAAAATCCCAATCAAGGTAGAGTAATTAAAAGCTCAGCTGCAACGAACGCTGGCATCGCCTGCGGCGCCCGAGGACGCGGGTTCCCCAGCTCCGACTCAGAGGACAACCACGCAAACCACGTCTTTCCATCATCTTTAAACTTATTTCATATTATTTTATTAAATTAGAATTACAGAAATGAGTACACTTTGAGGAAGAAAGTTCCTAGGGAGCACTTTTTGCACTTTATGTATGGGAGCTGGGCTGAGGTTGAGGTTAAGGGTGGAGGAGGTCTTTTGGTACGCAGACTGATGTTCACCCAGAATTCCCACTGGGGCCAATCGCATCCAAGCTCCGTTGGCATCAGTGGGCACGGCTGGGCATGAGCAGGTATGCGAAGCAGCCAGTGGGCAGCAGGCCGCAGTTCAGTATCGAGGCCCAGTCTGGAATGGCTTACAGCGGCCTGATCGGGGTCATCGGATTGGGTTCCTCTTGGCAACGTAAGTTGGCCTCCGCTTCTGTCGTGATGTAAAAGGACAAGGCACCACGGCCACCAGCAGGCACACAATGCAGCCTAGTGGTGCTTGACCTCCTCTTAAAAGTGCCTTGAACCACCTCACTCCCCATTCACTGGCACCAACCAACCGATTTCCCAGAATTCCATTCGGCTTGACCTCCGCCCCCGCACCCCATGCAACCCAGCGCAGACTCCCTCCGCCAGCGTTCTGCCTCTCTGCGCAAGCCCAAACCCAAAACAGAACGAGGGCAGAGCTCCAGCGTCCCAAAGGAAACACGACATCTTGCCTCCTGTCGAACAGAACAGAAATATTTAATAGGGACCAACTGAATAGTTTTTTTTTTCCGTAAGAAAATGTTGATTGGGGTTGGCACCTTTCCCGAGAGCCGAATCATAAAAAAATACGATGGGAGCTTTCTCCTTTAAGCAGAAGGAATATGTGTTTAATTTTCCCATGGAACCGGCGGCCCGTCCAGCTGAATTCAATCAGGGCACTGTAAAGAATGTACTCTTAAAAACATACTGAAATAGAGTCGGTGTTACACATAGACCAAAAAAAACCCCCCCAAACACCCCCCCTTTCAGAACACACTGCATCAAAGTCCTTACTGTAGCAGATCTGACACTAAACTGAGATACTTGTGGAACATGGAAATGAAGAAGGAAGGGAAAAAAGGTATTCAAGGACGGTGGGGGCGACAAAAGAAGGACATACGAGGCTGAGTCGAGTAAACGGTTGCTTCAGTTCCCGATCGCTAACTTCCACACTGGCTGTGGTGCCGCCACTGTTTTTACTGAAAAACGCGCAGGTCGGAGAGTCTGGCACGACATGTTAATTTCCCATCACTCCTGGGGGTCCGTATCTACCCCCACCTGGCTATTCCCTCCTAAATGGGGGCAGCTGGTGGCATAGTGGTAAAAACCAGACCTGGGTCTGAATTCCCAGCCCTCCTGTAGTACCCGTGGGAAAGGTACTTACCCTAAATAGGTACAGTTAAAAATTACCCTGCTGTATAAATGAGTACATCACTAGAAGTGGCGTAGGGTACAGTCATAACACTGTAAACTGCTTTGGACAGAGGTGTCAAATAAATGTAAATATCAGCCCAGAGAAAACCCAGCAGAGTAAGAAGGCAGTATTAATTTGCATGCCTCCGCCCACAGCCGTCATATTTAAATACCTGGCAAAGCTAAAGCCTTTCCTGGGCATTTCTCACTAATATTTCCCCACAAGGACAATGAACTTTGGAAGTAAAACAGCTAATATAAGAAATTTAGCAGAAAGGGTATTGAGAACAGGGGACCCGTGCGCAGCAGTAAAGCGAACCCTGAGCCGAAACCCGCAGCAGCAGCAGCGCCGCCGCTCTCAGTGCCCTCCAGCACACACACAGGGTAAAAATATCAAGTAGCTGATCTGTATGTGAAAAGACATGTATAAAAGTCGACGCTGAAAAATCCCCAGCACTGTAATGCGGTAACTTACAAGCGAAGTGGTCTGCTCTACAGCAGGATTTCTTTTTTTCCTTTTTTTTAGACTTAATGAAATGCAGCCTTGGCCGCGTTTTTGGCACTGGCGCCCGTGAGGTTGGATGGAGCACACAGCCAGCAGCAATGTGGACCTCGGGGCCACAAGAGCAGAGGGTCCAGACACTGGTGAAACAAGGTGAGTACTGCATGGTGGAAGGGATGGCATCTCAGTACTGTAGGGACGAAGGAGGAGGTGAGGGATGAGATCTCAATGCCTTATGGACAAAGGTAGAGAGATCTCGGTACTGTAGGGAAGAAGGAGGAAGGAATAAAATATCAATGATATAGAGGAGAAAATGAGAGGTGGTATCTCAATGTTGTGCAAATGAAAGTACAGGGATGGGATCTCAATGGCCTTATAGACGAAGATGGAGAGATCTCAAAACTGTAGGGAAGAAGGAGGAAAGAGTAAGATCTCAATACTGTAGAGCGGAAGGTGGAGGGATGGGATCTCAGTACGGTAGAGACCAAGCTGGAGGGATGGAATGTCTATACTGTTTAGGGGAAGGTGGAGGGACATTGCAAATCTCAGTACTGCACTTTTCAGAATCTCTTCTCAGTTCACGACTAGTCACAGACTTCCAGTGTCTGTAGCCGGTGGTATCGCACGTTAAGGACATGGACTTACTACATACACATTTAGTTACCTAGTGAAGCCCCCTGTGACGCTGTAACTTTTAGTTAAGTAATACAGTTGTTCCAATGAAATATCCAGAAGACTAAATGGGTAAGAAAAATATAAATTGCTTTGAGTTTCATCAAAGCAATGAAATAGTGATCTTTCAATACAGTGTTCAGTTTATAAGATGTTTAACGATTAAACACACCCCCCATCAAGGACATTTTCATGACTATGTTTCATGAGCGCGAATTTGAAGGTTTTATTGGAGCCATACGATGGTGTCCAACATCAGGATTTATCTTTCTTAACCAGTGGAAGCAACATTTCAGCCATATGGATTTCATCCTTCATTCTCCAATTTTAGTGGGTTTTCATGAAGACTACATAGAATATTTTCCACTTTCATCAACTGAAACATTAGTAAATAGATGGTGTATTTATTTTAATTCACACAACACAATTACAATACCTACTTGATATAAACTGTAGAAGATGCTGTCTCACACATCACATGCCCATGTTGCCAGGGTCACCCAAGTAAAAGTGATTTTATTGCAATGAAAGATCGGGAAGAGATCTTTAGATATTCTGATTTGTGCACAAAAACTGAAAAAAAAAACTGAATTGTTTAAGCAATGAAATTTTCAATAACACCATGTGGAAGTGAAAACTGGAAACTGAAGAAGCAAGGCAGGAAAAACATGGACATGGACTCCTTTGAACTGTGGTCCTAGAGAAGAGTTAAGGACATAATGGACAGCCAGGAAAACAAACAGATGGCTCCTGGATGAAGTGAAACCGGAACTCTCAGTGGAATGAGAAACGGTTGAGCTCATCATTCCCTGGACACACAATAAGAAGACAGGATTCTCCTGAAAATATGATAATGCTTAGAAAAGCTGAAGGAAAAAAAGAAGAGGATGAACAGCAACTAGATAGATGGACTCAACAGCAATGACAATGGATGCAGCCCTTTTATCGCTAAAACAGAAGTTGAGGATTCAACGTTCTAGAAGGGCTCGGTCAATGTGGTCAACAAGAGTTGAAGTTCCCTCAATGGTACTGAACCAGTCTCAAGTGAGTTCTGTATCCAAGCACTCTCATTATGAGGCTCCAGTGGCGCAATGGGTTAGCGCGTGGTACTTATACAGCAGTACTCCACGGAGCAATGCCAAGGTTGTGAGTTCGAGCCTCACCTGGAGCATGAGCTTTTGGGTTACAGGTAGCACGGTCTTCAGACCCTTTGCTACTCATATACACAACTAGCAGCAGGTTCAGGGATAGCGAACATATTCAGTACCTTAACCCGCTTAAAAGACCCTTCAGAGCAAAGTGACCCAAGTGATTTATGACTGTAGACCTACAAATTCACCCAAGTATCTCTTACAAGTAGTTGCTTGTCCAGTACAAGGCTGCAGTGGTCTGGACCCTATGCTGGAAGAATAGAGGGTGGGGCAGGGCTCACCCTGGATAAGATGCCGGTCCATAACAAGGAAATCATACGCACTCATTCATTCATACACACACACCGTAGGCAGTGCAGGGTCACCAGTTTACTGGAAACGTATCTTTGGACTGTGTGAGGAAACCCACACAATCATGGGAAGACCCTGCAAAGTGTGCCCTTCAGTTTCACTGAAATGATAATAGTGAAGAGCGCAGCCACAGTGTATAATCCCTTGAACCTGTGGCCTTCTAACTTCTAAGTGCAGAGCCTTAACCACATTCATGACATCTGGCTCATGCCCTGCATCCATGCAGAAGGAAGAAGCAATCCAGTTCTCCATCGCTGCTATGCAAGACCCTACGGCGATCCTTTACGGCATTACATCACAGGGACGGCCTCATCCAAAGAATTCCTTCAAGAGGGAGACTTTGATCACCGGCGTGTTCCTCACCAAAGACGTAGAGCTGGCAAGAAGGTCCCCGTCACACCCTTCCAGCTACAGAAACATCACACTCCCATTTCCTCCGAGGCAAAATGTCTGTTTATTTTGCAGCGCGCAGCTCCGACTGACACAGAGGAAAATGCGGTCAGGATTGTCTGGTTTATGAGCTGGTAATAGACCTCTAAAAGGTCTGCTCCATGTTAATGAGTGATGTCAGCCCTATGGTTTGTCCCGTGCAAATAATTACAAGGCAGCAAAGGCTGAGGCCTGGCAAGACGGCTGCCTTAAAACAACACAACATGTCCGTCCGTAGCCAGTGCGCTTTATGGCGTGTTAATGGGGACCTCTCGTTGCTTCAAAGGAAGCTTTGTTTTGCATGCGAGAGAGGGAGAGAAAACATGTCGAGGGACTTGGGGACCAATTTCGAGGACGCTGACCGTCTTTGAAGATCCTGGAGCGCTCGCTCAGCAGCCCCTTCTTCCCAAATTTTGGTGAAAGCAAATCTGAGCCTGAGGGAATGTCGTGCAGCTGTTCGGTGTCTTTGACGCTTGTCTCACCAACCAAAATATTAGCAGCTTGGGAATTAGGGAAAGGGGTACTGTAAACATGCGACAAGCCGAGAGGGGAGATTACGTGGGAATAAAGACGTGTTTTGGATGCAGGAAGCGGTGCCCCGATGCTTAATGCTGTCTCTTCGCCGAGCCAGATCAGCGAGGCCGAACGAAACGGAGAAAGCGAGGGATCCTTCGCTGGTGGGCGGAGGATGGGCATGGCATGGGGGGAATGAGGGAGGAAGATGGGGGTGGGGGCGGTTTGCGTGAAATATCAGACTGGATGCTCATTGTGGCGGAGCAATCGATACTGTGAATGGATTAAACACTTTCCAACAGCGTCGGAATCAATTTTACACTAGAAACCTGTCTGGTGTGTACCGGCACCACGGACAGTTGAAGACAGAAGCTTACCGACCACCAATATCAATATGAGGATAGTGTGTTGCTATGGGGCAGCAGGGTTCATTGTCTTCCAGCACTTGCTAAAAGCCCCTTGGGGGCCACAGAGGGCAGACCACAGCTCCTGAGTCCAGGAACTACTATTTAGTTGAGTCTGTTGTCTAAGGCAACTTGCAACGTTATAGTTGTACACTATGGTACTCACAGTGATTTACCAACTACAGTGCTGTGAACACGTATGTGCCATTTCCGATTTCTTCTCTTTCTGCTGCTGCAGTCGAGAGGATGTTAAACGGGCAGCATGGTGGCACAGTGGTAGTGCTCCTGTTTCCCAACACCTCTGTTGTGTGATAGGACATGGGTTCAATCCCTGCACAGTCTGTGTGGAGTTTGCATGTTCACCCCTTGTCTGAGTGGGTTTCCTCTCACAGTCTGAAGACATGCTTTTCAGGTTCACCTGTAGTGTGTAAGTGACAGAGAGTGTGTGTTCCACTGATGTATGGATGAGTGACCCATTGTAAGTAGTGCATCTAGCAGTGTAAGTCACCATGGTGAATAAGGTGTGTGGGTTCATAACACTACATAGAGTTTATGGGAAGCTGCTTTGGAGAAAAGTGTCTGTTAAATAAATGTTCTTCTAGTTGAATATGAATGAACTCTGAAAGTGACACTGGTATGTTCTTATGTCATTTTCTTGGTTTGTATGATAACAAAATCTATAAATATAGGTGAAAAACTAACTAACAATCAACATAATTAAGGGGGCAGTTAGGGTCTGCTATATGAATCCAGTCAGGTATGATTTAGGCCAATCCGTTTACATCATTGCCAGCAACAGTAAATCTGGCAAAAAGAACATTTGTAGATACATGTCAGACAATTTCTGAAGACTGGAGAAAAATAACTGAAGTCTATCAGTGTGGGCAGAGTTACACTGCTGTAACAAAGGCTTTGAACCTCGACTGAACCATGGGCAGAGCCATCACAGGGAGAAAGTCTGGATCACTAGTGAATCCACCTAGAACCTACCAAAATCTCTGCAAGACCAAGGATTAAAGTCATAAATAAAAGCAGGACATGTAGGAAAGAGGCAAGGCGGAAACCACTGCTCACTAAAAGCAGTATTGAAGATCTTCTACAGTTCACAGAAAAGCACTTTGACACTTGGATGTCTCTCAGTCCTTGAGGACAAGTAACTGAAGAATTCAAAGTAGAATGTTTTGCATGAGCTCTATTAGATTTGGCAAAAAAGATATGGCACATCAGAGTAAGAATCTTCTATGAACAGTCAGATATGGTGGTGGAAGTGTGATGATCTGGGGATGTTTTGCTGCCATATGATCGGAGCACTCTGTTACCATTGGTAGATCAATGAATTCTTCTATATATCAGAAAATTCTAAAGAAGAATGTCAGACCACCGGTCCACGCGTTGAAGTTGAAGCACAACTGGCTCATGCAATATGACAATGATCCCAAACACACAGGCAGGTCAACACCTGAAAGTTGTAGAATGGCCAAGTCAAAGTCTTCACTTGAATCTGATAAATGTTGTGGCAAGAACTGAAAGGAGCTGTTCATCAGTTGTGTATGGAGGAGTGGGCCAGAATTCCTCCACAGCACTGTGGGACTGTACTAAACATCTACAGGAGGCCTTCAGTTGCGTTTAAGCACTGCTGGAGCTGTGAAAAAGATCTGATGAAATTTAATGTAAAAAATTTGGAAAAACAGAAATACTTATCCACAGCACTATAAGTAGGTGTGTAATTTTCACTCTATAAACTCAATCAAGAGTCCAACAGCAGGATCCAAACCCAAGTGCTTCCAGTACAAGGCCACACTTGTATTTACTCCTGGACTCACTGGCTCAATCCCGCTGTAGAACCTTTGACTCATTACTTACCCTGAATCATTTAGCTGACTCTTTTCTCCAAAACAGCTTACAACATTAAGCTTCATACAGCTCACTCATTTATGCAGCTCTATAATTTTATTGCTGCAGTTTATGTTAAGTACCTTGCTCAAGGGTATTACACCAATAGGTGAGGTTTGAACTGGTGACCCTTGGATCAAGAAGGTAGCACCTTGAACCACTACACTATCAGCTGCCCCTTTTAACCCAGGCTGTAAAAATTACCTTGCTGTATAAATGTGTAAATCGCTGTAAGTAGCTTGGTGTATCAACATAAGATTATAAGTCACTTCGGAGAAAATTAATGCATATGAGAATTTGAACAGTCATTCCATCACTTGCAGTGGCCTCTATTTTAGGGTAGACATGTCCTGCAGAGACGGTTTTGGAATATGCAATTTCCCACCTCAGACCCCACAGACAAAAACCCACAATGCCTTTCATCCCCACAGTTCACCTTGTTCTCCCTCCGGAGAGAACTATTGAATTTTCCAAGCGCAAGAGCAAAATTGGAGGAAACCCTTCCTGGACTCCAATTTTTCAGGCACTGTCTGAATTTTAAATACTGCTCTGGATCAATAATTTAGAATTTCCTCATTTTATATTTATCATGTAGTGCTAAGTGGTAAACAACCTGAACATGAATATGATACTAATCACACTGATACCCTATTAAAATGCATTAATTAAACATGCAATGATAATTTATTGATAATTTACATAGATAACACAGTTGAAAATTTAAAAAAAAAATTGTCTCCATCAATATTATGCTTTCTTTTTCCTCGGGTTTGACTGATACATATTTAGTTACATATAGAAACTCAAAAATGCACAGAAGAAAACACAGAACAATGGTGCACTAGTGGCTCATAACTCCTGGACTGTGGGTCTGAATTTGGGTCAGTCTGTATGGACTTCAGGAGTTCTCCCTGTGTGTGAAACCAAACATTTACATTTATTTATTTAGCACACACTTTTCTCCAAAGCAACTTCCAATGAACTCTACATAGTGTTATGAGGCCACACACCTTATTCACCAAGGTGACTTACATCCATACATCAGTGGAACACACTCCTGCTGTCACTCACACACTGTGGGTGAACAGCACATCTTTGGACTGTGAGAGGAAACCAGAGCACCCAGAGGAAGCCCACTCAGACACAGGGAGATCATACAAGCTCCACACACCGAGCAGGGGTCGAACCCATGTCCACTTGCACCACCAAGGGGCTGTGAGACAGCAGCGCTACTCACTGTGCCACCATACCACCCTGAACAAAAACCAAATGACGTGTGTGTGTGTGAACTGGTGACACTAATTTGCCATCGCTATGTGTGTGAGTGAATGAGTGTGTGTGTATGATCACGCTGCAATCCAGCGTGCCATCCAGGTTGTACGCTACCTCACACCCTGCGCTTCCAGGATAGACTGCAGACCACTCTGCATCTGACCAGTGGTTTTTGGTAATGAAAAATTTTGTGTAAAGAAAATTCCGGAACAGTCCAAGGTTCCCACTCGACTGCCCCGCTTCCTATTGAGCGGGAAATCCCAGTGACCCCACCGAGAGTGGGCTCGACCTCCCCCCCCCTCCCCCAAGCACGTGTAGGAATGTAAAGAGGCAGCGCAGGTCTTCGCCCCCGGCCCCGTGGGTCCGGGCCACGGCCGCCGTAACGTCCAGCCCTCGTCCGCCCGGCTGAGAGCGGCCTTGAGTGTAATATATTATGAAAATGAGGTGCGTGCGGACACGTTTCCATCGCCATTATCTGAGCATTTCCCGCGGATTAGGGCTCTCCGTGGCTTGGAGTGGCGGGCTAATTAGCGCGAGGAGCCCCGGCTAATCTGGAAACGACTTTGCTGCAATTACATGCATTTGATGGTTGGGGACACACGCTGAAACGAAGCTGGGAGGATAAATTGTCCTCTGACGCTCGGCCAAAGGTTTTTAATTCAGCGCTGTCACATCAATGACACAATCCCCGTGACCGGGCAAGGCTGACCTCCGAGAGAGCGCCTTACAGCTATTAGTGACAATTAAGACCAATTAGAGGAGCGGGCCTTGCAGGGAAGAAACGTTCGCAAACCCACAACCTACGAGTGTGAATGATTTAAAGTGACCACGGGCGAAAAGGCCCGATGGGCTCTCGCTTGCGTCCGACGCGGACGGCAGGTGAATGTTAATGAAGTTCATTATCCGTTTTGTCAATCAAACGCAGACAACCTCCGGAGCAACTTCTACGGCGGACCGGATCAAATTCAGATTTTTTTAATATATTTTCTTTGCCCTGCTTCTTTTTACTTCCCCAACACTTCCAGACTCGTTTCTGAATGTCATTTAACTTGCACTTTAATATGTTCATTAAACGAAGTTCCGACGACAATTGCGTAACAGCGTCCTGAAATAAAATCCCGAGGTGACCAGAAAGTTTGGTGGTGGATTTTTTAATTTTTACATTTTTTTTTTTTTTTTTTTTTTTCTGGCCGGAAATGATGCAAACGCAGCTCCTAAAGAACACGGCGCTGCGAGATGCTACGGTAGTCCGTGCTCATTAAAAGCAGTTTCTTTCAGATTCTCAGATTACCTCTCAAATCACCATCTCCGCCGCCGAAATGAGAATACTGCTTTTTGATATCCTCGGATGTTAAGCAAAGCAAATATATAAAGAGAGATGAAAGTCAGAGGGAGAATGTATGTGTTCTTTACTGGCTTCCGGAACATAAGTATTTCTTCAAAGTGGGAAAAATGTAGAAGAATTCTTTTTTTATCTATAGTCGTTTCTGTTGTTTTTATACATTTGCTTTTCAAAACCGGAAAAGACCTGCCGATGCAGACACCTGCACAGATTGACAGTCATATATAAAACAGGCGAGTGAAATAACTTGTCATGTGTTGAGGATGAAAAAACGAAATATATTCGACCCAGTACTTGGTGAAGTTACACACAGGCCTGGGTGCATTTGGACACACACACACACACACACACACACACACACACACACACACACACACACACACACACCCTTTGGTTATACCTATGGTACAGGTGAGTTTCTGATGAGATTTTTACACACAAGAGAAAACAGTATAAACACTATTTCGACCAGGAGACCCCCCCCAGACCTTGTCAACAAGCACAAATGTAAGCAAATCATATAAGAACATGTATACAGTATAGGCATGAACAAATGAACCATGTAAAAATAAGAAACAAACACAAAAACCATACAGACACACAGCTAACAATGAGAAAAAATATGACTACTCTTTATTTTTATTATTATGGTTATTGCTTTTTTGCTGCTATTGTTGCTGGTATTGCTGCAACTGATACAATTTGTTATTTTGTTCCTATATATATATATATATCATTATATGTAAAAAAAGGAACATGTATATATTATTATTATTACACATATATAATAATATATATTTATTTCATTTTAAGTTCATTATAAGCAGTTCACAGCGTACCATGAACACATCATATAACTGTATCTTCTGAACAACTCACTTCCCCACCCCAACTCACCTCGAACTAATAAAATACAACCCTTAAAAAATACATAGGAATAAACATATTTGTGTGTGTTCTTTTTTTGTTTTAAATTTAATTATGTCACTACTTTTAATATCCAGTTTTGCGTAACTGTCAAGGTGTTGCAACACACTCCTAGTGCCACTTCCACGGGCCGCAGCACGCCCCTGGACACATCTGCATACACTACAGCACCTCTGCCTGAAGATGTGGAAATTATGAACAGAATCAACAGTAAATTCCAGTAATGAAATGAATAAATGAAGCATTTTAGGTGCAGTTGTTTGGGGAGGTGGGGGGCTGGGGGGGCAAACATTGTCAGCGACAGCGGTGCGGTTTTCTGTGTGAGGTCTGCCACACGCAGCCACTCTTTGGAGGCCCCGTCGGAGCAGGGCGGCAGCGCGGAACCCGGATCTCTCCTGTGTTTATATGACCTCTGCTGGTGCCGCGAGTGAACAGCGCAGTCGTGGTCCCGCAGGACTCGGCCCTCGGCGCCGACACACCCCGCGGCAGACAAACTGAACGTGTCGCAAGCAAACGCACGCAATTACATCTAATCGTGATATTTAAAATAAATCAGTGCTTATATTCTAAGTGGATTTGTGTTGGAAATTTATTTTTAGGGGGGTTACGGTGAGGCAATCAGTCGCAAAGGGGTTCTGTGCGCGGGATTCAAACCTGCGACCGTCTGAAGGAAGCGGCTCTAATCACTATGCCACCTGGAGGAGAATCCGCTACATTACACTGTGGCTGTACTCTTCACTATTACCGCTGAAGGGCACACTTTGCAGGGTCTTCCCATGATTGTGTGGGTTTCCTCACACAGTCCAAAGACGTGTTTCCGGTAAACTGGTGACCCTGCGTTGCGTGTGCACGAATGAATGAGTGCGTATGATTTCCTTGTTATGGACCGGCATCCTATCCAGGGTGAACCCTGCCCCACCCTCTATTCTTCCAGCATAGGGTCCAGACCACTGCAGCCTTGTACTGGACAAGCAACTATTTGTAAGAGATACTTGGATGAATTTGTAGGTCTACAGTCGTAAATCACTTGGGTCACTTTGCTCTGAAGGGTCTTTTAAGCGGGTTAAGGTACTGAATATGTTCGCTATCCCTGAACCTGCTGCTAGTTGTGTATATGAGTAGCAAAGGGTCTGAAGACCGTGCTACCTGTAACCTAAAAGCTCATGCTCCAGGTGAGGCTCAAACTCACAACCTTGGCATTGCTCCATGGAGTACTGCTGTATAAGTACCATGCGCTAACCCATTGCGCCACTGGAGCCTCATGATGAGAGTGCTTGGATACAGAACTCACATGAGACTGGTTCAGTACCATTGAGGGAACTTCAACTCTTGTTGACCACATTGACCGAGCCCTTCTAGAACGTTGAATCCTCAACTTCTGTTTTAGCGATAAAAGGGCTGCATCCGTTGTCATTGCTGTTGAGTCCATCTATCTAGTTGCTGTTCATCCTCTTCTTTTTTTCCTTCAGCTTTTCTCAGCATTATCATATTTTCAGGAGAATCCTGTCTTCTCATTATGCATCTAGCAAATGATAACTTCAAGCGTTTCTCAGTGTTTCCTGTCGTGCTTCTTCAGTTTCCACTTTTCATTTCCATATGGTTAGAGCCGCTCCCTACGGACTCAGAGGTTGCAGGTTTGAATCGCACCTTCTGCCGTGGTACCCTTGAGCAAGGTACCTTACCTCGCTCCTGTGAAATTACCTAGTTGTATAAATGGCTTAAAATCGTAATTAACTTCGGAGAAAACATATTATTATGGTGGCGCAGCAAGTAGCACCTGGGCGTACGAGAGGATGTGGATTTGATCCCCGTTCAGCCTGTGTGATGAATACATGTTCTCTATGTGGGTTTCTGCTGGGTGCTCTGGTTTCCTTCCACAGTTCAAAGACACGCTGTTCAGGTTCCCCATAGTGTGTGAGTGACAGAGAGAGAGAGAGAGTGTGTGTGTGTGTGTGTGTGTGTGTGTGTGTTCCACTGATGTATGGATGAGTGACCCAGTGTAAGCAGTGTGTCTAGCAGTGTAAGTCACCACAGTAAATGAGGTGTGTGGCCTGATAACACTACACAGAGTTCATTGGAAGTCGCTTTGGAGGAAAGCATCTAATAAATAAACGTGAAATGTAAATTTCATCAGAACGAATAAGTGTTTTTGTCTGGAATACTGTCTGTTCCCACAAGTGTGACACATCATTAGTGGGGTGGTGCATCTCCACACGAGGACCGGGCACGTTTGGATATGAAGCTTCCTGTCACGCGGCAGACACCGCGCTGCGCCTCCCCACACACCTCCTGCCACCGCCACTCCCGCGCCCCGACCACCCCACCCGGCGACGCCGTGCCTGCTCTGGCGGCAGCTGTCAGGAGGGAGGCGGCATTTCCCCCTCGCCGCTGCTGACAGGGCCTGCCGGGGAGCTGCCAGGAGTCGGGCACGACTGACGCCGTGTTTATTCGCGACTGACATCTGCGTCTGAGGATCGGCGTCGCCGGCTTTTGATACGAGGGGGAGATGCGAAAACGTTTCCCAAAGCGCACCGCGATGTACCCTTTGTAGAGTACACACGGCAGGGAGAGGAGAACAATGGCGGCCGGTTCGTGCCCATCACGGCGTGGAGATGGCAGACTCCCAGACGAGAGCCAGAGTGCAGCCCACACAGACTCCTGGGAGGTGCATGTGTGTGTGTCTGTGTGTGATTACTAATAACCCTCCCATCTCCCAGGTTAACAGACACACACACACACACACACACAAAGAAACCTGGGCACTCTCACCAAGTGTAATGCAGGCCTGGGCCTCTGTATGAGGCAACTGAAACAGAGCAGGTGATGCTCACAACCCATGTGACTTTAAGTGTGCTGCTTAGGCCAGCAGGGGGCATAGTGATGAGGACTGTCCCATTGTAATCAAAGGCTCGGGGTCTGAATCCCAGTCCCGCTGTCGCACCCCTAAGAAGGGCACTTACCCTGAATTGACACAATAAAATGACCCAGTCGAAGAAATGGGTAAATGATTGTAAATGCAGGTATTATAATGTAAAACTGGGAACGCTGGGAGTCGCTTTGGAGAAAAGCATCAGGTGACCTAATAACACGATATTCTTACATGTTGTGTCTCATCCCACCACTAAATGTAGTACCCTTGAGCAAGGTACTGACCCTAAACTGAGAGCATACTAACACTCCAGAGCTGGTAGCGTGATGGGTCGAGCTACAGCCTTTAAAGCGAGAGGTTTGATGCACACCTCTGTCTATAGTACCCTTGAGCAAGACACTTATCCTCAATTACTCCACTAGAATTACCCAGCCATATAAATGGGCAAACAATTGTAAGCTGCTTTAGGAAAAAAAGCATCAGCTAAATAAATAACTGCAATCTACCTACATCAAGGGGTTAATCATTGTCAGTGGCTTCGTTTATAAACGTCATGCTGCAAGTCGCTCTGCACAAGAGCCTCAGCTAAATTAATGCATGTAAATAGAGGCAGTAATGATTGCATGAATGTAATTAATAGGATGAGCAATACTCTGTGTCGTACCATAATTACTGCTATTTTTGGGGGCGCTTAATGACTTACTATTGAATTTCCTCGCTGGTGCTCAATTGTTGTGCCCTAGAGGTAATGGGGGGGGGGGGGGTCGATCTGGGGAGGGGGATGGGGATGGGGATGGGGATGGGGATGGGGATGGGCCTGGGCCTGGGCCTGGGCCTGTGGGGGTGGGGATTTGGGCCGTGGGCTCGCGCAGGCAAATCAATCGCTGTACCTGCGGAGGCGCGAGCGGCCGCTCTCGGGACCCCCGGCATCTCCGGCTCCTTAATGGCTCGTTGCAGCCAATATAGCCGCTCGATTCCCCCGCCTCCCACGTGTCAAACGAGGTCGGCCAACTTCCTGTCCGATCAATTACTCGCCGGATTCCGCACGAAAAAATAAATAAATAATTTTTTTTTTAAAAAAAAAGGAGAAACAGAGGAAAGGAGCAAATGGGCGCGAGCGATCCGCCGATATTCAAATGAAAGCGCGGCCAGGACTGCGGCACACGCATTTGTTTACCCACATAAATATGAGAAAGGTTAGGGCCGCGGACGCGCCCATTCGTCTTGCCCGTCGGCTGCGAGCGAGCCGATCCCCCAGGCCGGGCGCGAGGGCTGCGGCGACACGGGCACTTAATCACGCCGCACTCGCCATTATAAATCAGTTGAACTACTGACACCTGAACTTTAGCTCGCGCCGTGCTTTAAAGGGCACGGCCGCACGCGGGCGCGCTCCATAAGCCACGGGCCGATCCATTGTGCGCGCAACCGGGTCGGGAAGCGTGGCGGCGGCGGCGGGGTCACTGTGGAGGAGCTGCTATAATGAGTGTAAAAATGCATAAATCCCCACCGCTCCGCGTCGACACGCAAACAAATACATGCAGTCATTTTTCATATCTTCAACTGCGACGTAGTCGGAAACACACCTAGAAAAGCTGAAGATTTTACAGTATAGATTATTCTTGTATAGTGGAAAACAGGCGCATCCACAGGGTTACAGATAAAACATCATACTGCACACAGGGACAGCTGGTAGTGTAGTGGTTTGAGCTGCTGCCTTTACCTTCAGAAGTCAGGTTTGATTCCTACCTTTGGCTGTCGTACCCTTAAGCAAGGTCCTTACCCTGAATTGCTCCATTGAAATTGCCCAGTTGTATAAATGGGTGTATAATTGTGCTGCTTTGGAGAAAAGCATGAATAAATGTACATATATTGTATTTGCCGATGGCATTAAAGTAATAAATTCAACTGAAATGTATGGAACAAAAGCAAAAATATGTCAGTAAATACAATACTTGACTAAAGTGGCTGTGTGCGTGTGACTGATTACCCTACAATGGACCCGTGTCCCTCTCTTAGCCTTCTGGGACGGGCTCTGGACCACACTCAGGACAAAGAGGTCATGGAAAGTGGATGGACAAATATTGTGGCTGGGGGTGGCACTGCGAGTAGCGCTGGATGTGGGTTTGATCCCCGCTCAGTCTGTGTGAAGTTGGTACGTTCTCCCTGTGTCTGTCTGGGTGCTCTGGTTTCCTCCCACAATCCAAAGATGTGCTGTTCAGGTTCCCCCATAGTGTGTGAGTGACAGAGAGAGAGCGTATTCCACTGATGTATGGATGAGTGACCCAGTGTAAGTAGTGTGTCGAGCAGTGTAAGTTACCATGGTGAATAAGGTGTGTGGGCTGATAGCACCACACAGAGTTCATTGGAAGTCATGTTGGAGAAAAGCATCTGCCAAACAAATAAATGTAAATGCACTCCTATAGATACAATAATTACTGTATACTTTATGATGAGTATTTGGCCAACTGCCAGTGGCGGAGAGGAAAACAAACACAATTATATTAAAAAATACAGTACAGGAACTACATTACACTGTTAGAAGGGAGTCGGATCTCTTCCGCTGGACAGCAGAATGGAACATATTCACATAACGATGAAAAAATAAGATGCGTTCGTTATTATTTCTGTGTATGTCATTATTTGTCAATCCTCAGCTTCTGCATTTTCAGTTTTTGCCATAACCGTTCAAAACGACGTTCTTCGACATGCTCCCACCATCAGATGAGCCATTTGTTACCTGTACACTGTTATCCCCTGCTAATATATACAAAAAGGTCATTTAGTTTTTTTAAAAAACACCTGAAACAGAAAGTTGTTTTCAATCTGCATATTTCGCACTGCGCAGTGTTAGCAAGCGCCGCATTATTTCTGCCATCAGAATAACGGCCCGACGCGTAATTACAATATTACGCCCCGAGCGCCGTTTGTCCTTTTCTTTCAAGTTCCCGCGACTTCCTGGGCTGCGTTTTTCCGCCGATCCCTTCCAGCTGCGTCGGCGCGAAGCGCGAAAGCCGCGGCGACGGGACGCGCGGCCCATCTGTAGGTGGTGCCTTCGCGCGCCGCGCCGCGTCGCAACAAAGACACCCGAAAGGCCTTTCATGTTGGCGACGCGCCCTTTATTTAAGAGCGCCCTGCGTAAGGTCGCGCTCCACCGGAAAGCTGGGAAGCACCCGGCCGCTGTTCATATCTCCCATGCTTTATTGTGCAGCCTGGGAGTGTGTGCATGCCTGCGTGTAAGTGTGTGTGTGTGTGCGTGCGTGCGTGCATGTATGTCTATGTCTTTGTTTGAACCCTTTAAGGAGCTTCACAGCCACCCTCCTTGTGCCTCAATGACATCTTTATTCGGCGTGTCTGTGGTGGCAGAATGTACACCGGCGTCGTAGAGGACGCGCCCCCCTCTCCTTCTCCTCGTGCCATTATGTGCATCCGAACAATGGCGAGACCTCCCAGCTCTGCAGCTCTGCTTGGCCCTCAATACAACGCCGCCCCTCCCGTATCCCCGCTCTGCTCGGGATGCTGCCGTACTTGGGAAAAGTTTGCCACGATTCAGCTGTCAGTCAGCGGTCGTGCCCCGGAGACGCATTCAGAAGGGTCTCCGCTCGCCGCGGCTCCACGCAGTTCTTGGGGCCCGCGCCGGAGAAAGAGAGAGAGCCATTGTTCTCCCGCCTTCCCCTCTCCGCTGAGCCGGCTCTCCGTGTCCCCACGAACGGGGGGCTGCGGCAGGCGAACAATGGCGCCCCTTTTTAATGGACAATGATGCACATGTTTATCAACTCGGACCTCTTCAGCAGGCTCACAGAGGCCCTTGTCAAAAAAAAGAAAGGAAAAAAGAAAAAAATTATTCACTGGGGCGGCGTCGTCCTTTCAGAGTTGTTCCTTAAAGGAGCCTGCCGACCGATAGCGTGTTTTTGTTTTTCCCTCTTGTTTATTTTTTTAAAGAAGCTCCCCTTGAGGGGGGTTCCTGTGTTCCAGGCCTTTCTGTAGCGAAGGGGTTGACTTCTAGTTAGTGGTTTGCATTTTCTTTTTTTGGTTTTCTTTGTTTGATGAAAGAAAGAGAAAAGGAGGACGAGGGGGCGGTCTGGGTTACCGCGCGGTGTTAGAATAAGTTTGGGATTTTTTTTTTTTACTACACTGCTTTAATATGCATTCGCATTCCTTCTGGATGCTTCCTAACGGGTGGCACGGCGACACAGCGAGTGGCACTCCTGTCTCATGGTGTGAGAGGACCTGGGTTCGATCCCCGCTTAGTCTGTGTGGAATTTGCATGTTCTACACACGTCTGTGTGGGTTTCCTCTGGGTGCTCTGGTTTCCGCCCACACTCAAAAGACATGCTGTTCAGGTTCCCCCCATAATGTGTGAGTGACACAGAGAGAGTGTGTTCCACTGATGTATGGATGAGTGACCCATATCTAGCAGTATAAGTAGTTTGTGGGCTGATAACGTTACATAGAGTTCATTGGAAGTCGCTTTGGAGAAAAACATCTCCTAAATAAGTAAATGTAATGGTAATTCCTCACCTGGATCCCACCCAGTGACACTGCTGATACAAACAGAGGGAGAAATTTGTCATCACTAGGTGGAAAAATGAGACCCAATAGAAACGTGAGCAAGAATGTGCTTCTGAACAAAAATTCCTGCGATGCAAATTACATTTTAGACATTTTATACAAATACGTTTTCATAAGTACCCAGGAAACAGTTTGTGAGATCGTTTCGGACTCACAAGCATGCAGCGCAAAGTTGAGGTGTCAGCAAACAGGGGGAGCGGGGGCTGCTCAATAATTAAAGAGCAGGTATTCCAATGGTTACGTTGCCGAGAAAAAACCTCACACGAACTGCGGGGAATAATTAATGGTGTTTTTTGGCACCGTCCTTGAAGAATTCCATCGACCTTTGCAGCCACGGTAACTCTGGTATAACCGGGTCGCGATAAAAATTTTGCCAGTTGCACATTTCCGCGCATTATTGCGAACGTGAGGTTTGGAAGCCAAAGGAGAAACCGAGTTGCGCGCAGCCGTAATTTCGTCTTTCTTTTATTTTGAAAATTAATTCAGAACGTTCTGTTTTGTGGGAAAGCCGAGCCGAACGCCAGGTGGATCTTCAAGTGAAATCTCGAGGCACTTGAAAAGGGTTCCATCTTTCTTCTCTTCATTGTTGCCAATGTTCAGAGGCGGCGCGAGGACACAAACGCAGATGTCTCCTTTCTTTGTATTATGAGCAGGAAGCCAACGGAGGGAACGGTTGACTACTTGCACACGCGTACCTTTACATAAACATAGCTTATATGTTCATAGAACCTCACCTTTTGTAACTTTTGAACAAACTGAATATATAACCTATACGTACGTTATCGTTTATTTATTTATTTATTTATGTAGTTGTTCATTCAGCTGACACTTTTCTCCAAGGCTACTTACAATGTTAAGCTGCTGACTTACAGATATGTGCAGCTGGGTAATTTTTACTGTGTGAGTTGAGAGTAGGCTGAGAAAGTGGGATTCAAACCAGGGTCATGGTGTGTGTATATGTAGGAATTTCAGTTTTTTCCAGTTGCCAGTTTCAGTGTTCAGCACAATTGTCATTCTTCTTGTATTGGATTTTACAGCCAGAAAAGAAATGTGAATTGCAGAACATAATTTAGCTTGTTCCGTCCGAAAGTTAACGGAGAGTAGGCCTATTCCGCAAGCTGTATCTGTGACGTATGCTAATCTTGTACTTTAAAGAAAAAATCACAAAACTGACATTTCAGCTACCTTCGAAACAAAACAAATCTACAAAAACGTTTTTTGGATTTTTTTTAATATTTTTTGAGTTCTTTTGTGGTATGTGTCTAAGGTATACGTGAAAATGTATATGCATGTGTATGTATGAATGCCTATGTGCATGTCTGTGGATCTGTGTGTGTGTGTGTAGGTGGGAATCTCCCATCTACACACACACACACACACACAGATGAAAGCTCCAGGTAGCCCACCCGGAGCCCTGGAGGGTGGGGGGCCACCTATTCTACAGTCCAGACGGCACTGCACCATTGTTGTGTCCACTGCTGCTGTGCATTGTGGGAGATTGTGGTCCTTCTTTCCAGACCAGAAGAAAGAGCAGGAAAGCCACCCCCCTCAAGCAGCTTTGCCTTCAAAAGGCCCCCGCTTTGCCCTCCCAGGCCCGAGCGAGTCTCGCTCCAGTGCCAGCTCTACAAAGTCACCCGGCCCGCTGCTGGCGGAGCGCGAGGAAGCAGCACATTCCTCAGGCTGCTAAATCCCAGTGCCGCGGAGCGCTTGTTCTCCTCCTTAAGGGCTTTGTAACGGTGGATTTTTGGATTCTGGCTTCCTGTTTTACCATTCAGCAGGTAAAAATAAGAAGCCCGAGTCGTGCGGAGCGCATTTAGTGGACGCCTGACTTTTTATGAGTACAAAACCACAGTGTGTGTCTTCGCATCACACTTTGCAGCATACAGCACCCCCTTCTCCACCCCCCCGAACCCCCAGCACCACCAGCCTACTGCGATGCTTGACATGATGATCACTTTACTCAGAACTAGAGAATGGAAGAAAAAGGTGGGAAAACGTGGTGAAAATAATGTGTGTTTCCAACAAGCGATGACTGTAATATATGTGATCTCTACTGCGCATCACACACACACACACACACACACACACACACACATACACACACACACACGCGCGCGCACGCGAGCACACACTGCCAGTCCGTCTTTTCAAGCGTGCGTGCCATCTTCAGAGAGAACCTTTGATCACAAGTCTGACACCCCACGCTCGGATCCTCTTCTCGTCTTTTACGGCTTCCTCATCGTTCGGCGTATGTGCATCGGATGGGGAAAAAAAAAAAAAAAAAAGAAAAGAAAAGAAAAGAAAAGAAGAAAGATGCTCAACGATCTTGTTTGCCTTGCGCGAGCCAAAGGCTTTTGTCACATCGCACCCTTACCTCCGCCCCCAGCTGGGCGGCGGAGGCCGCGAGGGAGGCGCGGCGCCATTACCGCACATGGGCAGGAAATTTTCAGGCCTGCGTGCAATTTGTCCCCGTGAAATTAAAGTCAGCATATTTTGCAAGCGAGCTCCGGCAAGGAGCTCGACAAGAGTCGGGAGTTACTGCGCAAGCACTTTCGTCTGTAAACGGCGTTCGATGAAAACTAAGCATGCCGAGGGTGCTGATAAAAACGGCGGACGTTGAATGAATTCGACCGGTTGGGCTGCACGCCGAGGACCCCTTCGAGACGGGTTGACGATCATCTCTTTCAGGCAGCGTCAAGCAGATCTGAGACACGGCAGCTAGCCGAACTGGCGGCCGGCAAAACCGGCGGCTAACCGAACAAGCGGCCAACAAAATTAGCGGCTAACTAAACTAGCGGCTAACTAAACTAGCAGATTTTGCGCGAGAGCGGGCCGAACGCTAACGCGCGCTAACACACATCGCGGAAACAATCTTAATGTCCCCGAGGCGGCGCAGCCGTATGAATTATGGAGGCATTTATGGGCGCCTTATACATGGCCGTGTTTATACGCAATTTATAGCTGACAAAATTCGGAGCGGGAAGCGCACGAGGAAAGCCTAAAAGGCGTGCGTTTTATTGCGCCGCAGCGGCAGCGCAGTTACAGTAGTCACACAAACGACTCCCGGCGGACCCTCCCGCAAAGGCGTCTCTGCTTTTTTTTTCAAAATTTCCGAAACATTATTCTTTTCAAAAGCATTCAGCTTTTTCCGGAAGGCACCGTTATGAAGGTGATAAATGACTCCAATAAAATAACCAGGCACACACCCCCGACCCTCCTCCCAATAACAACAACTCGGAAAAGGGAAAACGAAGAGAATGAAAATGTTACAGGCAAAAAAGAAAAGAGGACCAGATACAGAGATCTGGTGAGAAGTAATGATCTGGGGACCGAGGGATTTATATGTTTTTTGATTTAACTATACTTCTGCTCCTTTGGTGGAATCCAATAAAAATCAAAGTCTGCTGCTTTGCGCCATTACACTGCCGCACATTTATCTGTATTTCTGAGAGGATGAAAATTAAATGTGTGCCACTGGAATGGAAATCCAAACAGGACTGTACTGCTGCACTAAAAATCCCAGCTGTATTACAGTGCGAAATTTTACTTGCTTTGGGGTAAAATTGTTGAGTTTGTCACAAAACAAAAATTATGTCATTATTTATTGCTTGCAAAGTCTCCCCCGCCAATGCCAGACCTACCAGAAAGTGCCACTTCTACTAGTTACAGTCTTTTCCAATTCAGTGTCTATTTAATGAGCGAAGAACAGTGGAAGAGGGAAGGGAATAAGGAAGCGAGATAGAGAACGGTGGTCTCGGGTGCCATCGATTTTGGCACGGCTGCGCCGCCGCAGTTCCCCAAACTGCAGGAGATCCTTGACAGCTGCTTGAATTGCACCTCTGAGAAGTTTTCATTCTCCAATGTGCTTTTCAACTGCAGGATAGGTCTGAGATGTTCGAGAGGGTGGGAAAGGTACAGATGTGTGTGAACGGATGTGAATCCCATGTAGCAGTGGTTCCTTGAGACAGACACCCTCCAGGGAGTAAATGAGCCTTGTTAAGGGGTCCAGCGCCTCTGCATACCCTTTGGGTGGTACATGGAGCCCTTTGGGTCACTCACAATGGGCCCAAGAGGTGTGCCCCCTGTAAAAAGGGCACCAAAGCACAACTGAATACATGTATTGCTGCATCAATTGAGCCAGCAGGTGATGGAGTTGTTTGCTCTGTGCCTTTGGACTTGAGGGACCCAAGTCTGAATCCCACCTGCTACTGTAATACTCTTCAACACAATACCAACCAACCAACGTCCATAGCCACTAGGCCCAAGCGGGGTCACAGCAAGCCAGAGCTTACCCAGCAACACAGAGCACAAGGTTGAAGGGGGAGGGTTCACACCCTGGGTGTGATGCCAGTCTGGTGCAGGGCACACCAAGCAAGGCTCGAACCCGAGCGCTGGCCAAACCTGCCGCACCACCACACCCCCGACTGACACAACTTCTCTTAAATTGCGCAGTTAAAAATGGGTAAAACACAAAGGAACTCAACACTACAAGTCACTTACAGAGAGACGTGTCATCTAGATGAATAAATGTACATTTTCAGATACTGGGGTCCATTGCGTGCAGGATTTAAGCTTGGACTCTTGCTTATTTCAGCAATGCACTTTTAAGATGCCAAGTTTTGCAATGATTGCAATAATTTAAACATCTCTGCATTACAGTCGCACTTGCTGAGATGCACTTTGACAAATCAAAACTCAGCAATAGGAAGAAATGACTCACAAAAGGAACAAATCATGGTATTAGTGTGATTTCACTGCCTTTGTTTCCTTATAGGAAATGTGATGAAGTGCATGACTAACTGAGCTGGGAGAAGCAGAGGACACTGTACGCTGGAGTTTCCCTCATAATGCAATATTCTAAACATATTTTTATAGATAAGAAACTGTATTTACTGAAGGGTTCCTGGGAAATGCACAGATGTGTAGCCCCTAATTGGACCACTTAAGGCAAAGAGAACGAGCCGGTATTAAATTCTGCATGTATGCAGCTTTTGAGGGGCCGAGTCAAAGGCGCCAGAAAAAAAGATCTGCCACTGGAAGCCACACTTATTATATCTCATCACCATCTGCCCAGAAAGACAGAAGCAGGAAGAAAAAAAGAAGGGGTCCGGTTAACCGTTTATGTACCAGTTTCTTGCAGTTATTGGCACCGTTTGCGCTGTAAACAGCCTATTAAAGGTGAGGCAGAGCTTTCGTGACATCAGTCTTTTCCTATTCAAATCTAAAACGCTAACAAGCTTGTTTTTTTCTTTATGAAATTCTGCTTTCATCAAAAGGCACATACAGTTGGGGTGAACTCTAGCCGTGGAGCTGGCAGGCCGTGGCAGAAGGGTTGGGAGGCATTGTTTGTCAGGAAACGGCCATCGCTCGGACAGACATTCCTCACGCAGATGTTCGGAGACCGGCTGCACGTCTCCGGGCCACTGTTAAACTCGGAGGTGGTCGTATTTCATTCTCGGCTAACTTATTGGATCTGATGCGAGGGAGCAAGGTGGGGTTTGAGCCGAGCCCCTTCGACTTGCTCAGATTTCAAGAGCAGCATCCACTCCGCCACCATGGTGCTATTCTCAAATATAAATACTGTATGCAAAAAATGTCTCCATTTATTTTTATTGCTTTTTACACTCTTTTCATTCTTACTCACTGTTGCAGTGCACATGAGTACAGCAATCCCTCGATTTATGAAATTAAATCTGAAAAATGGTTCGGATATCAAAATTTCAGAAAATGAAGGCATAATTCTCATTATTTAAAATAGGAAAAATAAAAATAATGCGTTACCGGCCTATCCAGAAACCCTAAACCAGTTTTCCCAAATATCACTGAAACACTGTGAAACACCTATATAACTATACCTGTATAAACACTTATATAAATCAATCCATGATTTCAGCATAATGATAACAATTTAAGGGTCAATGGGCTCCAGGTTAAGATCCTGAGATGTAAGAAGAAGAACTTCCTTGATGCTGAGTATTGCATGGACTTATAACAGAAGCCCAAAAGGTCCAAAAACCCAGCACAGGAACTTTTTTTGAACCCCTGGGAGACGTAGCCTCACCTGAAGTGTGTCCACCTCTCACCCACTCACCTTATTTTAAACCGATCGCTGACAATTTAATAGGCACTTGTTCCGAAATCCCGTATTTCACAGATGACAGTCCGTGTCCGCAGTGAAATCCGAGTATGTCTGCGGGGTATTAATGAATTAATAAATATTACATAATGGACCACAGCAGAGGAACTGCTCAGACTGCACAACTGTGGCGCTGCCCAAGGGCTCCATAAAGCCGTCTTCGCAGATCTCAGCAGAGCTGCTAAGTTTTTGAGCCGGGGGTTTGCTGTGATCCCGTCATCGATGGTACATCTGCGTGGACACTTGGTGCTTTCAATGAATCTTACTATGGTTCTAGGGATGGTCTCTGGAGCGCTGCACACCACCATGTACAGCAAAGGCAAGTAAGAATGAATTGACACTGATTGCAAAAAAAAAAAAAAGAGGAAAGCTGTACGTTACATGTATATACGAATATTTATTCAGTCAAGTGTTAGATAAAACATTTAGAAAAGTGTTTTTATTGAAAAAACCTACAGATATGATAAAAAGGAAACTAAATTTTAATGCTGCTTAAATTTTCATTTTTGCGTGTGATCATTTTCTTTAACTCTCAGATTGTGCGTCGGTCCAATGTGACCCATTTACAATTTTTCTCTGTCATGAATGTGATTTCTTTTATCTGATCACCATAAAGCTTCATGACACCCTTCGCACTGGGTGTCTGAACAGTTGCATTGAATTTTACATGATTTATTCATATTTGGTACATGTGTGGTCAGACAGGGGCCTAGGAACCCCCCCCCCCCACAGGAGAGGTTTAATTTACATTTGTTAATTTAGGGAATACTTTTCTCTAAAGTGACTTACAATTATTTACCCATTTATACAGCTGGGTAATTTTACTGGTGCAGTTTCAGGCAAGTACGTTGCTCAAGGGTACCACAGCTAGAGGTGAGATTTGAACCTGAAACCTTCCGGGTCAAAAGACAGCAAGCAGCTTTAGCTACTACGCAACTAATTGTCCCATTGTAAGCCTTGGAAACAAGGTCTATAGACCATAAATTCCAAAAAAATAGGTTTAGATCTAGGAATGAAGTTAATGTTAAGTGATCATCTATGCTTTATAAATAATTATTATTTTAGTAGAAATAGTTTTGTCCAGGAGCACCAATAACAGAAGCTGTCCGGAATACAACCAAAGGGTTAAATTTCAGAGATTTGTTTGACTATGTTTGTCATTAGTAAGAATGGATTAACATCTAGAAGTACACGGGGAAAGACAGGAAGAGGAGTTCGGGGGAGATCACCCACCCCCCGGCGGAGCTCTGAGTGAGGGCTGACAGCAGCGTGACGAGGGAGGGCGGGAGATACGTAGCGGGAAATTTCGATAACAAGTTCGACTTGTATAATGGGAGGTACCTGTCATCTCGGGGTCCGCGGCGGCGGCTGAGTGGCCTGGTTTGAACACACGCACCCCCGGGCCGACTCGTCCCTGCAGACAGGCCCGATCCCGAGCGTCAGTGGCACGCTGGAGGACAGACAGGCGGGCCCACCCATCACTGCTGGAGAGGGAACACCCAGACAGGCCCCATCCAGCAGAGAAACTGTGTGTCTTGGATTCGAAGAACTCAGGTTCACATCCCTCCCAGGGCTCTTGATCAAGGTAATTACCCTGAATCGATACAGTAAAAAGTACCCTCGCGTATCAAAGGGTAAACCATTACAAGCAATTTCACTTTGTAAGTCGCTCTGGAGAAATGTGTGAGCAAAATTAATATGTAACCACGCAGCCGAAATTGAAAATTTTTGGAAGCATAGAGCGGTTGAAAAAGAAACGCGAATCAATGTCCACTAATATAAACTTTTAATGGTCACTCTGTGCGGAACAGATGCTCTGGTTTCCTCCCACAGTCCAAAGCTGCAATTTCAGGCAAACCTGTGACTCTAAATTGCCCTCATTATGTGTGTGTGTTTGTCTGTGTGGTGTGTGTGTTTGACTGCCCAGTGATGGAGTGGTGTTTCCAATCCAGGGTGTGTCCTGCTTCACGCCCTATGCTTCCAGGATAGACTCTGGCCCACCATTCCCCATATGTGACAGGCAGCTTTTAATAATATTAAAAAACCAATAAACATTTAAGCCCCACCGTGTTTTCTGGAAATAAACTGCAGTCGTTTTTTGGCTCATTTGTTCCGGTCAGGTCAGCGCCTGGTTAGGTGGCGCTTACCGTTCGGACCGCAGTGAGTCACACGTTCGGATTCCTCGCTCCCTCCCGTCAAGATCACCATTGTTAGGGAGCAACATGGGTGGTTGAGGGCCGATACAGAAGGCGCTTTGTTCGGAGCTCATGCTGGGGCAGCCTCGCTCGCCGCTGCTCCCGTTCCACCCCAATGACCAGGGCAGGATTTGGTCTCGTTGTCCGGAAAGGGCTGCGCTCAGTGGCCCTGCCGCAGTCCGCTCGACCCACTTCGCCTTTATGTTCGTTCATGCTGTCGCAGATAACCTGCTTTGAAGACTTTTCCCACTGCTTTTATGCGCTCTTTCGTGGACCAGTGGGTGATGCAGCGGCTAGAGCTGTCGCATTCCACTTGGTAGGAGCTGTGATCAAATCTCACCTACACCTACCCTGTGCAGTACTACCTCACACAATTAAAATAAGGCAACAGATGTGAATGAACAATGTCAAACTAGCCAGGGCAGCAGGTGGCGTTGCAGTTACAGCTGTTGCCAAGCAGTCAAAGGTCCAGGGTTCAAATCTCACCTTCTACTGTTGTACCTGTGATCAATGTATTCACCCTGAATCAATGCAGTAAAAATTACCCATCTGGTTAAATAACTGTCAATAATGGTAAGTATCTTAGTGCCACATATGCAAAAGGAGGTTGGTGCAGGGATACAAAGGATTTTTTTGAATTCATTTTTAACAAATTTATGACTAAAAGAAAGGTAAAAGCACAGTAACTAGAGTAAACAGTGAATATGACAGTTCCGCACGTCCAGTTTTATTGAAATAAATTAAATTAACTAATCGAAGGGGGTGTGGTGGCGCAGTGGGTTGGACCACTGTCCTGCTCCCCGGTGGGTCTGGGGTTCTAGTCCTGCTTGGGGTGCCTTGCGATGGACTGGCGTTCCATCCTGGGTGTGTCCCCTATGCCCTGTGTTACCGGGTAGGCTCCGGTTCCCCGCAACCCCATATGGGACAAGCGGTTCTGAAAGTGTGTGTGTGTGTGTGTAAATAATTGAATATCTAATTTTAAAAAAATATTAACATAAAATGAAGTAAATTGAAAAAAAATTTAATTTAATATTATATTTAGTCCAATCGAAATGATGACATGTCGTCCACATTTCACTTATATGTCATTATTAATTTTGGAGCGTTATAGGGCCCCGCTCTGCCGGTTTGATTGACATCACGTGAGATGAAGACGGCAGTGGCGATATCCACTGATAAAGAAACACTCTTTTAAGCACAGGTGGAGGGAGACCTTCTTGTCAAATAAATATTCCAGACGAATTAATTCATTAAACAACGAATGAAGATAAATTTCATGCATCGCAGTACGGACAGCATTTAAAAGTCTTACGAGCGAAACTGGATTTCTATTTTTAGAAATTCCACATTCTGAGAAATGACCCATCATTTTTATCTGGCTTACATATTTAGCTCATGATGAAGTTCTTTGATGCTCAAACTGCAGTAGAGTCTCTTCAATAATCCATACAGCAATATCAAGGAGAACTCTGATGTCCGTGCACAGTGCGTGTTAATATGATTTATTACTTAAACTGTCTCTGTGTTTGACTTCCTAAACATAGCATTATGAAACATATTAAGCATAATCATTTTTTACTGAAAATGAAAAATACAGGGCCAGAAAGTCCACATGCAACATCAAACTGATATGAAAACAAAATATTTAAAAAAAAATTTGTATAGAAATGCATATATTTAGCTCTGATTGTGTCTGCTTGCCACCTCCACTGTACCACATACACTCTTATTAAAGCGACTGCTGTTTCACAAGCACACTGACTGAATGGAGAAGTCATACTGTGTGTGTGTGTGTGTGTGTGTGTGACACTGTGGTGTCAATGCTGACCAAAGCAGGTTTACACATTTCCTTAGAAGTGAGTGTGAGTCAGAGCCGATGGCGAGCAGGGACCCTGGAGGAGCACCGCGGTCCCAGAAGCTCCAAAGTGCAGCCCACTGCATTGTGGGTAAGGAATCTTGCTCAAGTGTCACATGGTGTCACACGTGCAGTGTCATCATGGACTCAGGTTCCTCAGGTGGCATGAGATTCCTTATCTTATATTCATGGTATTACTATGTGGGCCAGCAGGCTGCGCAGTGGTTAGAGTTGCTGGGAGGGTCCTGGGTTTGAACCCCACTCCTTTTATAGTCCCTTTGAGCAAAATACTTACCCTGAATTGATACAGTAAGAATATCAAATTGTATGAAAGAATTAATAAATTATACTATTGATCAATTTTTAATTATATACATAAACTTACAATAATTTTATTGATCTTTGACCTCTGACCACAAACAGACAAGTGAGGGTGTCTTCTGTACCCTGGGTGACTGCATCCTGATCACAGGTCAAATGGGGACAATAATAGCAATTTGCATCAGCAGAGCAACAGGAAAAGGAGCCGAACAGCACTTTGAACCACCCTGCCTTATGGAAATAGAGAAAGGGACTCAACCCCTTTCCCTGATGGAGAAGAAAAGAGGAACTCAAACCCTCTCCCTGAAGGAGTATAAGAAATGGAAGAGATGGAGAAGAAGAAAGAGTCCTAAGCCCCCTCCTCTAATGGAGGAGGCAAAAGGGACTCGACCCCTCTCCCTGATGGAGAAAAAAAAAAATTCCACTCCCCTCCCAGACGGAGGAAGATAAAATTGCACAATCCTGTTCCCTGATGGAGAAGAAGGGCCTGAAACCCCCTGCCTGATGGAGAAGAATTAGGGATTCAAGCCCACAGATGCAGGAGAATAAAGAGACTTGACCCCTCTCCAGTCCTTCTGATGGGAAGCCGCGTGGCAAACAGTGAAAGTCTCAGTGGAGAGAGACAGGCACTTATAGCGAGTGCCACAGTGAGTCAGAGGGCCGAGTGTGTGTGTGTGTGTGTGTGTGTGTGTGTGTGTGTGTGTGTGTGTGTGTGTGTGTGTGAGAGAGAGAGAGAGAGAGAGAGAGAGAGAGAGAGAGAGAGAGAGAGAGAGACGCCGACCGTCCGTCCGTCCGTGCGCGTAGTACGTCCGTGGGCGTGTGCGCGCGCGCGCGCGCCTGCCAGCCAGCGAGCGAGCGAGCGAGCCAGCGCGCCATAGAGCGCACGCGTGCATGCGCGCGCGCGGACTTCTCGCTCAGCCGCCAGGAGAAGTTGCTCGAGGCGAGTGTCTGTAAATGAGTGTCCGCGCGCCGCGTGGCCGCCGCAATCCGCTCCGTTTCGCCCAAATCAGGTAGGAGTCGCGTCTCGCGGACTTTTCACAACAGCAGTAACGACGGGGTGGGACCGATTTAGGATGTGCGTGTTTTGCGGCCGGAGCTTCTTTTTGAAACTCCGCAGTTCCAGAAGGTGTCGAAAGTGCTGCGAGCGAGGGGGGGGGTCCGAACCGGGACCGGGACCGCGACCGCCACCCCCCCTTTGCCGCTGCGCGCGCGCGCCTCTCTTCGCCTGTTCGTTTATGTGCTTTTCCGCGCGCGCGCGCGGACATTTTTAACTCGTGTGCGATATATATCTTGTTTTGCTTATGGCAGAGGGAGGCTCGTGCGAAAGTTGCACCGTTGAATCGTTCGTTACAGGATACTGAAGAGATGAGCGCGCGCGCGCGCGCGCCTCAGCCCCTCTCTCTCTCTCTCTCTCTCTCTCTCTCTCTCTCTCTCTCTATGTGTGTGTTTGTTTGTTTGTTTGTTTACAGTGACACAGAAAATTATTAACAGCAGCACACACACACACCGCGAAACATCGTCCCAGCGCTGCGGACACACACGTGCGGAACGCGCAGCCTGTGTGTGTGTGTGTGTCATATTCACTGTTTACTCTGCTTTTTTTACTCTGCTCTCTCTTTTTACTTGCGCCTTGGAGCCCGAGAAGGACGGGGATTCGACCTTTTTCGCTTCTTACTCACTCTGCTCTCCGCTAAATCGGCCCAACGAGTGTAAACTCAGACGAGACGGTGGTGGAAGCCGTCAGAGAGTGTGTGGTAAAAGTGCGGTAAACTTTTACTTGGAGTCAGTGCTCACCCCTCGGGTCACGCTCCTTCTGTCTGTCTCGAGACTGTGAACCATCAGGGTTCATATCAGGACCAAGTTAAAGCCCTCGGGGGGGGGGGGGTTTGGCACCATGACCTTCTGCTCTGAACCTCAAACGAAGGTACGAAGCAACAGACAACAGAACCGATACCATTTCAGTACTGATTTCAGTAACTGTGCCGTCGACGGTGACTCTAACCTTAAGTAATAATGTGTCAATATGAGTGTCAGACACATTTGGAGCAGCAGGTGGCATGGTTGTTGGAGCCGCTGCTTTCCACTCGAAGGACATTGGTTCTAATCCCACCTCCCGCTGTAGTGAGCTTGATCAGGGTACTTACCCTGAATCAGTACAGCAAATATTACCCTGCTGTACGAATCAGCTGCTGAACATTGAACAGGTGCCATAGTAGTGCTTGGAGCTGTTGCTCGTGGACCCAAAGGTTGCGGGTTTAAATCCCACCCCCAGCTGTAGTACCCTTGAGCAAGTACTTACCCTCACTTGCTCCAGTGAAAGTTCCCAGCTGTATAAATGAGTAAATAATTCTGAGTACCTCATTGTGGAAATTTGCGCTGGAGAGAAGCGTGGCTGAGTGAATACTTGAAATTTATAATGTAATTAATTCAAATTTAGAGGGGTGCGGTGGCGCAGTGGGTTGGACCACGGTCCTGCTCTCCGGTGGGTCTGCGGTTCGAGTCCCGCTTGGGGTGCCTTGCGACGGACTGGCGTCCCGTCCCGGGCGTGTCCCCTCCCCCTCCGGCCTTACGCCCTGTGTTACCGGGTAGGCTCCGGTTACCCGCGACCCCGTATGGGACAAGCGGTTCTGAAAATGTGTGTGTGTGTAATTCAAATTTATTGTAACATTGTCATATTTGAGAGAACTTTCAGATGATGACTTAGATGTAAAGTTAACTGTTTTAATTAACAATAGAATAAAATCAGCAATATCATTAATATCAGTAAAATGTCGCCACTTCCATCACTAACAGTGTCGCTGAAAGTGTAAATAAAATTGACGATATTATTAACTAATGGCGTGTTAATAATATCCATCGGTGCTGATCAGTGTCAGTACATGTTTATAACGGCCCATAATAATCAATAAGTGAGCATCAGTAAAATTAACCGTGTTAAGTGTCAATAACAGGACTATGAATGTCCATAAGTGTCAATAACTATATAATTTTAGTATTGCGCTCAGTAATGTTAACAGTGGCAGCAATACCAGTGAAGTCAGTTATTTGTCAACTTTAAGTGCAGATAATGTGAATAACTGTGTCTATAACCCCTTTATTGTCAACAATGTCAATACCTGTCAGTAATATTCATAAAAGTGTCGGTAACATTAACAGCGGCAATAAAACCATTAATAGTATCGGTAATAAGTGCCAGTAATGTTAAGGACCAATAACAATACTGGTAAAATTGACAAGGACCTCAATAAGTGTCACTTACTATGTCGAAAACGTTAAAATTCTGAGTAATAATGTTAATAATGCCGGTGACAATAAGGAACCATATCAGTAATAGCATTATTGACACTTATGACTGATCTCAACCGGCTCTGAACAAGGTCTATAGTGCAAATGCCCCCCCCCCCCCCCCTCGGTCCTGTGCTCACAAGGGAAGCACGAGGGGCGGTGGGGGGTGAGGGGGGGCATCTACGCTATAGACCTTGTTCAGAGCCGGTTGAGATCCTCCTCACCACCCGAGGGTAGATCCTCAGCATCGGAACCCGAGCACGTTCTCGGTTGCGTGTAAAGCGAGACTTTGCCCTGAAAGGCGACCCGCCGCGAGGCTGTGCGTCCTTGGACTTTGCAGCGCAGTAAAAGCGCGGTGAGAAGGTGTAAACTGCGCTCCTGTGCAAACGGACGCCTCCTCGTTTCTCTTCCTGCTTTCGGTATCGGGGACAGGAAATGTTTTCGCAGGGAAAGTTGGTTCAGTCCAGTTCGTATCCTGCTCTGGACGCGTGTTTCGGTTTGTGTCCCGCCGCCCGGTGGAGGTCGAGGGGGGGGCCGTTGAAGAAGTGGACGTGTCAGTTAAAGGTTTGGAGCATTTGAGCCCTATGAGGGACCCTGCTGTTGAACCCTCACTGGAATTAACTCTCATTTATCTGATGCTTTTCTTCAGTCACTTAGTGTCACATTGGTGCCCTGAGCTGTGATTTACCATTGATACAGCAGGGTAATTTTTTACTGTTTCAATACCTCGATCAGGGGTACTAGAGACGGTGGTGGGATTGGAACCACTAACCACTGAAGCACCTTCTTTTGCAGTAATATCCATCAGTCAGTGAAGTGTAGCGGAGTGGTCAGAGCTGCTGCCATCTACCTGAATGACACAGGTTCAGATCCCTCCTCCTGCTTGTACACGACAGAGTGTTTACCATGAATTGCTCTAGTAAAAATTAGCTGGTTGTACAAATGGGTGAATCATTGTCAGGAGTTTAATACTGAGTTAGAGCTGGACACGGGGCTGCAGGTTCAAATCCTACCTCCTGCTGTAGTACCCTTGATCAAGGTACCTCACCCTGAATTTGTACAGTAAAAACTTCCCAGCTGTTTAAATGGGTAAATCACGGTTAGGAACCAGGTATTGTAAGTCGCTTTGGAGAAAAGCCTCGGTTAAATGAGTGTCGAGTGGAAGCGCTTCAGTAAGTTTCTGCTAAATGGAACGTTAAAAATGAATAAGGAGGTAAAATAATGCGGTAAATTCACGTTCGAATCCTGCTGCGAGAAGGTTAGAGTAAGCAGTTTCTCGTCATGGACGGTGGACCGTCCTCTCCGCAGCGATGCTCAGACGTTTGCTTGTGCAGGGGAAGCTCTGAAGGTAGTTTGTTTGCTCACCTGTGGTCATGTCACGCACACGTGTGTGTGTGTGTGCGCGTGTGTGTTGGGGGGGGGCTCCGGGACACTCTGCTCCTCTCTGTTTATCTCCTGCTGATATTTTAGGAGGACAGGGCCCGTCGTAGCCCCCCAAGGTCAAACGGGATCGCGTCGGAGGAGCTGCTGCCGGAGCATAAATGCCCAGACGCTGTGGAATGAGAAGCGTCTCGGCGAGAGTCACGTGGCGGCGGGACGGCGGATGGCGGCCAACCCCGCGCGTCCGCGCCTGATTTACGCCTCTCCTCCGCAGATCTCGGGCCTCCCTCTCACATGTCCGCCTTTTCTTTTTTTTTTTTTTTTTTTTTTTCTCGAGTCGGCAGATATGCCGATTAAAATGCAGCTGAGTTGTTTGCGTAACACGGCCAGTTCCGGTCGATTGAAGTTTCTAGAAAAGTCCCTCCGAGCGAATGGGGCTCTGCTCCCGTGCTTTGCCCTTGTGGTAGGAAATGTTCGCCCGCTACCGTGGTTCTGTCTTGTTTACCTTGGACATGCCGGCATCCCCCCCCCCCCACCCCAAGTGCCCCCGATTGTTCAGGTGTCTTTGTGCAATTTGCGGTCTTCCTGGCAGTTTCCCGCTAAGCGGAGGTGGCGGCCGTGAAGGTACCCCCTTTCAACGGTGCTAAATGTCAGTAAGATACGGCGGTTCGGCGACTTCCAGGAAAGCGGCTTCGGCTCAGTCCCGGACGGGACCCCCCGCCGTGCGAAGGCATGCCTGCGACACAGTGCCTTAAATGGAACGGGCCATTTCTGGACGCCGCTGTCACTCGGTCGTCCGTCGCAAGCGCCAAACTTAACACGAGCCTCGAGTGTCATGGCGTGGCAAGGGGCGATGGGTGGGGCGGGCAGAATATAAATATCATGATCGCATCTGACAAAAAATTGTACAACGGCACCGATAACGGCGATCCGCTCGATTGAGGAGTTTGGGCTTGTTGCGTACTTCGGTGTCTCCTCTCATAAACGTCTCTGCTCACGTCCGGCCCTCTGTTTTTGAAGTCTGATATTTACGTTTATCTCTCACTTTTCTCCACAGCGACTTAGTGTTAAACTACTTCACAGTTATTTACCCATTTACACAGCTGGGTAAATTTACTGGAGCAGTTTAGGGTAAGTACCTTGCTCAGGGGTACTACAGCTGGAGGGGGGATTCGAACCTGTGATCTTTAGGTCCGAAAGCAGCAGTACGAACCACTATACTACCAGCTGCCCAGTGTTAAGCAGCTTACTCATTCATACATCAGGATAATATTCAGGGTAAGGTCGCAGCTCTCGCCACAATGCTACCAGCTGCCCCTGCCCACTTACAGTGATTTACTTGGTTACATACCTGGGTAATTTCTACCTTGTACATTGGTGAAGTGTAAATGCAGGGATTTGAACCTGCAACCTCTGAGTTCAGCTGTAACCAGTACACCACCTGCTGCCCAACAATATTAAGCTCCTGACAATGATCCACCCATTCATACAGCCAAGTAATCTTTACTCATACAATTCATGGTAAGTGCTCTGTTGTGTATTACAGAGTTGGGTGTGTTACAGCAGAGCTATTCACTCCACCTCCTACCTCCCATAAAGGGGACTGCTAGTGTAGTGGTTAGAGCAGCTTCCTTCAGACCCAGTGCTTACAGGTTCAGATCCCACCTCTAACTGTAGTACCCTTGAGCAAAGTACCTACCCTGAATTGCTCCAGTAAAATTACCCAGCTGCATAAATGGGTAAAAACTTCCGAGCAGCTTAACGTTGTAGAAAAGCACCAGATACGAGAATAAATGTGAACGTTGTGTAAATCACTGTAGCGCTATGAATAAAGATTTCGAAAAATCCTGAAACGTTATTCTGGTTTATGCAAATGTTGTAAAATTAACTTTTGGTGCAGCAAAGTGCTCCTGATTGCTGTGGTGTTTTTTTATTATCTGTTTTGCGCCTCTTTTTCAGATGGTCCAGTGTTGCCGCTGGTAAGATTCATCATGAGAGTAGACCAAAGTATAGAACTGCGTCTCATTTCCCCCTGTTTCTGTCTTTTGGAATAAAATTAGACTGCGAGGAAGTGTTTTTTTTTTTTTTTAAGAACTTCATTGCAATGTTGTATTGTGTGGTATATTCTATGTATCAGGTAATGAAAGTTATAGTGATCGAATGAAAGCTTTTAAATCAATTTCCAACACTGGGAACTTCCGTTTTTGTGCTTTACCTGAATTTATACATAACGGATAAATATCGAGAAACCAACTTTGTTGAACTAAAAAAAAAAAAACAACGTATATATAGAGTACAGATCCAGTGTGTGGCCATTTGTATGGGTGAGCAAAGAGGCACAAGAACAATCTGGAGAGGCCGCGGTTGAGAAAGTCCCAGGATTCGGGACAAGCGGAGTGTAACAGACCTGTACTGTGGTCATTCTATGATGTAAGATTTACTCAACCTTTTTTTGCCAGAAACTGGGTAAGAAAGTGTCCTCGGTTCCTTTCGTGTACTTATAGTGATTGAAAGGTATTAACTGTTGACCTCTGGCTTCTGTTTGTATATCGAAGCCTGCGGGGTGTTCGCTGTGTCTATTATAAAAAGTTGTGGAATGCACTCCCTTCCTTCGTCTCACAGCTGCTGAATCCCTTTGGAGATTCAAGAATGCTCGTCCGCTTAACTCCATAAACTTTAAACCGTCTGTCACAATTTTGCACAAATTGTGTTTTCTATCAGTTCTGTTGTTTCACTTCTAAAACTGTGGTATTGGCCCAGCTGACTGTGCTTTTACACTCGCGTGTCTGTATGTAAAGCTCTTTGTCCGCCGACGAAACGCGCGAGTAAGGATTTGACTCGAGCGACTCATCGCTCGCCTTGGTGTTACCGCACAAAATCAAGATAGCGTCCCATAAAGGGCCCTTGTAGAAGCTGAGAGGAAAGTTAAAAATAAAGACAATCAGGTGATGCCTTCAGCTCTTTGTCCCTGCAAGCGCCGCCGGGCCGCCTTTGTTCTGGTAGCGTGCCTTCTGCAGGGGATGCACATGTGACGCGAGGCACTTTCATTCGTGAGCAAAATCGAGAGCGAGGGAAAATCGGCACCTTCGCGGCGTACAGTGTCGCCCCCCCCCCCCCCCCACCCCATTTTTGAACGGTACTTTTGAGGAGATGAAAAGGAGACGCCCGTCCCGGCGCCTCCCGGGTTGCCCCTCGCGGTTCTGGAGCGCTTCTGAAGTTGAAGAGCTCAAAGTGAAGGAGGTGGTTTTTTGCAGAAGTGCGATTCATCGATGACGAGCGGGAAGCCCGGCGTTGGTGAATTGCGCCTCCTTTCGAGTCTGGTCGCCGGGCGAGGAGGTGTGGCACGGCTGCCATGGAAAGGGTGGCTTTTGCCAGGGTCAGTGACGGTGACCTCGGGTGCGTCGTTCGGGAAGCTTCCTGGTTGCGTTGCACAACTCCTTCCGGTGTCGCTCCGTTTGGTGCTTGTTCTCGAGGGCTCGGACGAATGGGCGATTAAAGGCCGCGGAGATGAGGTCTTGGGGTCAAGTACCAAGGTTGCGTTACCCTGCAAGGCCGAGCCTCTCGCTCCGCGTGTCGATGCAGTCCTCGCTCCCGGAAAAAAGCGTGCTTGTGAAAACAACAACGGGCCCTTTTTCTCAAGTCTGATGTCCTTCGTCTTGTGATTTATTTCCCAGTCACAGTTCCACGGAGTTTAACTCATAACTCATTTTTATTTACACAGATTTTATTTTTTATTCACGTAACTTGATGCAGGGTACCACGGTGGGAGCAAGGTTTTGGACTGGAACTCCTTGTAGTGTCCCTGGATCAAGTTATTTAACCTGAATTGATGCAGTAAAAAATTACCCAGTTCTTTAAAAGGGTAAATCATTACAAGTGGCTGAGTACATTTACTAAATTATCTGACAGTACACTAATGTATAAGTGTCGAAATACATCTGAATGCTCTACGCTACTTGTCACGATTTACCCGTTAATACAACGGGGCAGTGTTACTGTATCGGCTCAGGCTGAGTATCTTGCTCAAGGGTACTAGGTTACAGCAGGAGCAGGGATTCAAACCAGCAACCTTCGTTTTGAGATGTGTGACCACTGCCCCACCTGCTGCCGCCTTTGATACATTTAGATAATGTGAGTTTGCGAAGACATTGCGCAGGTTGGATGGTGTTTTAAACGGTTCCGTTAGATGAGGATGTGAAAACGGGACATCAGATCTCCCCCCCCCCGCGCAGTACCCTCCCGGCCCCTTTGGCGGCTGGCGCGGGCCCCTAGACCGAATCGAGGGGATGTCAGTCTGAGCAGCGGTCGTTAATCAGTTCAGGTATCGCGAGCCCGGCCCGTCCCCCCACCGTCGGCCGCCCTGCCCAGACGCGTGGATGTAGGTCAGAACCACACCGATGGCAGCTTTTACTGGGCCAGCGCCTTTAATTGTTTTAATCAGCATGGGGCCGCCTATTATCCTGATTAATGTTGGTCCCCCATCTGATGGATGCAGGAGGCATCAGTCATTGCCCTGCCCTGTCCGGTCAAGGCACTCGGTGGGGGTCCTCAGCTGCTGGTGCATTCTGGGTAAAAAAGTAAGCAAGGAAATGCTCTGGCCGAGGATGGCAACGATGACGCTGCTCCGAAGTGACACTCGGCTCCTTTCTCTGGTTTTGCAAGTTTCGGGACGCCGCCGTGGTTTGCGCCGACCGCCTTTTTGCTCTTCTCCGCTCTTGACCGGGTGTTCGAGTTGCGTCCGCCGTGCGGCACATGCGCCGAATGCTTCTGGTCACACTGGGCGAGCCCGCAGAGAGGAACTCCGAGGTCGCGGCTCGCCGCTCGCGTGCCAGCCCTCTGCTTCCGTGTCGGGCTTCTGTCGTAGAATGGGGCGGACGGGAACGTGACCGCCCTTGATCTTTATTGGAAAAAAGGAAGAGAAGAGAAGCATAAAATCCCGCTACGCTCTTGCGATTCGGGCCCTGTGCTTTCGGCTTGTTGCGCAAAGCCGTAAATAACTTCTTTGGCATCGAGCCGCTTCCTCTCGATCCTGAGTGAGGAAAGCATGCGCTCGGGGCCGGGTGCAGTGCGGCTTCCCGGCAGATAGAGGGCACCGTCGACGCCGCGCGGGCGGCCCGTCCTGGCGGCTGCGGGCCCCGAGCAAGAGGACGAGAGAGAGCGAGCGAGCGAGCGAGAGAAGTTCAGTGGGACACTTGGAATAAACTGTCTGAGGCCCGACTGCTCTCCCATACGCCGTCTGTCCTTGCCAGCAGTTTGGGCTTTGACCCACTTCTGTTCCAAAGAAAAGACTCTCATCCCATCAGTTCCTTGGGAGTTTGTTTTTGGCCTCGCGCAGTCAACGCACACGCACGCTCACACTCGCACACAACTGTTCCGTCAGTAATGTGCTCAGGTCCTTGCTGGGGCGCCGAGGAGAGAGCCGCGGCGTCCAACCCGCGCCGAATCTCGCCCGAAGAACGTGGGAAAAGCCGGGAGCCCGAGCGACGGCGTCACCGCGCGCCGCTGGCACAGGCCACGCTGTCTCCTGGCGGACCTTAGGAAGCCTTTCCTTTACACAAACAAACACGCCGACCCGCAAAGGGCATCTTGCTTAGCGTCGGAGACGGGGACCGGCGCCGCTCTTGGCAGCACCGCGCAGAGCCGCTCTGCAGCTACCGACGCAAAAAGGCACGCGGGTTGGGGCTTTTCTTAACATTTTAGTTTTGCATGCAGAGAAGTCCCCGGCCTTCATCGAGACATTATTTCTGTTTTTGAAATCATCATCATTATAATTTGTTCTTGTTGTCCATAGCAACCGTGCGCCCAGCCCACCTGCGCTCTCGCTGTGGGACGGGACACGGTTTTACAGCAGTGCAGTTCGCGTAACTGTTGGAAAGACCGTTAACAGTCAGTCTGATTGGCCCCCCCCCCCCCCCCCCCCCACATTTCTATTTAAACCACAACCCAAATTTTGTTTGACATGAAGTTATGGAGTCCTTTGATTACTTTTATGTATTTGCCAAGAGGTGGAATATATTTTCTGTCGCCCCCACAAGGAGCTCCCTCCGCAAAGACCAGCTGGACGCCGGGGTCTCACGTTCTTCCTCTGGAGATGTTAACATTCGACCTGTGATGTGATTCACATGAGTTCAGGAATATACGGTTGACTTTCGATTTTCTCGGCGTACCGATTTCATGTTATCGTGACCTGGTTCTGTTCCGCTGTTAAATGGAAAAAACTACGTAGAGTCCATCCTGCGACGTATGTGTGCGATTTTCCCTTCTCTTTATTACAATACTGCAAATTTCACTCGGTGTAAAACGTTGCCAAGTAAACGCTATGTGTGGTGGGGGGGGGGGAGTAGACCTGTGCCCTTGGAGGTACTACTCAGAATTGCTGATGATCTTTTTGCCTTGGCAGAGTTTCTAAGAAAGGAAGGAAGAACAAGCTAAAACAGGACGAGGTGAGGGAGCCGGGCTGCAGGAGCGCCGAGGACGTCCTCTGCCCCCGAGTCCCACGTCGGTTATCAGATCCAAAAGGGATTTGTCCCTACAAGCTTCTGCAGCCAGGCCCTGTTGAGTTTCATTGTGCATCTGATACGTAAACATGTCTCTCCTCCAGACAGGATGCGTGGCCGCGCCGTAGCGATCGCTGCCAGGCTCTTTGTGTTTTTACAGAAATTACAGTTTATTTATTTAATAAATTATTATTTTTTTTAAGAGCAAGAGGAAATTGGAGAGTCGGTCCACAGCGAGTCTCGTGGAAGAGCAATGCAGAACGGGCGAGAAATGAGCCAAAGGAGGAACAGGAAATTCCTTTAAGCGCTTCTTCTAGTGCCGTTATACAAATATGGTCGGGTCAAACACCTTCCCCCTTTGCCGAGCACTCCTGTGCGCCACGCGAGTGCTGCAGTCCTGAGGCCAGCTTGATCATATTCAAATTTATTCATGTTATTTAGCCCATCGTGCGTCAGCCAGGTTTGCGTGCGTGCGTTTCGTCCCGTGGTTTTGGGACATTCCTGCAGGCTGTGGGCAACAGGAATTCATGAATCACAGGGTTGGGGGGTAAGGGCCGGTACGGGGGGCTATCCCACCGTCGTCCCCCACCGTCATCCAACACCACCTGTGGTACTGTCCCAAAAACTGATGCCCTCTCTCAAGGAGATGGCAAGTGGGAGACGGCTCAGACACAGACTATGCAAGCCAAAGTCCTGCAGTTGCATCGCCCTGGTAGCTGGTGCTCATTTAAATGGTATTTATATTTATACGGTCGCATGAAGCAGGAAGTGAGCGGGGAAATAAATAAGTCTCTGCGTTGAACCGAAGGCCCCCAATAATAGAACGGTGCAGCAAGGTGAAGCGGCGACCTGGCGCCTCTTATCTCCCAGCACCGGGGCCAGTCGAGTTCAACCTACAGAACCAGCATTTCCTTATCTCACTTAGTTAGATTTTTAATCTTTTTTGTTTTTTTTCTGCAGTAGAAAAGGCGAGTGGGAGGACAGAGGCACCAAGGGGGGAAAAGTATACGTAATTATCGATTTAATTTTCCTTAAGTACGTTAAGAGAAGCCCAGAGCGGTTGAGCCTTTTTACCTTGACAGGTGCGTGCCGAGGTCGACCGCAGCCTCGTACGTTCTCCCCCCCCGAACTCGGCCGCCTCGGTGAACCTCCGGAGCGCTCCGAGAGGAAGGGCCGCTCCCGTTAATTAGCCATTCACTGCAGGCCCGCCTCGCTCCCCCGCGGACCTTAGTAAGATTATCGCTACAAGCCAGGAGTCAAGGTTAGTGGTAATGATACGATGCAGTTTCAGCAATAGGCCGAGATGGGCTATTCCCATACGCGCGGCAGCATTGGGCAGAGGGTCGGGGGGCAAGGAAGCGCGGTTTCGGAGCAGAGGCGCGGTGGGGGCGGGGTGATTTAAGGAAGGCTGTCTGAAATTAATGCGGGGGTCCGAGAGACTAAGTATTGAATAAGAGATGCTTTTGTGCTCGTGATGGGAGAAGAATTCGAGAACGGAAATCAAAAAGGAGGCCCCCGGAGGACCCTCGGCCCGGCGCCTCCGCACTGTAGCGCCGAACCTCGCATTTGCCTTTTCTTTTTTGGCAGAGGGGGCTATTAGGGAGGGAGAAAGGCAGGGAGGTCTGCTCTGCTCCTCCGCAGCCCTCATTGAGGCCCCGGGGCCTTGGCGAGCGACTCCGAGAACGAGCCGGCCTGGCTGCTAACCCACGCTCCCCCTCCTTCCCGAGGAGCCACCTCCGCCGTGATCCGGCCCTAAACGAGCACCTAATGCAACCCCGGGACAGGGCCGTTCTTTCGCACCGGATCGGTTCGGAACGGAGAGTCGGCGGAGCGCAGTCCCCGGCACACGGATTTGTGCTGCAGAGCGCCACATCAGACGTAGGAGCCGGGCCCTTGCGTGCGCAGAGCGTTCTCGGGTTTACTCAGAACGGGTTCATGCAGCGTTCAGCGCGGTGCTGTGCCATGACATCGCCGCCGCCAAAACCCACCACGTGCAGCCATCGCTTTCGGTCTCTATCGCCCGCGGTGAGCCACGCTGGTGCCCCTGGGGATGGGAGGGGGTTTCTTGGAAATTGTGTGCCACCTGCACCGCCTGAGGATGGAGCTCATTGGCACACAGCCTGCGTATCTTGCGCACACAAATGGAGGGAGGGAGGGAGAGAGCGACCACCAACGGTCACCATCACTACCGAGCACTGCACACATCTGATCCCAGTTGCCGCAGGAAACGGTGACTCAGAGAAGCAGATGGCATCGCATTCGCTGATAAAGACAGTAAGAAGTGTGCCAGGATGCAACTGCGGTGCAAGGCCGCGGCCGGGGAGGCGCGTGGAGAGGCATTGCGTGACCCTGAGCCACGGGGGGGAGACGTGCGCCGGGGAGGATGCCACACCGCAGAGAGGCAGAAAGGAAACCGGATGTGGGGCTGGTGTGTGTGTGTGTGTGTGTGTGTGTGTGTGTGTGTGTGTGTGTCTCTCTCTCTCTCTCTCTCTCTGTCTGTCTGTGCGCACACACGCCGACAGTGTGGAGGGGAAACGCACACAGCAGGCCAAACACATGGGGCTTCTGAGAGTTGTGTTGGGCTAAACCGCCACTTAGATTTACTGCTACTATTTATTATTCCATTTGTTCTGTGTTTTACTGCTGTTTTTTTTATTGTACTTTATATTCTATGCTTCTATGTTGCATCGCGCTGGGGAGATGCAGAAATTGAGTTTAGTTATATAGTGACAGTAGGGGGTGCGGTGGCGCAGTGGGTTGGCCCACAGTCCTGCTTTCTGGTGGGTCTGGGGTTCGAGTCCCGCTTGAGGTGCCTTGCGGCGGACTGGCGTCCCGTCCTGGGTGTGTCCCCTTCCCCCTCCGGCCTTCCGCTCTGTGTTGCCGGGTAGGCTCCGGTTCCCCCCGACCCCGTATGGGACAAGCGGTTCCGAAAATGTGTGTGTAGTGACAATCGAGGTGAGTTGAATTGTCCGCCGACCAAGTTCTGCTCCGATCTCCTAAGGAGTGCGGGGAAACACAGCTCTGCTGGTAACACTGATCTGCTGACGGCCCCGAGATACAGCACATGAGTGGTCACTCTTGGTGCCCTAACAGTTTTTACCACTTTTTCTCTTAACTTGTGCAGTTTGGACCCAGGAGGTGCTTCGGTTCAGTATGAGTGGGGGGGACAGCTAGTAGCATAGAGGTTTGAGCTGCTGCATTTGCACCCAAAGGTCACAGGTTTGATCACCGCCTCCAGCTGCAGTACCCTTGAGCAAGGTACTTACCCGGAATTACTCCAGTGAAATTACCCAGCTGTGTAAATAGGTAAATAATTGAAAGTAACTGAACATTGTAAGTCATTTTGGAGAAAAGCATCAGCTAAATGAATAAATGTAACTATTAAGACAGCCACCTGGCAGCTGAGGAGAGGAAAACAAAAAAACTCCCACAAAGCGACATAGAAAGCCTGCGCTTTTCTCCGCGTGGGGCCTACTTGCACTCCTCGGTTTATTGCAGCTTATCACGATGTTCGTGGAAACGATGGGGAAATGGTGGTTTCCGGCCACCGAGGCGTCGTGCCTCGCGCTTCGTCGCGCCGGCAAGGTGTGAGGTCCGCGGGCTCGGTGGCGTCACCGTGACGTTCGGCTCGATGCGTGGAGGACGCGCCTACGTCACCGTCCTGCATCAGCGGTCGACGGCAACTTTTTTCCCCCCTTTCTTTCAATGAACTGCCTCCGGCCGATTCCCCCTGCGCCGCCTTCAGCCCGCTTGCCCGCCCGCCCACCTTGCCGCGAGCTCTTCTCGCACCCGTGCGGCGCCACGCGACCCGCTCCAGGCGCTGCATCCGCCGCCGAAATCCACTTCTAAGAATTGTATACGTGTGGCTTTTTTTTTTCTCTTTAAATTTTTTTATTTTTATAGTCTGAAGGTGGATGTCGCGTTTTAACGGGGAAAGGAGCAGAAAACTTTCCATCAGACGACTGAAAGCTGTAATGGAATGAAAAAGCTGAGTTTAACTGTGGCAAACCATGGTAAAATCATGCCTGCTGCTGCATTAAGCGTCTTTTTAGCCGCCTTTCCTTGGTGTGATTTTTCAGGGTCCCTCAAACGCGTCGCTCGGCCAGCCCAAGCTTCGTAGGTTTCCTTTGTGTCAAAGCAGAACTTTTGAATTTGAAACGAATCGTTTCTTTTATTTTGCCCAAACTTACTTGCAGCCGTTTCTCAGTCAAAAAGCGTTTTTAAAAATAAGAAAAATTCACGTGTAATGGACAAAACTAAAGCTGTGGGTGGTTCTGACCAGGGAGGTAGATTGTAAATAAAACAACCATATTACATATGTAATAATGTAATTAAAAACCATATATGATAGATTAGTACACTTGTCTGCATAAAGAGGGTCCCATGTAACAAAAAAAAAATCAATATGCCTCTTTATGAAAACAGGTTCTCTGAGGCTCATGAAGTGGACCTTTGGCTCAGTGCAGTAAAAACTTTGCCCGCTTTATGGATACATTTCTGTGGTACAGCAGTAAAAACATACTGTACGTTATCTCTACCGTGAAATGCAGTACAAGTACGGTAAAACACATTACCGGGTCATTGTATGCAGTGATGTTTAATGCGTAATGTTGGGAGAGCAAATGGCAGAGTGGTTAGAAACATTTTCTGCTAATCAAAGGACTTGAGTTCGAATCCCGCTCCCGCTGTAGCACCCTCGATCGAAGGACTTACCCTCAATTGATGCAGTAAAAATTACCCTGCTGTATAAGTGTGTGAATCAGTGTGTCTAGATTAGTGTTCAGTGTGAAATAGGGCTGTATTGATTTTGACCCAAACACTTCTGGGGATCAGACCCCATCTCACATGTAGGGGATTTGAACCAAGGTGTAAATGACAGCTTGTTCTACACCTGCTTTCTACGAGGCATCTTCTTCCCAGTCTGGATGCTGTCGGGCAGGAGGTATTTCAGCGCTTCGAACCCCACTCCTACTGGCACTACAGGCCTTCAGAACCAACCCCTTTTTGAACCTGTGAAACACCACCACGCTGTGAGTGTTATAATAACCCTTCCGGGGTTCAATATGAATTTTTTTTGCGTTTCGTCGTCTGCGGGAGAGGTACGTTAATGTTTTACCCGTCGGTTCAAATTTTGCACTTGTTCAATTTTGGAACATAGTTGGAAAGACAAATAATTAAATGTATACAACGTACAATAGAATTTTAGAATATATAAAATTGTAAAGTAATTTCTTAGAAAATATGTATCGTATAATAAACTGTGAGGCAGTCAAGGGATGTTTCAAAAAGGCGGATGTTGATGCCATTTCATTTTATTTTGAAAAATTTGACCACTCTCTGGCCGGGGGGGGGGTTTGAAGAGAATGCGGGTGATGCATCGGTAATGTCACACGTCGTTTGTTGTTATGACGGTGGCCGTCGTTTCCCGGCACGCTTCTTAACATTTTACCTTAATCCCTTGTCCACCTGTCCGTCGCACGGCTGCCGGAACCCTTCCGCCTGTCCGAGTGCGAATATTCGGGGCAAACCGCGCGTCCCAGACGGCTGGGCGGCGTTTACGCCGAGCCTTGACTTCGGCACGTACCGTGAAGTCGGAACCCGTGACCGCGCCGCGTGCCAACGGCGCGATGTCTGTTTTCGGCATCACCGGTTTCCCGTCCCAAGGAAAGCGGCGTATCGTTTAAACAGATTCCCGCCGGTCCCTCTTCCTCGAGGCCTCGGCTGCGGTAACCAGAGTCACGCAGAACCGCGTCGGGCCGGTTCCTTAGGAGCTCGTGCCAATTTTAATCCCCCTCCCTATTTCCCCCTTTGTCCCGCAGGCGGTGGAGAGGAATTTCCAAGCTCTTCTTGCCGACCGTTACAAAGCGCAGTAGGTTTAACGGTCTAATTGGGGTTAGGGGGGTATCCAGTATTGCCAAATGTCTGTTAAATCCAAGAAACCAGAAGTACATTAAATAACAAATGACATATTTTGAAGCCCAACACCACCTGTGTTCATGTGGAAGTCGAGGAGTTTTGCTCTATATATATTTATATTTATGCTGCATAACGGGGCGTTATGTCGTTTATTGAGAAGAGGAATCACTTTGCTCCTCTTCCTCATATCCGCTAGACTGTTACGGGGAAGTACCGACGCATCGGCCGCAAAATAAGTCTGTTCTACGTGTGAACCGTAGAGTTCTGTCCGTTGATTCCAAAATCCGTTAAGTGGGCGTCCGTTAAATCGAGAGCTTGCTGTAAGCGGGAACGGAGCGGTCGGCCTCGGGGGGGCTCCGCGGCTCGCCTCCCGCGGCCGGTCGGGCGTCTCGTCACCGGCACCCGTTTCCACGGCTTCATCAAAAACGGATCACGACTTCGTCTGCGAGAGACAAGCCTGCGAAGTCATCAGATTTATTAACACGCCGACGAGGCTTTTGTTCGCCCCATCTGCATTTTGCTTATGCGCCCAAAACGCGCGCGCGCAGCTCGCCTGGGCACACGAGGAGGCGCCCAAGGTGGTTGCGTTGCAGAAATAATGGGGGGGAAAACCATATTCATTCGACAATTACCTGAATATGCATTAGTCAATGACAATGTTTGGGCCGCGCGTCTTTTGTAAATGTTTTCTTGTGGGATTCTCATGAGCCTTGATTGTGTGTGTGTGTGTGTGTGTGTGTGTGTGTGTGTGTGTGTGTACGTACGTGTGCGTGCTAATGTTTTGAGCTCACAAGCTGTTTTTTTTTCCCCCCGTACACTTACAACTAAACCACAAGGCAGCGATGGTTAGAGAGCTCACTTTCCAGTCAGATGGACCTGGGTTTGAGTCCCACCTTTTCCTGCAGTGCCCTTGATAAAATTCATTAGTAAATTACCGTACTGCATACATGGGTAAACGTAACCTAATATACAAACTTTAAATAATCTGGATAGATGGCCAGATGATGATGACGATGATAATATTAATTTAACGACAACAACAACGGACTGGTGCGGTTAGGGCACTCGACGGCGCAGTGAGAGTTTCGTGGTTCCCCAGTTTGCTGCTGTGTCACCAGGTTGAATGGCCTCTCCTTCCTGCACCTCCAGCTGCCCCTCCTTTCACGGCGTAGTACAATACCCACTGTACCGCTGTTAAGCAATTTTCTCTGTGAACTGTCATGTAAATGATCAATGAATGCGGGATATGTGTGTGTTGTGTGGAAGGGTAGGGTCCTTAGCGTGTCACGGCACGCGCACACATCTTCCTGTGTATCGCACTATCAGGCCGGGTGACCGGTGAGATTAGAGATAGAGACATGTGAGTCGTCGCGCTTCAATCCCGATACACAAACGCATACGTTATACACGCAGCGTAATCCGAGCTCTCTGGCTGCACTGGGTGCAAGGAGAGGAGCCCCTCATGAGGAGGGCATCCTTGTGTGGTCTGTGATTACGGGAGGGCAGGACTCACACGGGTGTCTCCTGCAGGCGCAGGCCGGCATGGAGGACCAGAGGAGCCACCAGAACCAGAACCAGCACAGCCGAGAGACCCAGGAGAAGCGATACCAGCTGCCTGTGCAGGACTATCAGGAGCAGGTGAGTTCCTCGAACCCAGTCTTCCTACACGCTACCGCGGCAGCCTGCCAGTGCTGATGGTCACTGGGGTCATGACTCGGTGACATTTAAAGGTCCTAACAGCACACTGGCCAGAGCTCTGTTTTGTTTGTGTGTGTGTGTGTGTGTGTGTATACTTTATTTAGCACTCATACAAATTTTTATGGGATTTTTTAAAGTAGGGGCGGTAGATAGTGGCTTGAGCGCCCACCATGAACTCCAAGGGCCCAGATTTGAATACCACCTCCAACTAATATACCTTAATCAATGCACTTACCGTGGATTACACACACACACACACACACACACACATACACACACACCCACTGTCTACAACCGCTTGTCCCAAGCGGGGTCGCGGTAAACCAGAGACTAATCTGGCAACACAGGGCACAAGGCTGGAGGGGTAGGGGACGCATTCGGGACGCGACGCCAGTCCGCTGCAAAGCACCCCAAGCAGGACTTGAACCCCAGACCCATCACAGAGCAGGCCCTGGCAAAACCAGCAGGGCCACCGCACCCCTCCTACCGTGAATTAATACAGTAAAAAATTACCCAGCTGTTTAAATGGGTAAGTCATTGTAACTTGAAAAGAATGAATGAAAAGATATTAGAGGAACAAAGTCAGTATGAATAAGCAGAATACCTTTGATTGACCTCTAAATTGTTCTGGTTTGGAGGCTTGTGATTAGTCCAAAGAAATTAAATTGAGACTGTTTAAAAAAAAAAAAAAAAAAAAGCTGCCATCTTCAGTAATAAAGATTCAAAAGCCTCAGTTGCACGACAGTGAAATAACGACAATAGAGGCACAGAGCACTTAATTATGTCACCGGAACCTCCTCTGCACATCGTCTATACATCACATTAAGCAATTGGCCATATTCAGGCCCCTGTAATATATTCACTGGTAATGCCATATTGCTGCTTGGGAATTAAGGTTAATTATGTCCTCATTTTTGAAGCTGAGATTGCAGTTACTGCATGGGGTTTATTTGTGAGATAATGAATATTTTTGTGCCACTACATGCTGTAGATGTAATTAAGCTGTAGTTAAGTGCAATTAGTCGGCACATGCGCCAGCTATCTTATTGTGTCCCTTCGCTCGCCCCTCCTCCCCCCCCCCCCTTTCCTGCTCTCTCTCCCTTGGTTCGCAGTCATGTGGTCTCACAAACGATACTGATCTTATACTGTCCTTTCAGTGTTATTCTCTCTCTGGTATCATATTCTACTCAGGTATCAACCGTTGTAATATTTTTCATTTTTGATGCAGACACTAGAATCCAAACAAACTGAAACACCTGGGCATTTTAGTGTCTTTTAAAACATGAAAATAAAAACTTGAGCATTTTTTTTATTTCCCTTGGTTTATTCTTGTGCTGTTGTGGGACACACTGTATATGCTCTGTACCCTTTATCGTGTGGGGAAAAAAACATGCTATAGGCTGTTAAAGACACAATATACAGTACTGATGAGTGGCAGAACATGCAAAGTCAGTATTACAGACTAGAATTCCATTCATATTTCATTTTGCTCGATTCCCTAAAATCACTTTTGCCTCCCTTCATTTATTTGTGGTATGTGTCCTGTGAAAGTCTCTGATATGGCAATAATAAATTTAAAAAATACTGAAACACTGATAAATTAAGAACAGACTGAAAATTGAAAAATGGGGAAAAAAAAGAAGGAAGTAAAAATAAACAAACTGGGAAATGTTTGTAATTTTTAGAAAACTTGAATATTAACAGTTTGTAACTCCAGGAGCCAGTATACTTACATATGAGATTAGTGAAGTTAAATGATCTCCTATTCTGTATCCATAGCTCAGGTATAGATCTGTAAATCCAAATATTTTGTTTTTCTCAAACACGATATGGGGTCTCTGCACTAGAACACTGTGAGTGCTTGCAAAGAGGACTCATGTTGCAGGTAATTAACTTGGCAGTAGGGTGAGGGTGGGGGTGGGGGTGGGGGGGCAGGAACAGCAGAGGCTTTGTCAAAGTCGATAAAGTAATAGCATGTCACAAGATCATACTGAGCTATTGGCACAGGTGCTGAAACTGAAAACTGGCGTTTTTATTACGTTCCAAGGGCCTGGAACAGAACACGATCAGGTTTCACCACATTGTTGCAGATTGGGATGGGATCCAGACCTGGTTCCCCAGATGTGGAACCAGCAAAGAAGCCTACAATCATCTGGAACCAGGGGTCTGGAAGGGTCCCGGCTGGTTTACCAAAGACCTCCTAGTTGGACAATTATTGTTGGGAAGTTTATGCTCTGGAGTAGTATGTGGTTACACTTATTATGGTGCCATAGCAGAAAAGTAAAAATTGTAAATGAAATTAAACGTATAATGAGGGAGTTTATTGTTTTCAAATAGATTTGAACAGATCATGCTGAAACATTGCTGTACCAATGTCTTTGGGGAGGTTTATGTTTATTTTCTGTGGAACCATCCCATCCTTCCAGGGTTCGATATAATGTAGTGTACGACCCTTTGGGCTGAGCGGCGCTCCTGCATAGAACCAGTCCAGTCTCTCCGATTTTGACCACATGAAAGCTCTGAAGAAGTAGAAAATCTAGATGACAGTAGGCCATGGTGCATTTACTTCCCTCACATCTCATTATCAGAGCCAACCGTACATGGTGCCCACCGGAGAATCAACCCAGTATCATAGGGTACAGTGAAGCATGTCATGTCTTTGTACGCTTGGAGGGAATTTATTGGTTGCAGCAACATGTTGATCATGTTCTCAAATCACAGTGAATTTTAATTCAGATGCAGTTATGTGGTCAGGTAATTCGTGTTTTATTTATTCATTCATCTTAAATCTCTTCAAATTGGCTTACAAGGGTAACTACCTTGATGAAGGAATACTATAGCAGAAGCAGGGATTTTAAGATGGTTCTAATCTGTATGCCACCTTATGTCTCTTAAATTTATCGGTGGGCACCAAAAGAAGTAATTTAAGTAATTTTATTCTGTTAAAATGATTATATATGTTATAATCTGAAAAATTTATTACAACGTACCGTACATAACTGTTCTGAAATTGTTACCAGACTGAGGGGTTTATTAATCCAAGTGAAATTGAAAACTGCTTTTTTTTTCCCCAGTTTCGTTTCCATGACGGCATTGCACCTCAACTGTTTTCTTAGTGCAAAAACAAGTTTGAGTTATTCTGTTTAAAAGGACTCTTTGAGTTTTCTACTGTCGTGTGTGGTTTACTGTGGCTTGAATTGCGCAATTCGTTTCCTGCGGTCGTCTTTAGATGTTGCGACCAAACCCCGGGACTCAGAAATAATATCGTACGGTTGACGTGACGGCCGTCGTAAGTCCGGATTTTTCTGATTCCCATGTGTCGCAAGTGGACAGAGAGGATGGTGTGGGATTGTGGTTCGTGGGACGATGCAGAGAGGGGTGTCTCTAACGGAGCTCCTCAAATCCGCATTGACGGGGGCGGGGTTGCTAATCTGGGTCATTGCATATGTAAATGCACAGCTGGGATCTTCATAGTGCCAAAACACATCAGCCAGGGTGTTTTGGTGTCATCCGATGTTAGCCCTGACATGTCGGGCCGACAGGGACGTTAAACGTGCCTCGTAACTCGGCGCGCTCCCCACCCTCCCCTGACAGGCGCTCGCAGTCCCACAGTGGCAAGAATTACCGCGATTACAAATGGCGTCAATATGGTTCCGCCATCGTGATCCCTGCACAGGAGCATGTAATTCGAGGCGCAAGGTGAGGGGTGAGGAACGGGCTGGTGGGGGGGCGCACTTAGCATGCTCTGTATGGCCCTGCAGAGGAGCGTTAAAGAGATCGATGACTTTGTGCCCTGCATTTTCGCAGGACTGGAGCTCTGTCCGCACCGCTGGACTTCGGCTCTATTTGTGCAGGGTCCCTTCGCTTCCTAGATTTCACTTAGTTCAGGATCCTGTAATTAGTTCCCCCCCCCCAATATATTGTTACGATTTCACTTATAGTTAACCTTATTCTATAGTATTTTTTGATGAACCCCTATCATTAAAAAAATTCAGTTAAAGCGTATTTATACTATTGAAAGGAAACCTGAAATAATAGCAAGAGCACTGTGCTCCTCAATCCACAACGGGTCCTGCATCGAAAGTCAACAGTTTTTCCGTTTTTGCTCCGGTGTGGTGCAATGAGCGCCCTCTGTGCCTCAGCGCTGCTGAGTCCTTTTCAGCATTAGCAGCCCCAAAACACACCTCTTTTGGACCCAGTTCTTTCCTGATCTCCTAACAGCCCCATGAAGTTGCATACCACCATCAGTCTCGATCAACTTTGTATATTCTATGAAACTCAATTCTATAGGCAGCTAATCGTGTGATGTGCTCCAGCAAACACAGTAGTATTGGACAAGCTAACTGCTTAGAAAATTGTATGTTTGCAGTTAAAGCTCTTTGTCTGTTGTGACATGGACTTTTGTTTACCTGGATTTATACATTGCTTTGGTGGGAAAGGTGTCAGAAAGTGTCAGAAAATATATTGTCAATTTTATTTTTCCCCTTCTATTGCAATGAATACCTAATCATTCATTCATAATCTGAATAATTTATTACTGTGTACTGTTCTAAACTTGTTAAATTACCAAACTGAAAGGTTTATTAATCCAGGTGAAACTGACTACTATGTTTCCCCCCAATTTTGCTTATATGACAGTATCGCACCTCAACATTTTTCTTAGAACTCGAATTTGTTTTTCTGGGATTTAAAAGGACTGTTGAGTTCTCTGTTGTCATGGGCGGTTCTCCGGTTTGAACTGCACAATTCATCCCATCAGCAGCTAAATCTGCATATTAATGAAGAGTCCACTAGGACCATGGTCGAGAACCATTCATCCGGAGAGTGTCTTTACCGGGCAGCAGATTATCTCGTCAGATTATCTCGTCTCATTTGATCAGCAAATTGAAAGTGTGCAAGGGAACCAATTTTCCCCACTTTCCCGACTGTAGCTCTTTCTCAAAATAGACAAAGGGTAGCTTAGAGGTTCCCAATTAAAACTCCCACCTCTTGCTGTAGTGCCTTTGATCAAGGCACTTTACCCTGAATTGATACAGTAAAAATTAACCTACTGTATAAATGGGTAAATCACTGTAATTATCTTAGTGTAGAAACGTGACATTGCAAGTCACCTTGGACAAAGGCTAAATAATACTATTAATAATGGTAATAATAACTGCCGCTTCTCCATCCACTGTGAACAGGCAGATCAGTCTCCAGCCTGGTGCCCTGAAGCTGTTCTCTCTTGGTTTTTGACCAAAAAAGGTGCACAGCCAAGGGTCAAGGTCGGTCATGAACAAGTCACGACCTTCCATCAGTCAGAGTCCTTTGAAAGTCTGTCGAAACAGCGCTTTTCCATTTTATTATGCATTGAAAATGTTACCTTGATTGGTAGCGAACTATACACTCCAATAATGCTGCGCTCCGGAACCAGCTGCATGTCAAGGTTCTCTTCTCTCTTAAATGTAAGTCGAGGTCTTGAAGGCCCGTTGATGGAAGGAAGAATGAAATGTCACTGGCTGAGAAGTTGGCCATGCCCATTTCCCATTTTGTCACTCTTTCTTCCTCTTTACACTTTTTTTTGGTGCTTTTCAGCCCTCATGTCTCAGATACTGCTCATTGTGATCTCTGGATGTGATCCTGTGTCATGTTCTAAAACCTTTTTTTTTTTTGTCCACTCCAGAGGACGTGTGTTTTTAAGTGTTATCGGCCAAACCAATCTTACAATGGTGCTGATTCCTCGTGCACCTTATGGAGGACATTCTTCGCTTTTAAATGATGCCACATGTTTGGAGGTGGGGCTCGCACAACTTGCTGCAATTTCCTCTTTCTGCTGTGTCTCAGGAGGACATATAAAGTTTATAATCCAACCCCAGCTGTGACTTTGACACCTTTTCATTGTTTCGAGGCGCTGAGGGGCAGGACTCGATGCCCCTGCGACTTTTGGCCTGTTCCCCAGAGCTTTATCGTGGGGCAGTTCTGAAATTTTACATACAGCAGCACTCTCACATCATGTTTCCATGTTTGCCTTTTCTGCTTTTTAGATGCTATCAACGGTTAAATATTTTTGGCATGCGCACCACCATGACTGCGTGTTTCAATATGCGTGTTTGCCCGCAGTAGGAACTTGATACGGCGGTTTGATTTTTAGCTCTGCCTTGATGGCTCAAGAACAGAGACGAGGAGACGACGCATCCAGAACTTCTGTAACGTGACCTTTCCCTCGGAAACTCGCGCGCGTTCGGGAGAAGTTTGTCGGAACGGCGAGCGGGAGCCGCACGCAAAGGTCGGGATCAGTCAAGTGGGTCGACGGCTCTCCCAGGTGTCCTGCTTGTCAGACGGACACGTGGATAGACAGGAGCCTAACGTGAGCTCTACGTGACCCTGTGCTCTGTAGTGAAACTCTGGTCTTTAATTTGTGCGCGTGCGTGAGTGAGTGTGTTTACTGGTGTGGGGGTGGGCTTGGCAGGGAATGGCACAGCCTGAGGCCTCTTAGCTTGGAAAATTATTACTGTAGAAGAGCAGCAGCAGCAGCAGCGGTTCAGGTGGCGAGGCCTGAGAGCTCGAAGCCCATGGAGTCACTCGGTTTTGCAACTTGAAACCAGTTTTCTCTTCAAACATGCTTTTAAAGTTTACTTTTTGACTTTGAAAGGAATTTGGACGGGGAATTCTCCGATGACCTTCACGATATTCCATTGGCTCCTCCTCGGAGGTCACCGAAAGTTCTTGCTTCTTATTGGCTGCTTCACAGAGACCTCCCAAGATGCTCACTGTCTATTGGCTCCTTCCCACAGAGGAAGCTGCCCGGGTACCCGTACTGCTCCACGCTGGCCAATTTCCGCATTGAGAAGAAGATCGGCCGAGGCCAGTTCAGCGAGGTGTACCGAGCCACCTACCTGCTGGAGGGCAAGCAGGTGGCCCTAAAGAAAGTCCAGGTAACGCCCACCTTGGGAAGCTCCAGAACTGGTTGGGTTCCAGGAATCACGGGCCATAAAGAGCCTGAGCGTGCTGGTTTTGCCTTGGGAGGAGCTGGTAGCATACTGGTTAGAGCTCTGCTTTTGCACGTACAGGTTGCAGGTTCAAATCTCATCTCCAACTGCAGTACCCTCAGACAAGGTACTTACACTAAAATACAGACACTGTCTGAAACCGGTTTTCCTGAGTGGGGTCGCGGCGAACTGGAGACGCACCCAGGACGGGACACCAGTCCATCGCAGGGCACCCCAGACCCACCAGAGAACAGGACCTGTCCGAGCCTGCTGTGCCAACGCGCCCCCTTTACACTAAAATAGCTCCAGTAAAATTACCCAGCTGTGTAAATGGGTATAAGATTGTAAATAGTTTAACATTGTAAGTCACTTTTAAGAAAAGCTTCAGGTAAATGAATAAATGTAAGATTTCCAGACTCACCTGAATACTGATTGGTTACAAAATCCAAATCAAACCATGGCCTTCACTTATTGGCTTACCAGCACTTCAGAGACAGCACCCTCTGGCCAATGCCTTTGCGGCTTACAGTGGGTGGGCGGGGTTTTCAAATGTCCCATAACAAGTTAATGAACACTTTACACAAAGAACTTATTGTCGTAGTTCTTCAGTGTGGGACACTACTGGGTAAGTGTAGTTGAGAAGAAGAGGACAAATGGAAATAAATGCATATTTTTTCTTGTTTTTCCAGATATTTGAAATGATGGATGCCAAAGCACGTCAGGACTGCATCAAGGAGATTGACCTTCTCAAGGTGAGGTCTCACTGATTATTGATTGCTCCTAGTCTGATCCAGGCCCATGACCAGGCCACTAGGTCACTTTCCTTCACGCTGAAGGGGACGGCAGCCCTTCAGTGTGAAGGAAAACAAAAGTCACGTTTCCAACTATTATTAATGCAAAATGACACATTATTTGAGTGTGTAAAAGTTTTTTTTTTTTTTTTTAAAAAACTTACTAAAAAGACATTTTCTGGGCAACATTTCCAGAATGACCTTTATCTAAAAAGAATTTTATAAAACACTGAAAGTCTGAAAATTCATAAAAGAACAAATGCAAATGACAAACCATCACATATAACATATTTGGAAGACACATTATATATAATAGATGACCTGTAAACAAAAGGTGGCGACATAGTGGCACAGCGAGTAGCACCTTAGTACTGCGAAAGAACGTGGCTTCGATCCCAGCTCAGTCCATGAGGAGTTTGCGTGTTCTTCCTGTATCTGGTATGGGTTGCCTCCACGTGCTCTGGTTTCCTCCCACACTCCAAAAACGTGCAGTTCAGGTGAATTTTTGACTCTAGTGTGTGAATGTGTGTGTGGCTGCCCTGCGATGGACTGGCGTCCCATTCAAGGTGTACTCCATTGATTCCAGGACAGGCTCCGGACCACCACAACACTGCTCAGGACAGAGCGGTTAGTGAAATGGAATGGAGGCAGGGATGGAAAAATAATAGCAACATAAGAGTAAATAAAAGCGATGCAGTCGTGACCAATGTACTTTATGATGATAAATTGAACTATTGAATTAACTTGAACGATGAATTGATAAACCTGGCACACAGCGGATGATAATGATAACGAATTGATGATGATGATGATGATGAAATGAAGGGAGAAGGAGGTGGGCTTGTTGGGGTCCTGTCATCAACGTCGGGCTTCTTGGCGACTTTCAGCGACTCGCTAGCGCCGCGTGTGTGTGTTTTTACAGCCGGGCGCACGTCTCGCTTCTCTTACTCCTCCTCTCAACGGGTGACATCCCCGTTCAGACGGGAGGGGATCTTTTCGGTGTGTACAGCTGTGGGGGAGGGACCTGGAGAGAGACTGATGCACTCGACCGCTACGCCCCCTGCTGGGGGCAGGAGGGCCGGTGACGGGGACTCGTGCGGACAGCCGGTCTTCGCAGGAAGGCTCACAGCGGGAATATTGGGAAGCTCGCGTGAGGCTCGGACCCCGCGCTTCTGTGCTGAGAGAGAGAGAGAGAGAGAGAGAGAGAGAGAGAGAGAGAGAGAGAGAGAGAGAGAGAGAGAGAGAGAGAGAGAGAGAGAGAGAGAGAGAGAGAGAGAGAGAGAGGCGCTCCCTGTGCTCTCATGACTGGGTTTAATAAAGGAAGTGCCCCCTGCTGGGAGTTGGAGTGTATCGGTGTGCCACGTCTTCCGTCTGGGCGGCGCAGCTGGGATGGCGTTGCGCCGAGGTGTTTCCCCGGCCGATGTGCGCAAGGCCCAGCCTGCCGTTGAGCTCACGAACCCGCCGTTACCGGCGTGTTCCGTACAGCCCCTCTGAAAAGAAGGGAAAAAAAGAACTGATAACCACTATTAATGACAGACTCACACTTGACACGGACAGATGCAGTAGGGAAACGCACACACATTTAATTTTACTGTATTTCTTTGGACTTTGACTCGTACGCCAGTAAATGAGTCCTAACTTCACCTTGGTGAAACACGAAAATACATGAAAGTGTGTGGACAGCAGGTGGCGTAGTGGTTAGAGCCCCTGCCTTGAGGTCGAAAGACATGGGTATGAATCACACTTACTGCTGTAGTACCCAAATCACAGTAACAGTTACCCTGCTGTATAAACAGGCAACTCAAATGCTCACCCTGAAATGACACACTAAAAATTACCCTACTGTATATCTGGCTAAATTGTTTTAATTCTCTTACTGTGCGAACCTGATGTTTTTAGTCATGTTGGAAAAATGCATCAGATAAATGAGTTCTTAATAATATTGCATTTTTAATTTCTTTTCAAGCTCTGTTAAAGTTTACAAAAGCATTTTTTGTACTGGGGATGTCCCCACAATGTGTGTTTCACACTATTGATCCTTGGGGAATTTCTCACACACACACACCCACCCCAATCCATATACGCTCACAGAAACATACACCCAATGTTTTTTCCTCAACGATCTCTGTGGTTCATAGGCTTGTATACATGATCACACACCTTTACTACAGTGCCCACCCCCACCTGATGGAAGCAGAGTATGCAGTACTTTGTCGTTGTGAAGAATCACTCGAACCTACATGCTTCACACCTTGGGCTTCAACTCGAACCCAACCCCCCCCCCCCCCTTCACTCTCCCGCAGCGGCATGGTAGTTGATACCTCCAAGCTGTCTGAGCTCATTGATTACCGATAACTAGGTGTGGTCAAGGGGTGAGGGCACCAGAGTGGCATTTGGAAACACGCTTGCCGAGGGAGCGAGAGAAGGTTGGAGGGGCGTGGGGTCTGCTGACCGTCGCGGGAGGGTTCAACCAAGGAGAAGGGCAGTGGTCATGCTGTCCGGCCCGCGTTGAAGACGGTCCTCTGCTCCTGTCTACCGGGACGCTGAACAAATACTTACGATGATTGTGGGTGGGGGGGGCCTTCCCTTCAGGTTTCATCGCGAGCGTTTCCTTCCATGAATTATTCAGAGCTGCTGCTCTTGTTTCTCGCCTCTCTCTTCCTGAGGTGTTTTCATACCTGCTTAGTGAAATTGCGGTTGACTGACCGGTTCCCTCTGAAAGGACCGCGTAGGTTCATTTGAACGGCACAACAAAAAAAAAAAAAAAAAGAAAAAGAGGAAAAACAGACGCCTTTTCTGGGAACGCCAGGCCTCATTAATACCGCCGGGTGAAGGAAAGCAGCGTGCGCAGGTGAAGAAACACACCTCATTTGCAGCTGTCACAGTGGGGGTGACAAGCTGAGAGGGCCGGGGGGGGGGGGGCGGTGGGCGGTTAAGGGGCTGCAGGCGCCAAATTCCGGTCTGGCTGTGAAACCTGATGGCCTGCCAGCGCTGCTGTGTGCCAGGTTTGTCGGGGGGTCCTCACGCACAAGCAGCGCCGCGTGGGATTGGTTGGGTACCGTAGATGGGAAGTGGGCGGAGCCGCTGTGGCCAGATTGCCCTGGAGACCATGGCAGCGCGAAAGAAAGGATCACAAAGAACTAGAAGGTTCAGAGTTTCTCCTCTTTAACATCTGATTCTAACACATGCAGCAGAGCCACTACCTTTGGACCCCAAAGACCCAGGTTCAAATCCCCCACCTTGCTGTAGTATCCTGAACTGATACTTTCATTAATATATCTGATGCTTTTCACCCTGCCAGCTTACAGTGTTAGTCTGCTTAAAACTATTTATCCGTTTATACAGCTGGGTAATTTTTACTGGAGCAATTTAGGATGACTACCTTGCTCAAGGGTACTGTAAGTGGAGCTGGGATTTGAACCTGCCATCTGTAGGTCCAAAGGCAGCAGCGCTAACCACTACGCTACCAGCTGTCCCCCAGTACAAACAGTATACAGTAGAAATTACCCAGCTGTATAAATGTGTAAATTAGTGTGAGTCAATTTGGAGAAGAGCATAAGCTGAGTAAATGTAACTCCGCCCCCTTTTGTGGGTGGGCCTTGTCATGATCATGTTTGTCTCCACTTCTCAAGCTCTTCCATAGCAGAGGGAAAAGGCCATGAGGCAGGAGGCCAGTGATGTGTACAGATCCAGTGGAGCGCACAGGCTGTCGCGGTGCTGTTCATTTTACTCGCTGCCGCTTTCCCGTGCTCCCACGTTCCTCTGTGCAGCAGGGCAGCATGGGATCCGAACCACGCCCCACTTCAGATGTACCCTGGCAGTCGTTTGTCATCCCTTCCTCTTAACGTAGGATTGGTCAGAGCTCCGGTTCAACGACATAGTGTGGCAACACAAAGAATGAACAGCGGGAGGCGTACTGGTCAATGCCATGTGGTCTTTTCCCTAAAGATTGCAGGTTCGGATCCTAGGAGGCACTTTACTTGAATTTCTGTAATAAATCATCCGGTTGTTTAAACGAGCAGAAGCATTAGTTGCTATGGATGGAAAGTATCACTTAAATTTAATCATATAAATTAGCTTCCTTTCGGTTAAGCAGCTCACTTCGATAACACCGCACAGAGAGAGAGACCCCGTGCGCCCCTTGTTCTTTCACCACACACGTTTTGCATGGTCTTTTGCATATTCCGTTCGTACCTCGGTCACACTCTGCTCATCATTTTTGCATATCATATTTCCATGCGTGGTAAGAACAATGTATTTTTGTTTGTGAAGTACATATATGTTGGAGAGACTTGATTGTCATATTGTGTGCCAGTCTTTCATCGGGGCCTCGGAGCCAAACCTACTTTACCGTATGTAGTTAGGACGGATAACATGGAGATGTGAGATGATGTTGCTTAGTTAAGTGAATTGATTAACGTTGCAGTATAACATTTTAATTGCCCGTCTGTCACCGCATAGGCCGGGAGCAGCGATCGATAAATCAGTGTAGTACAACAAGACAGGAACCATTTAACTTATATCTGCCTTGTCTGAAAAACCTTCTCATGGGCCCATGTAAAGTGTACTGTCAAAACAAGCCTTTCTCAAGTTTGTATCATTATGGCCATTCATAACATCAGCGCAGTAATAAACACTGAACTGTGATATACATTCGTTGGGGTTTGTTGTTTTAAGCGTACCTTGGTGTTTTACGGTTTTAAGAAGTGTCTTGGATGATAATGGGGGGGGGGGGGGTGTGTGACATGCTGTGAAACTTTGAACTTTTGTCGAAGCCATAGCATGAATAAAATTTTGGGCTGTAGGAGTTGTGTTCATAGGAATCTGCGGTGTGATGCTTAATATGCAACATTTGTGAAGGTGTGGTTTGTTGTAGTTGTGTTTTATCGTGCATTCGTTCAGTACTTGTTTTAAACGTGTAAAAACTCCATCCTTACTCTATTGTTTGACCTGAATCACTAATACATTTAATTGGTATCACCATAAAGCTGTTCTTCATAGGTATACAGTGCCGCTTGAAAGTATGTGAACCCCTTGCGTCCTGTAGTTTTACCACAAAATGGTTATTTAATGAGAATCAGTGTTTCTCGTGTGACATAATAGGTGTGTAAAGACCAATTCCATATGTTGCTTTAGAGAAAATTGTGTGTGTAGAAGAAACACGGTAGTAGTGCAGGTGTGAAAAGATGTGAAGCCCAAGTTGTATTGGTTACATCAAGTCGGTAAGTAGAAAATCACAATTGTTTATTCATGTTACATGTTTGTTTTAAGATTCTATATAAGGATAATGACCATTCCTAACGGGTTTGCATAGTTTGAAGCAGCACTGTATTAAATGATGGCTTATAACAGCTTGTTTAAACAGTTGAATAATTGTAAGTAGCTTATATGGGGCATGTGGTTGTGGTTAGAGCTGCTGCCTTTGGACCCAAAAGGTTGCAGGTTCAGATCCCACCTCTAGCTGCAATACTCTTGAGCAAGGTACTTACCCTAAATTGCCCCAGTAAAATTACCCAACCATGTAAATGGGTAAATAATTGCAAGTAGCTTAACACTGTAAGTTGTCGCTTTGGAGAAAAGTGTCAGCTAATTAAATAATGTAAATGTGGTACAATGGCTCCTCCGCTTTTGAGCATTATTAAGAATGAAAGTCTGATCTTTATTTGTTTGTTTGTAAATCTGATGTCATGCTTAAACTTGGGAACATTCAATAAAAGCTTAATACAGACCTTCCACTGCTGATTTACAATACACTGCAGTTGGACTTTATTGTCAGATTTCCCTGAAATTTGTTTTGCATCGCAGAAGCGCTGTCCTTCAGGACACTAACATATTACAGAGCAGGGTAACACACAAGGATGTTCAAAAAAGAAAAAAGGAATAAACAAGTATAAGAAAATAGAAAATCAAGTAAAAGGATTAAATAACATGTACAGGTTAGGCTCTGTGAAAAATCGCCGTTATAGGTGTAATAGAAAAAACTGTGGGAGACTTTTTAGTATTTTTACTAACTTTGAGCTTCTTAATTAAAACTAATTTAAAATATTTAAATTTTTTAAAAAAGTTGAATCTGAAATTGTTTTAATATCAGTTGCTGACTGATTGTTCCCATAAATATCTGAAACGTTTTATTAACTTCTCGCTACATAAAAATTAAAACTAATTAGAAATAAGTTTTTAATTTAAAGCTGAATCCACAAATTCCTATCAGTACTGATTGTTGCACTGACTGATTGTTCCCACAAACATGTGCAACTTATCTCATCTTGTTATTGATCTCCAGCACTCAGGATCACCAGACACAACCTGTTAACGCTGTGGAAAGGAGCTGAACTAAGATCTTCTCCCACTCCTTCACTGAATGTGCCATCCTGTTCCTATCCCTGTATTTTCTCAGCCAAATGATGGCTAGTAATGAAAATCCACTTGGTCTGGTTCGTGTACGAGTTATTTATGCCCAAATAAATTGTGTGTGTGTGTGTGTGTGTGTGTGTTTTTTTTTTTTTTCCTCCCCTTTTTCATTCTTTTGATCAGGACACATTTTAAACACAGCAACAGTTTAAACTGAAAATATGGTTTTAACTCTCCTCGCCTTTAACTTCTCAGCTGTAAGTCTGGTGAACATGGTGAACTTTGTCAGCGATCCGAAAATGAGCCGTTAGCGTCCAGTCCCGGGACAGTCCACGCACAGCCAGCCTTGGGGCTTTTCGGGACCTTAATGTGCCGAAGCATCTCAACTTTCCACGGTAGAGTTTGAGCGGTGCGGGTTAGCAGCTGGCGCTCGGTCGCATAGACGGAATGCCTTTACATCGACAAGGATTAGGATTAGCCTGTGTTGAATGTCCTGCATAACCGAGTAATCCCGTGGCTGTCAGCATCCAGGAAAATATTTGATGCCGTCGACTATGAAGGCGCTGGAATCGGAGGACGATGTTTTTGCCAGGCTGCTCTCGTCCCTTAGCAGGATCCAGTGTTACGCACCTGTTCCAGGACTTGCTAAGGCTCACATCTGGGTGTATTAAATTTACCTGAAGTTCAGGAGATCAGGGCTTTGGACAGCGGAGTGAAATGTTCTGATAGTCTGAGCTTGGGCGAGTGTCTTTGGGTCTCTCTACGGGGATATGGTTGTTCGTACCAGCGGAAAGCAGGGAATAAGTGGCGAGGGGGGGGAGGGTGCTAGTTTCTCATTTCCCAGTTGTGACTGCCTCCCCGGACGCCGCCGCAAATGACTGGAGACTCTTGTGTGTTTGATCACGTTGCAGCAACTGAACCATCCCAACGTGATAAAGTACCTGGATTCTTTCATCGAGGAGAATGAGCTGAACATCGTGCTGGAGCTGGCAGACGCAGGCGACCTGTCTCAGATGATCAAGGTCTGTCACTAACTGCGGCGCAGCACGGGGACGGCCATTATCGCTGTCAAGCACGGGGAGGCTGTACCTGGGGGTGTTGCGCATGGGGAGAGAGGCGGCGGGAGGATGGGCTAAGTAGCGGGGGGGGAAGGAGCCGGAGGGGGCGTCGCGGAACCCGAACGGCACAGTGCAGAAATGAGAGTGACAAGCAGCCGCTGTCCCGCTAGCTCTACCGCCGACTCGTCGGACAGACGTTTAACAAACGAGGGCCGCTCGCTCGGCCGCTCCGGGTACGAGTCACGGCACTGGATAGCAGCCATGAGAAATTAACTGGAACGGCGCAATTTTTCACTTTGTTAATATTTATAATGTATTACAGACACGATCATGAAGAAAACCTAAAGTAATGTCTATAGCTCAAATTTTCAACTTAACGGGTTCAAGTGTTCTGACCTTAAGTTTTGCACGATGTAACACTTATTCATTATTAAAATATCCCTGAATAGAGAATAATAATAAATACTTCACTTGCTGTTATCACCGTTAAAATTTTTCTCATTATTTGTTGCTGTTATTACGAGGAGAAATTTGTACAAAAAGTAATGAAAGAATAATGCATTTTCTTATGTAAATCATATATTTATAAAATGAATGTACAACATATATATTTGTGTATTGCATTTTATTAATCAAAACCAAAATATTTAACATAATTTAAATGCAAGCCTTTTTATTGAGATATCCAAGGCATTGTGTAATTATCGCTGCTAATATGCAGATTTCAGTCAAGAATATTCGACGGTGCGCTAAAGGCAAAATGTAAAAAGAGATATATAAACATTTGTTGTTTTGTGGCATTAAATATGTTTCACCACTTAATTAATGGGATTAGTGTTAATTAGGTGCGGTGTTCTATGGGGGGTGTCAAACCTCATTAGGCAGCATTTTCTAATGGCTCCTAATTGCAGCTCAAACACTGGAGTGGAGAGGGTTAAAATGTTAATGCGAGATAAATAATTCTTTTGATGTTCAGCGGCTTTCGGGCTGCAGCTCCAGGAAGGCTATGGGAACGAGTCGCGGTGTTGGGGTGTTGTGCGTGCGTGTGTGTGTGTGTGTGTGTGTATGAAATGGTGTGCATTGCTGGTTTCCAGATCCCACTCATATTTTATGTATCCCTCCCCCCTTCTCCAGTACTTTAAGAAGAAGCGACGACTCATCCCTGAAAGAACAATATGGAAATATTTTGTTCAGCTCTGCAGCGCCGTGGAGCACATGCATTCCCGAAGGGTGATGCACAGAGGTAAACATCCTGTCCTACATCTCCCCCCCACCCCCACCCCTCGCGCCCCCTCAGGCAACCCCCCCTCTTCTCAGCTCAGTTCCTCTGTATCTCCAGCTCCTTGGCAGTCCCCCCCACCGCAACAACCAGGATACTCCTCATGTCCCTTCCTACCCCGAGAGATACCTTCCCTCAGGCTCTTTTACCATGGAGACCGCTAGCCCGGTGCCATTCCTTTGCCTCCAACACCCCCCGATGGATGCAGTGCTCCTGCCCATTGATTGTGCAAGTTGCCCGCTGCAGTGGACATGTGCTGGTTCCTATGACGAGTGGTGCTTGCCAGGAAATTTGGAGAGATGCCAGGCCTAACAGTGCCCTATTCCCAAAAACTGCCCATCGGTACAAAATAGACACGTCCTCTCTTACTGGTACGGCTCTCTTGGTTCCCGTGACAACAGAGCCAACTACATATAATTAAAATCTAACGTATTGTTCCTCTATCTCTATACGGTTCTGAAAGTCAGCACGTTGCACGGTGGTGTGTGTTTGTCTTGCCGTCGGGAGAGCTGCGGTGGTGTGTCAGGAGCTGAATTCGGCCCCCGGGAGCGAAAGAGGGATGCAGGAAGGTTGAGGAGAACACGGAGCGGGCATGGCCAAGGCAGGGACACACACCTGGGCGCTGCACAGTAGAGTCCATCATAGGAACCATTCTGTTTTTCATAGGGCGAATAGACTGGGGTTTACAAGAAAGTGTGGTGGAAATGTGCAGCCCCACGAGATGCATCCTGGGTAATGAACAGGCAGTCAGTTCAGAGTGAGAGAAACTGGGAGGCGCACAGAATGAGAGCATGTACTGTGGCACAGAGTAAAATTGAAGTGAGAATGGTTCCCTGAGATCCTGCATATAAGGGGTCCTCGATTTACTACGGGATTTCGCTCCGACAGCCTCGTCATAAGCGCACTTAGTCATTAGTCGAAAGTCCCATTTTAATCATATTAGCCATGAGGAAATATAAACGGTTAACATGTATGAATATTACGTTGTGTAATGGGTTTCTTATATTTTCTCACTAACTCAGCACATTATTCATGTTAGCATTATTTTAATGTGGAATAATAATGTCAGTACAGCACAGTGTTACATTTTCATGCAACGCTATTATTCTCCCTTAATTTATAAACCTGTTTTCTTTCATTTTTTTTCTTTGCAGCACCACTACAATGCTCTGTTTTTTGCTTGGTAGGAATTTTAAATACAAGGTATCTTGGATGGAATCACAAAAGAAAAGAAAAAAATAAGTAAAAACATTAACGCCGTTGCTGCGAGACACCAAAGGACTCTAAAACAATATAAGGTTATTGGGGCATCTGGTGTAAGTTTGGGTCGTGAACTGCATATGTCGTAAGTCAGGGACCACCTGAGATACAGACAGACAGCATGGTAAAGGAATTGCTGTATAGAGCAGGTAAGGGGCCCAGTACAGTGAAATCCAGGATATCAGAGATGGAGAGCGTGGTAAAACTGGATCCTCAATGGGAGAGAGGTGTGGGGTACAGCAGCTGGAGACGGGTTGAACTTAAGTTCAGCTGCAGGACCAAGTCGATTGTCTGAAGTCTGAACCTTGAACCTGATCCCTCTCTGATGCAGACATCAAGCCCGCCAACGTGTTCATCACTGCGACCGGGGAGGTAAAGCTTGGTGACCTGGGCCTGGGCCGCTTCTTCAGCTCCAAGACGACGGCAGCACACTCCCTGGGTAAGACGTCCGCGAGCGCACGCGGGCACACGCGTGCGCCGCAGCACCGAATGCCGGGGTTCGAGGACCAATGCAGGTGCTTATCTTGGTGGGTCGAGAGTTTAGTGAGATGTGATGATGTATGATAATCTCCTGCTAAGACCCATAGAACACTGCAAATTATAGCCCTTCACACAGAGAGGGTGCAACGTACGCTGTCTAGCACTGGAGCGCTCTCTCTCTCTCTGTGTGTGTGTGTGTGTGTGTGTGTGTGTGTGTGTGTGTGTGTTCCTCCCCAGGACTTTCAGAGAGCCTTTTTAAATAAATTGTCCCAATAATGGTAGGAAAGCTGAAGGAAATAAATTATTTGCACTTTCCCGTAATAAAAATCCTTTTTAAACCAGTTAGTTTTATAAGAAAAAAATATAGAAAATTATTGTTGTTGTTGTTACTGTTGTTATTATTATTAATAATAATTATTATTATTTAAAAAATTAAAGAGCAACATACTTTTTTTTTTATTTTATTGTATTCAATTTTAATCAGCGTTAAGGAATTAATTTTGCATTAAAATTGAACATCAGTGTGAAATACTTACGGGAAAAAAAAAAGTGTCCATCTGTACAGATCTGTGTTCTGTGTCTGTATGTGTGTACATTTGTGTTGTTTGTGACTCCATGTGTTTGTATGTGCGTGTCCATCTGTGTATGTCTGCTCACGCGTGTGTGTGTGTGTGTGTGTGTGTGTGTGTGTGCGCGCGTGCGCCCGATCGCCCGTGAGGCTGCAGGACCACGTCTCGTGGGGCAGGATTACCCCCCTGCTCGCCCCAGGCCACTGCGGCTGTGGGGGGATTAGGCTCGCAGCCCCTCGGCCTGCTGGATTAGACCGAGAGGAAGGCGGCGCCTCCCCTGGCTTTATTCCCCCTTCTTTCCCGCTCCCCGGCTGCCCAGAGGAGGCGGCTCGCCTGCACGGAAGGCAGCTAATTGATGCCACAGGACTCGGGTGCGGGCGGAGGGAGAGCCTCATTCTCTATTCCGTCAGTTGGCTGCTTTTTGTGTCGGGGGCGATAGCAGCAGCTTCCAGACAGTCTCCACATTGAGTTTGTCTTAACATAACGATTAAAAACTTCTCTTACTGCGGCTGTCTTTTTTCTCACTTTTTCTCACTTTTTCTCTCCTATCTCTGTCTTTCTTTCGTACCTTCGCTGGTCATTTTTACAAAATAATTACCCCTCCCGCTAAAGCTGCCTGTCCGCTGCGACCGAAGCGGTTGCATTACAGACACCGTGCAGGGGTTTGAGATCTCGAGCGTCTCGATGCTGGACGCTGGGGCATCTGCAATAAGCAGCGCGAGGAGTTCGATTCATAAAACGCGACGCGGCTGAGCCCTTGTACCTTGTGAGCCGAGATTCCTGGCAAAGCTGCATGGGAACGGCTCCTTTTGCACTCCTCGATACGCCTTCGACTTCCACGTGCGCATATTTCACTTAGGCAACGCGCTGGAGGCTCCCGTTTGGAACTGTTGACTGACCGATTCCAGACTATAAAACCGTTTTCCGATGTATTTATGTGCCTATTCTCTAATATTTCAGTTTCTAGCTGAGCGAATGTGACTTGTGCTGACCCTCCGAGTCAGAACATGGGCGTAGAAGAGCAGAATGAAGAGTGTGGAGCCTCCTTGATTCAACTCACTTCCACGGTGTTTACAGCTCGTATCTGGAGTTCCCGACCATCTGTGGTCAATAACAAGATGAGGAATATTTCAGAGTCTCATGAGCGGAAAGAGTCGGCAACCTGCGTCGAGTTGAAGTTAGAATATGCATTTTTATTTTCTCTCATTTTAAATTAGTTTTAATTTCAGTCTAGCTCTAATTTAATGAAGAATTTTTGAATTATTTTGGAACTGGGGACAGCTGGTAGCATAGTGGTTATAGCTGCTGCTTTTGGAACCAAAGGCTGCAGGGTTCGAATCTGACCTGTAGTACTCCTCAGCAAGGTATTTATCCTAAAGTTGCTCCAGTAAAAATGACCCAGCTGTATAAGTGGGTAAATAATTGTAACCTTAACACTGTAAGTTGGTTTGAAGACAAGTGTCAGCTAAATGAATAAATGTGAAAAGTCTTAAATGTATGTATATATTGAAGCTTCATCTAAGCATTATAATGTTTATTAACTGTGACTTTGGATTTACGAACAAACCGAGTTCAGAATAGACTTCTGATCTTAGTGTACTTAAGGCACAAAGGTAGAAGTGAGTGCAGTGACTGTTGACGATAATAGACAGGTAGCACCACTGATGGTTCTCGGTCTTCCTGCTCGTCCCTCCGATGAGCCGAGTACATGTGGAGCGCAGGCGGTGATGTAATATGTTACAAAATATTGCTGCGAGAAACCAGTCATTGTTTTTCAATGTCTTTTTCCACCGCAAAGTGTCCCTTTTCCGTCGTCTTGCTCAGTGACTCCAAATCGCCGAGTCTCTACCGTGTCACAGATGTGAAAAATGCGTCCGGTTCTCTTAGGCCTCGCTTGTCCGGGTAACGACCCGCAACCCTACCGGAGCTCTGCGATCTCCGTGGCGCTGCACCTGTGCTCCACCAAGGTGGTGACACACTGCAGGTTTTTGCTCTGCCTTCCTTTCCGCCACTGACATATGACAGTGCCTTTCACATAGCATTACTGTTTGAAAGATGGAACCCTCCCCTCCCGGCATGAGAGGACAGCCTTGGACATTGGCAGGGCGCTCTGCTCATCTCAGGACGGTGTCATTACTGAGATGAGATGGTGAGCAATCATAACGTAGAGGATGTGGGACTCGGGGTTGGGGGGGGGGGGGGGGTTGCCTCTGGGTTGCTGTCTGCTTGTGTGAAAGATGGGAGTCGATCCCACGTGGACAGCTGCTCCGACGAGTCGGATGACTCAAAGCACTTCTCCAGGATTCTGAACGAACGTCAAGGACGTCGCGCCGACCGCACACATCTTCACGGCTCGTCGCGGTGTAAATCCCGGTCCTTTTGCTGCGATGTAAACGGCTCCGTTTATAGCGCCGGCAGAGGTCACGTCCCGCTTTGCGAAAGTGCTGACGGTCAGAGATGTGTCGCAACTTCCCGCATGAGGCCTCAGACGTGATGCGGTGCCCCGGTGAACTTTGCAAATGTGAACAGCTGCGGTTGTAAAATTAACTTTGACCCTCTAAACTTTGTCATCTTCTGAAACAGTAACACAGTAATTACATTACATTTACTCATTTTGCTGGTGCTTTTCTCCTGCTTACTGAGCTTTGCACGCTCAGCCGCTTACAGTTATTCACCCATTTACTCTACTGCTGGGGAATTTCTACTGTGTCAGTTCAGGGTAAGTACCTTGCTCAGGGGTACTGCAGCAAGAGGTGGGAGTCGAACCTGCATCCTTTGTTTCAAAGAGGCACCAGATTCACTACGCTACCAGTGTGAAAAAATTAACTTTTTGGGTGAGTTTCAGCTGCAGGGTGTGTTTCACCTGATGAGCCTCATTTTTCTGGTGGTGAGTCTTGAAGAAGGGGTGTGTCTCAGCTGGCGGGGGTGTTCTGGACAGCGGGTGTGTTGTGGTCAGTGGCGTGTCTCACGCTGGGTGTGTTTTAGCTAGCGGGGGGTTCTGGGTAGGTGTGTTTCGGCTGGGAGCAGTGTCTCCACCGGAGGACTTTTCTCATCTGATGGATTGCATGTCCCCTCTTGTGGGCGTGTCTCCTCTGGTGGACTGTCTCTTCTTGTGGGCGTGTCTCTGCTGGTAGGTGTGTTTCTTCTGGTGGGTGTGTTTCTTTTATGAAGCGTCAACTTTGTTTACACAATAAGCTTTGCGCACAGTGTGCGGACAGGTGCGCGTAGCAACGTTCATCCTGGTTTCGGTTCTGCAGAGCTTTGCCTTGCCTGCTATACACGACAGTCGTCCACTTTTGTCCGCGCTCCCTTACACTCTTCCAGTGAAATAAGCAGCGCAGGAATTTAAAGTCATTATTTTTGCTTTGATCTTTTTGCGTTTCGGTAGAACAGCTCCGTGGCCTGGGGGTAGTGGGGAGGGAGGGGACTGCGCATTGCTCCTAAAATCACACACCGCTGTTTTTAATGGTCTGTGGCCCTTTCTTCGGACTGAATTCTGATGCAAATGTTATCAGCTACACAAATACATCATTATTATTAGTGATTCATTTATCTGGCACATTTCTGCATTATTATTATTATTATACGGCATTAAGCTACTTAGTGATTTTACCCATTTGTTCCTCCAGGGAACATTCACTGTATTAATTCAGATAAGTACCTCGATCAGGGATACTACAACAGGAGGTGGGATTCAAACCCAGGTCCTCTGAGTGCAAAGCCACACCTCTAAACATTACGCCACCTACCGCGGAGTGGGTAATAATGTTATACTTATAGTTCCTACAGCATCGACATTAGTATAGCAAACATGAGAAAATCTAGCTGTGTAAATGCTAATGTAGCAGGGATTTACATTTATTCATTTATCTGATATAGTAATAATTTATTAATCAAAAGAATGTGTAATATTTTTTTTTGAGCTTAGTTACATTTATTTGTTTAGCCGACAGTTTTCTCGTCCAGCTCGGAGTAAACAAAAGTGCATCAACAACAGAGATACAGATTCAGACACATAAATCAAAATGTTGTCGATTTGTCCACTACCGCTGTTTACATTTACATTTATTCAGTTAACTGACCCCTTTTTCAAGTAACTTGTAATGTCAAGCTACTTAAAGTGATTTACCCATTTATACAGCAGGGTAGTTTTTACTGGAGCAATTGAGGGAAAGAAAGTACCTTGTTCAAGGGTCCTACAGCTGGTGGTGGGATTTAAACCTGCAACCTTTGCATCCAAAGACAGCAGCTCTAACCACTACGCTACCAGCATGCATTACAGAAGTATCTACGTAAAAACTGAAAGGGAATGCTTCTTGAACAGGTAACGTAGTGCAAGTTTGTGGAGCGAGTAGGAGCAAAGTGGGTCCGAGAGACACCCGTCGCAAGACCCTTCTTGAGTGCTGGCAGGGATTCAGCAGCTCTGAGGGACTGCGGGAGCTCATTCCACTGCAGTGAAATCAGAATTGAGAACCTTAAGGCTGTTAATTTTAGACTCCTTGTGATTGGCACCACCAAGAGGTCAGAGGTGGAGGCGTTCAGCGCTCGGGTCCGGTAGGTATCAGGGAGCAGATCCCTTGACCGTCTCATCAGCAGTCAGGGGTGCGCTGAATAGCTACAGGACACCGGTGGAAGAGGCAGACAAATGGGGCACAGTTTGTGAGGTTAAATACAACTCATGCTGCATCATTTTGGGTCTTGTATTGGTGAACAAGAGCAATCGGAACCCGCTGCAGAGTTTACTGGTGGAAACGCAG